>NC_133408.1:181347500-181665000 GCF_049350105.2 Macaca mulatta
TCTGATGTGTAGCCAAGTCAGACAGAAGTGTGGGTAACCTGGGGACCCACCTGTGATTGGCGTCTGAGTGGAGGGCAGTCTCGTGGCCTGATCCCTCAATGTGGGGGATCTGCACCAACTCCAGGTAGGCAGTATCAGAATTGCTTGGTATGGGAAACCCACACATTTGGTGTCAGAAGTATTGACTACAGATGGAAAAACAGCTTTTTCTTAGTACCATGCTATACCTGTTTGCTGTTGTGATAAAAGAGGAATAGACTTTAGAAGATATCTCTCTATTTATTCATAAAGCCATTCTGTATTCTCAAGTAACAAAATTAGGATTTTCTTTAATATTTTATGAGATTTTTTTCTTTTCTTACTTGTCTTTAAAATAGTATTGCAAACAGGAGCAGATTCTTCATCTGGCTATCACAGCATGGCTATTTTAGTGGGCTACAACATAAACCCACACACATACACACACACATACACTCACACAGAGTTGCAAACATATATGGGACAGTGGAAAGAAATATGAAACAGCTCTTAAAGCCACTAATAAATATTTTAAAACAGTAGTCTTAAACACTAACAGACCATTAGGGTATTATTTATAGATTAATAATCTCTGCATGAGACTATTTCATTCAGAGGCTCTGTGATGAGTGTATTTGGGCTGGCCTGGGTATTGAATGATGAGATTGATATATTTATTATTTTCTTTCCAGCTGATATAACTTCTAAAATAAATCATTCATACAGTTGGTGACTCATACAATCCATTTCAGTATGCTCAGCTACATGTTAGGAGATTTTTATTTAATTTAAGCATTTTCATTATTGTAGATTTTTATTGTTCACTGTTTACTTTTAAGTCTTGGGCACTTGCTATAATAAGGTTACTTGTCAGAGACTGCAGATAAAGAACAGCAATTCAACAATTAAAAGGCAACCAAGAATGCAATCTGTCGAGTAGCAAAAAAAAAAAAAAAAATCAGATCTGAAACTGCATGAAGATGGGCTGAAGGCCAAAACTATTATGCAAAATATGATTATTTCCAGTGGTAAACCAATATGTTTTGGGCTCCTGTGTTACATAGGGGATTTTGTAAGAGAATCAGAGCATCAGCATTTGGTAGGACACAATTCTTAGACTATCTCCTCACAGAATTCCCTTTTTAATACTTTCAGGATTTATTATACCAGGCCCTAATCCTTTCCTCTTCCTCTTTTCCTCTTTGTTTCTTCCCTTTACCAGTCCTCTGTTTTTTTTTTTTTTTTTTTTTTTCTTGAGATTGAGTCTTGCTCTATCGCCCAGGCTGGAGTGTAGTGATACAATCTTGGCTCACTGCAACCTCCACCTCCCAGATTCAAGCGATTCTCCTGCCTCACCCTCCTGAGTAGCTGGGACTACAGGTGTGCACCACCATACCTGGCTATTTTTTTTTTTTTTTTTGTATTTTTAGTAGGGACGGGGTTTCACCATGTTGGCCAAGCTGGTCTCAAATTCCTGACCTCATGATCCACTTGCCTCGGCCTCCCAAAGTGCTGGGATTACAGGTGTGAGCCACCGCGCCTGGCCTACAATTCCTCTATGTGTCTTTCCATGCTCAGAAAAAGTAAGTCTTGAAGACAAGGACCTAGTCTTCTTTGCATATCTTTCTAAGTATGTTTGGAAATTGTCTGTTCAGCTCTGCTTCCCTCAGCCTACTTCAAGCCACAGTTTCTCACATTGCCTCCTGTGGACTCCTGGTCATTCTACAGCTGTCCTGACTCTCGCCCCATCCCTCTTCAACCCCATCTTAGAAAGCCTCCACCCAGCAGCCAGACTGATCTTACGCAAATTTGATGGAATCATTCCTGTACTTAAAATGGCTTCTCATTACTCCAAACTCTTCCACATCTCCTGAAGGTCTTACCTGGTCAGCCTCCAGCCTGCCTCACCTGCCTCTTCTAGAATATTTCTCCTTCTTGCTTTGAGTTCTACCTTTCAGATCCTAGAACATACTGTGCTCCTTTCCACCTCAGGGCCTTTGCACATACTACTCCCCCGAGTCACGAAGGCCTTCTATGTGATACCAGTCCATTGGGTCTCAACTTAAGCATCACTTCCCCAGACCAGCCCTCCAATAATCCCAGCCTCGGTCGAGTTGTGTTAAAGTTTGTTCTCAGAGCAAATAACCCTTATTTGTCCTTTCCAGTACTTACCACAGTGAAATTTTAGCTGTATAATTCATTCATTCCTTCAACTTTCTTGAGCACTTAATATGTGCCCAACACCAAATATATACTGATGAACAAGACAGACCTGTCCCCAAAGAGCTTATAGTCTGGGCAGGATGGAGCATGGGGGGATGGGGGGAGCGGCTGATACTAATACATAGATATATATTGCAAATTATAGTAAGTACTTAAAGGAAAGAACAGAGTGCCATGAGAGACAAATGCAGGAGCCCCTACTATAGACTAAGGAGTTAGGAAAGCTCTCTCCATGGAGATGAGTTTTAAGTTAAGACCCAAGGCAGAGAAGGAGCCAGCCATGGAAATGCCTTCACGTGAGCTGTTCCCTCTCCTGGGACAGGGAATTGGGTGGGAGAGAGTTTGGCATGTTTGGAAAGAAGGAAAGAAGCCAGGATGATTGGAATGCAGTAAGTGACAGGGAGAGTAACCCATGGCAAAGTTGGAGAGTAGGCAGGGGTTAGATTGATTACACAGGGGCTTGTGGCTATGGGAAGGATTTAGGAGACTATTGTAAGGACATTGGGAAGATTTTTTAAAGATTTTAAGCAGGGTAGCTATGAGGCAACTCTCTGAAGTGGAGAATAGACCGTTGGAGGCAAATGTGAAGGCGGGGATTGCAATTGGGCTATTTCCAAAAACTTCCAGGAGGAGGGAAGTGTAATCCCTTGGACTAGCATGGTGGTGATGGAAATAGGGGATAAACTGGTTAGGGAGGCAAATCTAGAACTTAGCTTTGAACATGCTGGTTTGAGATGTGTGTGAGACACTCAACTAGATGTGTTCAGCAGCCAGTTATAGAAGCTGGAGTGAAAGATGGGGTGTTGGCTAGAGATCCAATAGAATCTCATCTAACCTCAGGATTAATTTGTAAAGTCAGCATGTGAGGCCAAAGCATTAACAATTAAAAATCATCCTTCAAAAACCCTTAGAGCTGTGGACCCAAGTCTTTGGAAGCTCAAAAGCCAGGAGTTAACTTGTTTTTCTCTCCGGTGTGTGGCCACAACTCCTCTCATCTCCCCTCCTCTCCAACAGTATCTTCTCCAATAAAGTCTGGTTTGTAGAAATGGAAATATGGAAAAAGTAGGGTCACTGTTCATCTAATGAAGCTTTACTGTCTTACTTGGGAGTCATCAACAAACAGATGGTTTTTAAATTACGGAGATGGGTAAGTTCACTTAGGGCAAGAGATGAGGGCTCTGCTAGTTTTCCAGGGCCATCATAACAAAGTAGCAAACCCCAGGGACTTAAAACAACAGAAGTTCATTTTCTCACCATTCTGGAGGCCGGAAGTCAGGAATCAAGGTGTCTGCAAGGCCAGGCTCCCTCTGAAACCTGCACAGGAGAATCCTTGGGCCCATCAAGCGTCTGGTGTTTGCTGGCAGTGCTTGGCATCCCTCGGCTGATTGATGCGTCATCCCATTTCCACCTCTGTGGTCACCAGGCATCCTCCCCTTGTGCGTCTGTGTCTCCACATGGTATTATTCTCTTGCCCATGTGTCTTTCTCCCTGCCTCTTAAAAAGACACCAGTCAGATCAGATTAAGAGCTCACCTTGCTCCCCATATGACCTCATCTTAAATAATTGTAGCTGCAGAGACCCTATTTCCAAATAAACAAGGCACTGGGGGGTTAGGACTTCAATGTGTCTTTGTGGGGAACACACCTCAATGCGTAACAAGGGTGCAGGGCTCTATCTCAGCAATAGCAATGGTAGAAGTCTGGTGGGCTGGGCAAGGTGAAAGAAATAGCAGCTCATCTGGGCTGTCGTTTTCATCTGCGCTGTGCTCCCCATTAGAATGTCTGCCTTCCCCCTCAGAATGTAGTAGACTCCATGGAAACAGAGGCTGCATCTCTCCTGTTCCCCACTGTTCCTCAAAACTGCGGGTAACAAATGTGAAAATAAGTTACCTTTGATAGGCTAGGTGCAGTGGCTCACACCTGTAATCTTAGCACTTTGGGAAGCTGAGGCAGGTGGATCACTTGAGGTCAGGAGTTTGAGACCAGCCTGGCCAACATGGTGAAACCCGGTCTCTACTAAAAATACAAAAATTAGCCAGGTGCCTGTAATCCCAGCTACTCAGGATCCTGAGGCAGGAGAATCACTTGAACCTGCGAGGCAGAGATTGCAGTGAGCTGAGATCATGCCACTGAACTCCAGCCTGGGCAACAGAACAAGACTCCATCTAATAATTAATTAATTAATTAATTAAAAGTTACCTTTGCCATGACTTTCTAAACCACAGTCTATTTCTCATAGGAAAAGCTCCGCTTTCCCCAGACATTTCACCACTAATCTCTTCACCTTCTAGATTGATCTTCCCCTTTCAGACCACATCTCTGCTTACTTAAGTTTCATCTACCTTCCTGAGGCTGGCGAGAACATACTGCAGTAGAGACAGCCATCACATAAGAATCACAGTCAGAGGATGCTTCCATTGCATCTACTTTGCCCTGGTCATTATATGGACATTCCCAATCTACTTCAGTCCTTTCCAAAACGTGTCTTTCCAGATTACACATTCCCTGCTGTAGTTTTTGTGAACTGCTCCCCAACCTCAAGGTGCAAACATGATCGCAATCTTTTTTTATTTTTCTATTCAATTGCACAAGGGGCCAAATGGCTAATTTGCTGAAAGCAGGTGCCTGTCTTGGGAACTTTCATTCCCCTCGGCCACCATGTTGAGGAATTCTGGAGGTTTATGCAGCCTCCAGAAGAGTCAGGATGGTCTCCATAACCCCCCAAAAGAGAAAATTAGGGGCTCCAGTCTTCTACTGCTATTGATTCTCAGTATCACGAGGTGTCACTGTTGAAAACTTGTTCTGTGCAGTCTCAGAGCTAACAATGATTTGCCCTGGGGTGATGCCTTCTAGAAGGCTCACATCCCATCGCAAGCCACTGTGGTTCTCTTAAGAGAACAATCCCACATTCTCAGTATGAGGCTATAGAAAAGTGTCCCCAGCCTCTTCTAGCTGGTCTCTGTGCTTTCATTCTTGCTGTAATAGAGTATTCTAAAAGTGTAGAGGAAGCTAAAATACCAAAAGATGCTGGAGGAAAGAATGGGTGGTAGTGTTGGGAGAAGAAAGTACATTGAAGCTGCTGTTTTCTGCATGAGATCCTTGCATTAAATCATGTCAGCCTTAGTGTGAAGTCTTGAGTTATGCTTTATGTTGTATACCTCTATCAAACTGAGCTCACCTAAAACCCTAGGAGAGACACAGAATAGTCACTGGAGAATGGAGGGGACTGACAACATTTCCCCTGCTTGCAAGTGTTTAGAATGTCGAGAAAAGAGCTCTGGACCTGGAACCAGAAGACCTGGGTTCAAGTCGTTGCCTTGCTGCTTATTAGCTGTGAGGCCTCCAGAAGTCGCTTGATTTCTTTGACCTCAATGATGAATCTGTGAACTTAGGGCCGTTCTAGTCTTTTCCATCTTGTGGTGTTCATGTGAGAATCAAATGGAGTAATGTGAAAACTGTAAAGCACCATGTAAAATGAGGCCTTTCCTCTCAGGCTTTTCTTTTATTTCTTTTCTTTTTTTTTTGAGAAAGAGTCTCGCACTGTCACCTGGGCTGGAGTGCAGTGGTGCCATCTCAGCTCACTGTAACCTCCACCTCTGGGTTCAAGTGATTCTCCTGCCTCAGCCTTCCAAGTAGCTGGGATTACAGGCACCCACCACCACACCCAGGTAATTTTTTGTACTTTTAGTAGAGACAGGTTTCACCATGTTGATCAGGCTGATCTCCAACTCCTGACTTCAGGTGATCCACCCGCCTCGGCCTCCCAAAGTGTTGGGATTACAGGCGTGAGCCACCACGCCCGGCCCCTCTCAGGCATTTCTAAAAATTAATAGACTTTTCTGGTTTACAGAAAAATTAAGCAGAAAGTAGAGTCCCCATATACTCTCTACCCTCATCCTCTGTTTCCCCTGTTATTAACTCCTTGCAACTATTTGTTACAATTGAAGAGCCAATATTGCTGTATCATTATTAACTAATGACCATAGTCTATATTAGGGTTTATTCTTTGTGTTGTCCATTCTGTGGGTTTTGGCAAATGTGTGACACGTATCCACCATTATGGTATTACACAGAATAGTTTCACTACCCCACAAATCTCCTGTGTTCCGCCTATTTATCTCCTCCTCCCTCCCCCTGAACCTCTGGCAACCTCTGATCGTTTCACTGTCTCCATAGCCTTGTCTTTCCCAGAACATCATATAGTTGGAATCACACAGTATGTAGCCTTTTCAGATTGGCTTCCTTTACTTGGCAATATGCATTTAAGTTTCCTCCATGTCTTGTCTTTTTTTTTTTTTTTTTTGAGATGGAGTCTCACTCTGTCACCCAGGCTGCAACCTCTGCTTCCTGGGTTCAAGCGATTCTCCTGCCTCAGCCTACGGAGTAGCTGGGATTACAGGTGCACACCACCATACCTGGCTAATTTTTGTATTTTTAGTAGAAATGGAGGTTTCACCATGTT
Source organism: Macaca mulatta (assembly GCF_049350105.2). NCBI lineage: Eukaryota > Metazoa > Chordata > Mammalia > Primates > Cercopithecidae > Macaca > Macaca mulatta. Next base: position 181,354,203 of record NC_133408.1, read on the forward strand.
GGCCGGGCTGGTCTCGAACTCCTGGCCTCAAGTGATCTGCACGTCTCAGCCTCCCAAAGTGCTGGGATTACAGGCATGAGCCACCACACCCAGTCACTTCCATGTCTTTTAATTGATAGCTTAATAGCTCACTTTTTTTCATTGCTGAGTAATATTCCAGTTTATAAGTGTATTCCCAACAGACTTTTTACTTTAAAAAAAAAATGACCAAAGACTACATTGCCTTAGAGTTCAATTAAAATAAGTATCAAGAGCTATGTGAAAGAGAAAAAATGGTGAAGAATGGAAGATGGATATGGGAGGATGGACGGAGGCTATAGGCCCTCATGCAGATGTTGTGTTTTGGAGAAGGGAGGAATTCTGGGTTTTGTGGTTGTAAATATAAGAACCACAATATATCCACTCTATCCCCTCCTTGAAATACAGCTTATCTGCCAGCAGCCTGATCCCCTAAGTGCAGAGCCTGAGCAGTCACCCTAATGCACGGTACCTGGGTTCGGTACTAATGGCAGATCAAGAAAGAAATGCTAGAGTTATGTGTCTCTCAAACCACAGTACTCTTAGCTGTATGCCTGATCCATAAGAGCATGCAATAGGCCGGGAGTGGTGGCTCACGCCTGTAATCCTCACACTTTGGGAGGCCGAGGCGGGTGGATCACCTGAGGTCAGGAGTTCGAGACCAGCCTGGCCAATATGGTGAAACCCTGTCTCTACTAAAAATCCAAAATTAGCTGGGCATGGTGGCGCGTGCCTGTAATCCCAGCTACTCGGGAGGCTGAGGTAGTGAGCCTGGGAGGTGGAGGTTGCAGTGAACCTGGGAGGTGGAGGTTGCACCGAGATCACGCCATTGCACTCCAGCCTGGGTGACAAGAGCGAAACTCTGTCTCAAAAAAAAAAAAAAGCGTGCAGTAGATGTTTGAATGAATGGTTGAAGAAACACAGGATAGGCCGCCAGACTTGGGGACTGACGGAAGGTGGAGGCAGGAGACAGAAAGAAAGGGTCATTAATGATCTTTTCATAAGGCCTTGGAGACACTATTGCCAGGCCCCAGACCTCCTTTACAAACTGCTGAGCACTGCAGAGGGACTGTTTGCATCAGACTCAAGCCAAGACATCCCCAATATCCCTGACAATAAAGCAAACAGTAGGCTGGCACTGGCTAATAGAGGAACCCAGGGGGAAAAACGCTTGTGGTGTTTATAGACAATTCTCCTTCTACAGCCGTATCTTCAGCGCCACCTAGTGGTGTACTCTTCAGGCTGGCCGCACTACCAAAGCTACCGACTAAGACTCAAATGCCTTGGTTTAAAGCTGCAAGGATTAAAGCTTTCCTCTTCAGTTCTAAGATAAGAGACTATGTGGGCATAATGAACAAATTGAGAGCTTTAGGATTCACGTCAGAGAATTTTAAGTCACAAAACTTAATCTCAGCAGTTACATACACAATTAGTAGTAGGATTTTGTATTTGCCCATACCGTTTTGCAATTTTGGACTTTGAATAGTTTTGGACATTGAATAGTTTTGGACAATGAGGCCAAGATCAAAAGTTAAAGCTGTGCAAAGGAAATGCAGAACTGAGAAGGGAAAAAGAGAATCTGATCCAGCCTCTGCCCCCAGGCGGGGGAAGTGTTATTTCCATTTCACATTTAAAGCAACTAAAGCCCTACAAGATGTCCGAGGTCAAATGTCCAATGTATGAGGCAAGGACTTCAATTGTGCCTTTTCTTTTGCTATGCTGCTTCAGAGTGCCCCTTTTCTTTCAATATTTGCTTTGTTTCGCTACAATTGCACTGATATTCTCCTACCAATGGGTCAATAAGTTTTATTTCTATTCTAAAGTCACAAACTACAGTGTTCCCCTAAAGGCTTGGATCATTCTGTTTCTCATGCAGGCACTAGACTTCCCTAGAATGTTCATAATGTGAATGGCAGTTCATGTGTTATATATACATTAAATATCTTATGTTTAATGTTAACTCATATTCCTTTTACTTGTTAACTGACCTTAAATTAGGTCAGTTTCTATAGGTAATATTGTAAATATTAATTAGATTGCAGTCAATTCACTGATAATTCATGGTAATTGTGTTATACAATTCACGATGAATTTTTAAAATCTGCCTTTTCTTTAAGAGATTGTGGTTTGGAATTCAAAGGAGAACTTACATTTATTCAGCATCAGATATTGACTGGGTGATTTTACGTATACTAATTTAATCTTTATGATTAACCCTATGAAGTAAGTCAAATAATTATCTTTATATTGATGAAGAAAGAAAGAAATTGTAAATAACCACCCCTAGATAGACTCTAAACAGAAGAGCTGGAAATTGAAAGTGGACTTTCTGTCTTGAAGTCAAGTAGTATTTCTACCAGACCTCTTGAATCCATTAGACTCAAAGTTCAGAAGTCTAAGTTTTATTTCCAACTTAAATACCACATACAATGCTGTATACTATAACATCCTTTTGAAAATTCACTATGCTCATTTGTAGATCCACAGTCTTATTGAATTCTAATATAAACATACATGTTTAGCAACACTCATGGAATTATTGTTCTTTTTTGGGTTTTTTTTTTTTTTTTTTTTGAGTGTGTATATATATCTATTAACTCTCCTCTGAAATAGTGCTCTATAAAGCACACAGTGAGGAATGCTGGTCTGGAAGATAATATGCTGGAAAGCCTGATTGGAGTGATCTGGACTAGAGAGATAGCTGTGAACTGAACGAGGATTCAGTCTTCCAAAACAGTCCTTGGGCACACTTGCCAAAAACAGCTCAGAGCATAATTGTGTTTTAAAATACTTGTTTGTAACCTTCCTTGTTGAAGAAAGAATTAATGTAGGAGAATAGGATTTCAATGGCATAATGGTTATCACCAGGGCTCTCAATGAGAATGTAAAACCTATCTATGGCCTCCTCTCACTTCCTCCTCTCACTTCCCTTCTTTGACATCTCTCTCCTCTTCTTGGATTGCTTCCCGCTCTGGCGGCTTATCTTAACCTGCCCCTCCCAGGGCTTACTGGGTTTCAACGTTACCTCTCACGCCTCTTCCGAGTTCCTTAGTGCTTGTCAGTTTGATGTTAGGAAAACAATCTGACCGAATTAATATTCATTATATTATCAGTCCTTTGTGCTTCAGGAGTATTTGTGATGGGAATAATTAAGCCTCCTCTAACTGGAAAATTTGAAATAGCTTCAGGGAGGTTTGGGAGAAAGAGTGTCAATGACTGTCTGAGTTTGTAACCCCAAGCTTGTCTGTTCCATTTTCCTGTGTCACATAGCCGCTGCCAGTGGATTCAGTGCTATTTATACTGGGACTCTCATCCCAGTCCTAAATCTAGCATAGGAGCAGACAGATAGATGCAGAAAAAATACAGCAACCATTCATGATAAAAACTCCCAGAAAACTAGAAATGCAAGGAACTTCCTTAACCTGATGAAGAGCACCTATGAAAAATTTACAGCTAAGATAACTCTTAACGGTGAGATTCGGAATGCTTTTCTCCCCAAATCAGGAACTAGACAAGAATATCTACTCTCACCAATTATATTTAATAGTCCCCTTAAATACTAATTGATAATATAAAGAAATAAAAGAGATGAAAAATATCGAGATTGAAAAGCAAAAAGTAAAACTGCCCTTATTTGCAGATGACACGATTGCATCCATGGAAAATCCTAACAACTACAAAACGTACTATACCAAAGACATGTATTTAGTAAAGTCGCAGTATCCAAAATGGATGAAAAAAAAAGGTCTATCTAGGTCGGGCACGGTGGCTCGTGCCTATAATCCCAGCACTTTGAGAGGCCTAGGTGGGTGGATCACCTGAGGTCAGGAGTTCGAGACAAGCCTCACCAACATGGAGAAATCCTGTCTCTACTAAAAATACAAAATTAGCCGGGTATGTTGACGCATGCCTGTAATCCCAGCTACTCGGGAGGCTGAGGCAGGAGAATCATTTGAACCTGGGAGGTGGAGGTTGTGAGCCGAGATCGGGCCATTGCACTCCAGCCTGAGCAACAAGAGCGAAAGTCCGTCTCAAGAAAAAAACGGTAATCTAGGCCGGTCGCGGTGGCTCACGCCTGTAATCCCAGCACTCTGGGAGGCCAAGGTGGGTGGATCACCTGAGGTCAGGAGTTTGAGACCAGCCTGGCCAACATGGTGAAACCCCGTCGCTACTAAATTTACAAAAACTTAGTCAGGTGTAGTGGTGGGCGCCTGTAACCTCAGCTACTCGGGAAGCTGAGGCAGGAGAATCACTTGAACCCAGGAGGTGTAGGTTGCAGTGAGCCAAGATCGCGCCATTGTACTCCAGCCTGGGCGACAAAAGTGAAACTCATCTCAAAAAAAAAAAAAAAAAGTTTATCTATATTCTAGTAATCAACAATTGGAAATGGAAATTTAAACCATACCATATATAACAATACTAAACAGTGGAAAACACTGGGATATATTTAACAAAATACGGTGCAAGACATGTACACTTAAACTTAAAAAACATTACTGAGATAAATGAAATAATACCCAAATAAATGGAGATAAATACCATATTTATGAATTGAAAGATGCAATATTGTAAAATGATTAAGTCTTCTTTAATTGGTCTATAAATTCAACATAATCTGGATCACAAGCACAGTCAAAAAACAAATTGACAAGATGATTCTAAACTCTGTGTAGAAATTCAAAGGACTTAGAATAGCCAAAATATTTTGCGAAAAGAGAACAAAATTGGAGGACTTAAGCTAGCCAATTTCAAAACTTACTAAAGAGCCTTATTAATCACAATAGCATGGTTTTGGCATAAAGATGTACATATAGACCAATAGAACAGAGTAAGGAATCCAGAAACAGTCCATACATATACGGTTCAATGACTTACCAAGGTAAATCAGTGGAAGAAAGGATGGCATTTTAAGAAATAATGGTGGACCAGGCACTGTGGCTCACGCCTGTAATCCCAGCACTTTGAGAGGCCTAGGCGGTAGATCTCCTGGGGTTGGGAGTTGACCAGCCTGGCCAACGTAGTGAAACCCCATCTCTACTAAAAATACAAAATTAGCTGGGCATGGTGGTGCGTGCCTGTAATCCCAGTTACTCGGGAGGCTGAGGCAGGAGAATTGTTTGAATCCTGGAGGCAGAGATTGTGGTGAGCCAAGATCGCGTCATTGCACTCTAGCCTGGGCAACAAGAGAGAAACTCCATCTCAAAAAAAAAAAAAAAAAAAAAAAAGAACGAAAAGAAAAGAAATAGTATTGGAACAACTGAAGAGAGGCATATGGGAAAAAGAACCTCAACCCCTACCTCACACAGTTCACAAATATTAACTTAAAATAGGTAATAGACCTAACCAAAAAATAAACATAAAAATTATAAAACTGCTGCAAGAAAACATCAGAGAAGTTGGAATGATCCTGCATTAAGCAAAAAACTCTTAAATGGGCCCTATAAATATGAACTATAAAAGAAAAAAACAATAAATTGTACTTCACCAAAATGTAAAGCTTTTGCTTTTCAAAAAGCACTATTATAAAAATAAAGCACAACATAGACTGGAATAAAATATTTGCAAAATATATCTGAAAACGATTTGTATCTAAAATACATAAAGAACTTTAAAAATTCAATAAGAAGAAAGATCACATAATTTTTAAAATGGGCAAAACATTTCAACAGATGCTTCATCAGTGTCTTCTACAGACGATTAGATATATTAGGATGTCTTCAGTTTTAAAACTAACATACCAAGTGCTGGCGAGGATGTGGAGCCATTGGAACTCTCTAGGAATGTAAAGGAGTGCAACCAGTTTGGAAACTAGTTTGACAGTTTCTTAAGAAGTTAAACACACCATAAAACCCAGCCATCACTTTCCTATGTATTTACCCAAAAGAAATAAAAACATAAACATATATCACACAAAGACTTGTATACAAATGTTGAATGCACCTTTGTTCATAATGGCAAAAAGCCAGAAACACCTAAATGTCTGTCAACAGGTGAATGAATGAAAAAAATTGCAGTAAACCCATGCAATGGGCTACTATTCATCAATAAGAGCAAACTACTAATGCACACAATGGATAAATCGTTTTTTGTTTTTTGTTTTTTTTTTAACTGTTGAGAGAAAAGCCAGAAACAAAAGGCTGCATAGTGTACAATTCCAATTATGTAAAACTCTAAAAGATACAAATTAACAAACAGTGGTAGAAAGTAGATTAGTGATTGACTGGTGCTGGGGTGGACTGAGGGAATGTGGGAATTGACTGGAAAAGGGTAAGAGAACACTTGGCTGGCAATGGAAATGTTCTATATCTTCACTGTGGCCAGTGTAAGAACATGTGCCTTTATCAAAAGTCATCAATCTGCACACTAAAAATGGGTGCATTTCATTGTATGTAAATGTTACGCCAATAAGATTTATTTTAAAAATTGTAGTGGAAATGCAAGGAGAAGAAAGGGGGTAATTTAGGTATAATTCTATGTGAGAGTGGGCAGATTTTGAGTAGGTTTATATGCTAAGAGGAAAAGACAGTGGAGATGGAGGGAGAAAATACCAGAGGGAGGAAAGGACTGATGAGGCAGATTTCTCAGGGACAGGAAGGTGGGGTTGCCATCCCGAGCACTGGTGGATGGATGAGCCGTGGATGAGAGGAGTGAACACAAGCTCCCTGAGTCTGCAGTGGAGGAAAGTGGTTGTACTATTAAGTTTGAACAAAGACAAATGTAATTTTGTTTGTGGGAGGGCAGAAAGTAGAGGAAGTTCATGGTTCATTCAATCATTCAACCTTTATTTATTTTATGCCAAACACTGTATTAATAAAGATATGGATATTCTATAAGAAAGAATAATACTGTCTCTGCTCTCATAGAATTTAGAATACAGTAGATGGGGGGCATTAAACAATTAAAGAACTAAATATATAATTACAGATTATTATGAATGCCATACAGGATAAGGAATCTATTAAAGAGTACAACAGAAGGAACCTAATTTAGACAGATGGCTCAGGGAAGCTCTCTTTGGTGAAGCCACCTGTCAGCTGAGAGGAGGAAGATGAGAAGGAGTTAGGTGATAAGTGAATGGAATGACTTCAGTGAAGACCTTAATATTGGACAGATTTGGGTGCATTTTGATACAGAACAATAATTATATGTGAATTTTAAGAGATTAATTTAGGGCCAGGTGTGGTGGCTTACGCCTGTAATCCCAGCACTTTGGGAGGCCGAGATGGGCAGATCACTTGAAGTCAGAAGTTCAAGACCAGCCTGGTCAACATGGTGAAACCCCATCTCTACTAAATATACAAAAATTATCTGGGCACGGTGGCAGTCGCCTGTAATCCCAGCTACTCAGGAGGCTGAGGCAGGAGAATTGCTTGAACCCGGGAGGCAGAGGTTGCAGTGAGCCGAGATCGTGCCATTGCGCTCTAGCCTGGACAACAAGAGTGAAACTTTGTCTCAAAAAAAAAAAAAAGAGATTAATTAAAAAAATGAAACCATAGAAAACTCCAAAGAAATATAAGTAAATTTCAATCACTAGATAGATGACTCTCCAAGAATATGCCTGAGATTTAACAATAGAAAATTCAAAATGTTTTTTTCTTTATTTTTATTTCAAAACATATTGTAAACCAAGTGCTTAATACTTGCAACAAATAAGTAAAAGGATTACCATCCTTACTACATAAAGAGCATGTACCAAACTGACAAGAAAATATTAAAACATCAACAGAATCCAGTTAGTAGATCATCCTTCTAAATTGATTGATCCTTTGGTCATTTAGGTAAGTTTATAGAATTTTAAAAATAAAAATAAACATAAAAAGCAAGTTTGGAAAATAGAATAAAAATACAAGTAAAAGACATGTAAATTTCTGTGGAAGAGGAAATAAAAATGGCTGGATAGATGAAAAAATAGCTTTACTCATAATCAAAGAAATTTAAACTGAAACAATGAAATACTGTTTTCCCAGCTATTAAATAAGTAGACATTGGGGAAAACAATACTTATTGATGGCAAGGGTGCTATGAGAGGCGCTATCCTATGAAGATAATGGGAATATAAATTGGTTTTAAGCTTTTCATTAAAAAATTTGGAAAAATATATCTGGAACCTCAAATATATTTCCTCTGATTCATTAATTCTAGTTTTAAAAACTAACCCTAAGGTTAAAATAAATGACATCAGTTATTTAAAATTTTTAAGTTAAAATCTTAATGGCTAATCATTCAACAGTAAAGGAATAGGCTGGGCACAATGAACTTGCTCCTGTAATCCCAGCACTTTGGGAGGCTGAGGCGGGCAGATCACTTGAGGTCAGGGGTTCGAGACCAGCCTGGCCAAAATGGTGAAACGCTGTCTCTACTAAAAAAAAGACAAAAATTAGCCAGACGTGGTGGCATGCCCCTGTAATCCTAGCTACTGGGGAGGCTGAGGCAGGAGAATTGCTTGAACCTGGGAGGTGGAGGTTGCAGCAAGCTGAGATCGTACCAGGGCCACTGTACTCCAGCCTGGGCAGCAGAGCAAGACTCCAATCCCAAAACAAAAACAAAACAGTGAAGGAATAAACAGTGATATATTCAATATTGAAAATATCATGATGTATGGTCACTGGAACAATGTGGCCCTAAGGACAAGGGACTTTTACTACCATACCAACCCAAAAGACATCACATTGGCTAGTCCACTGCATCAACGCGTCAGAATAAGGGAAGGGTGCTGTGCACTGCACCTTCTACCAAAAGAAGGCACATGTTTTCGAGGCAACAAGTATAAGATTTGTGTGTGCTCCAGTACCCACTTGAGAGGTGAATGAAAAGCTACCAGGTTTCAGTGAGCTCAGAGCATGAAAAGGCTCCTCTGCTGATCTGGTACGATCTGATTTTGACCTTTAGATCTAATCATGCTTCCAGTGTCTACGGACAGATCAGCATACAGTAAGACCCATGAAGGATTCAGAGACTTGGCTTTGGTCATGCTTTGCCAGAGCCCCTGTCTGGGGACTTACTGGAGGCCTTATAAATGATTGTAGTTTCTTGAACAATATTGCTTCTAACCAAGGACCCCATGTTAAATAACAGGTTATAGCAAATGAGAATCACTGGTCTTATGTGATACCCAACACCCAGAAGCAGCTGGCCTTATAGAATGGTGGAATGACCTATTATACTTCACTGATGGCCTCAGTTAAATAAAAGCTTTCAATATAAAGTGCTACCTGTAAGATTAAGAATATTCTTTGTACCAGCTCAATATATGATGCAGTTCTTTCATTAGCCAGAGTACATGAGTCAGGGAACTAAGTAGTAGAATTGAAGATGGATCATCTCACAAATACTCAGTGACCTCTGTCCACAATTTTTGTTCCATGTCCCCATTGTATAGAAAATTTAATACCCAATAAGGGAATTCTAGCACTAAGGGATTAATAGTTCTGCTGACTTTGAAGCTTAGACTAGCAGCTGGTCAATACAGGCACACAACAGGGTTTTTAGTCAGTGTGTCCAACACAAGTATTCATTCGTGACTAATGACCCCACTTACCTCTTGTCTGGTTGTCACTATGGTGACCAGCTTTGCATGTGCTCTGGCTGACTTTAGAGAGGCACTGTCAGATGGAACCCAAGCCTCTTGCCTCCTTCTCCCTGGGCTCCCTTGCTGGCACAGCTGCGAAGCCCTGCTCAGCACCCACACCTGTGCTTCCTGGACGTGTAGGTTCTTAACACACTGTGGGGCAAACCTTTGACCAGTGGGAGGCAAGAGTTGGTGGATAAATCCTTCCACCTACCTCTCCTCTATGGGATGGTTCCTGAGACTCAGTTTATATGGATTTTTTGGAGGACTGCCCCTTTGAATGAAGCAATTGGTCACATTTAACAGTGGTCAGCTCAGTACCACATCCTCATTTGGGCTGACATGCATTTGCACTCCCCTTGCTTCTCATCCTCCTCCTTGGAATTGCATGTCTTCATAAAGTAACAACACATGAGCCCTAGCCCACAAACTCTACTTACTGAGGAACCCGGGCTGAGACAGCTAGCAATGTGCAAGGGGCATGGGTGAGCATGCAGACATATGCACACACACATACACACCCCGTATCATACAAATACTATTGAAATGTAAAGGAAGGTTTGTTGAGAAAAACTTATAGTAGCGGCAGCAAAGAGAGGAGGAGGAAAAGAGTGCATATGACATGATCCCTTAAATTCTTGTTATTTCATATTGAGATGTTCTTGGATTGGACACAGCTGGTCATACTGTGGAACGTCTTCCAGGAATGGAATCCTGTCCCTTCTGCTTTTTGTATTTCTAGGTAAGTTGGGAGACAGACAGAAACACCTGGTCTACTATGTGATGCTGGGAGCATCCACACCGAGGAAATGACTAGGATCTGGAACTTAGCTAGGGGAGCCTGCACACCAAGCCAGAGATGTTGCATTCTTTGTTGACCTGGCTCAGTCCTACCAACTCAGCTTACAGTTAAGCCGGCTAAAGCTGGAAGGGAAGCAAGTCACCAGAGGCCCTAAGCAAAAGATTTTTTCTCATCAGGGACAAGTCACCACAGTTTTCAAGGGGAAATAAAGTTGCTGCTGTACAATGAGGGCAGGAAGATGAATGCATGAAACCCAGAAGAACACCCTGGGCACCTCTTTATGTTGCCATATCCGGTGCGAGTGTTAGTGAAAGACGACTACATTTCCAACCAGGCAGGCCCAGAACTCAATCCTCCAGGAATGCAGATCAGATCCCCCTTGCCCTCTGCAAAAACAAACCAAAACAAAAAGCCTAGCTCGAGACCAGGTGCAGTGGCTCACACCTGTAATCCCAGCACTTTGGGAGGCCAAGGCAGGGGAATCACTTGAGGGAGGCTGAGGAAGCAGATCACTTGAGGCCAGGAGTTCGAGACTGGTGTGGCCAACATGGTGAAACCCCGTCTCTATTAAACAAACATAACAAACGAACAAAAAAAACAAAAAGCCTAGCCAGCTGAGGGCTGGCCTGAGGTGAGGAGGTATGAAATGAATAACAGAGGGGCAAGTCAGAATCACAGCCACAGCCCAGCAGCAAGTGGCAGAACCAAGAACTGCAACCTCCACTTGTGTTTCGCTTTTGTAAGGTCACATCCATTTATATGTTTTCATTTGATTTCCTTTGCTTCCCTGTAAGATTTGCCTTTAATGTTCTGCACTTTCAGTCTGATGTATCTGCTGGGTTTGTTTGTTTTGAGACAGAGTCTTGCTGTGTCACCCAGGCTGGAGTGCAGAGGCCTGATCTCAGCTCACTGCAACCTCTGCCTCCCTGGTTCAAGGGATTCTCCTGCCTCAGCCTCCCGAGTATCTGGGATCACAGGCACCTGCCACCATGCCCAGCTAATTTTTGTATTTTTTTTAGTAGTAATGGGGTTTCGCCATGTTTGGCCAGGCTGGTCTTGAACTCCTGACCTTGAGTGATCTGTCCATCTCAGCTTTCCAAAGTGCTGGGATTACAGTCATGAGCCACTGCACCGGGCCTGCTGTTATATTTTGAAAACTGCCTCTTCCCATCTCTCTACTCTCTCATTCTGGAGCTCCTATTAGACATCTATTGGATTTCATTCTGTCTTCCAGCACCTTAACTCTTATTTATATTTTGCCTCTCTTTTTCGTCTTCTTGCTGTATTGGGTTAATATCCTCACATCTGTCTTCTAGTTCAACAATTTTCTCATCAGCTGTGTTTAACCTCCTGTTTAACTTATCACTGAATTTTTAATTTTAGTAACTATGCATTTTAAAACTTTCTGGGTATTATACTGAGTTCTTTTAAAATTTTGCTATTTTGTTTTTCTTTGTGCCTTGTATTCTTCTTAAGATTTAAATTTTTATGTTTAGTAATGATTTTGATCATTTTGAACTACTTTATTTCAAACTATAATTCAATTATTTTAAGTTTGTGGGGCTCTAATTCTCCTTTGGGTTTTTTTTCCCTCACTTACTCAAGGTAAATCATTTTTTTCATGTATTTTGTGATTTTAAAAAATTGTGACATCTTTAGAAAGGTTTTTCAAAAAACAGGAAAATCCTTTTTGGCCTGGTATGGGAGCATTCCCCCAGAGGCCTTTGTGTTTGCTTCTGTCAGACACTCAAAGCTATTATCAGTCTGGGACAAATTTTTATATTAACTTTCCCAGTTTTGAGACTTCTGTACCACTGAGATAATGTGTATTCAAATTAGAAAACCCACCCTAGGCACAGATTTGGTGTTATCACTTATTTGGGGACTCTTTTTCCACCTAGAGCTCGGGCTGGGACACACTGCTTCCTTGTCATCTTCCACATTGGTGAGTAGTTTTAAAAAAATTTTTTTCCCTAGTGATGTAGTCAGAGGTTTTGCTTCCAGCTCCCTGACTTTGGAGGACCCAAGTTCTCATGTCTTGTGCTGAGACATAGCTCCTAGATTGTTGAGCTGGAACCCTCAAGCCAGGCAATCACATCATCGGCTCATGTATTTCCATTTTAGCTTTCAGGTCCCGCTTATTTTCTGGCCCCATGGATGAAGCTTCCTTTACAGCAAGTTCAGTTATGCACTATGAATCCTCTTGTTATGTTTTAACCAGAATTTCTAGGTATTGGAAATAGGGAGACTTTGCAGGTCTACTACCTTGCCAGAACCAAAATTCCCCAAAAAAGTCTTATAATGATGGTGAGTACCTGTTGTTCTCCAGTGCCCCATTCTTAGAGCAATTCATAGTTAAAAAAATAAGAAAATTCAGAGTTGTTATTATATGGTAATGTATTAGGATGACAATACCATAATTACTGTTTTGTTTGAAATTTGGTTTCCTAAAAAAAAAAACAACAAAAAACTGCTGGACTCTATGCTCCTGGAAATGAAAAAATGAATTACCAAAGTAAAAAACTTAAAATTCATTCCAGGTAGAAGTTCCCTCTTCTTGTTCCAGGGTACTTAGAATTTGGTTTACTCCTGAAAACTAAAATTTGCAAACAATGTTGGAGACCTGGCTTGATACAATCAATGTGGGCCCTATGTTTGTTCCTACTCACTGTCATATTAAACAGGCAGCTGGAAAGTGCCGACCAGGGCCTAGCTGGAGTCAGGAGGAATAAGTGGCAAAGGATGACAAGAAAACACATTAACAAGAGAAGTCACATTCGGGAAAAGGCAGGGCCCATATAGGTCATGGGTGACAATGGGCAACATAGAGGGTTCTCATAAAATCTCATGCAATAATGTGAAAAAGTATTCTCTGTCCTAGGAACCTGTTGGTTTCTTGAAAGGCCTCATTTACATGTTTCCAATCTGGTAGCAGTAGATTCAGTGGATATTAAAGGTCATAATAAGGAAAGGATTTTAAGCACAAATACCACAAGAACACCATTTCATATTTTTTTCCTTAGGGGAAACAAAGTAGTCTAAAGAAATATCTGTATGCAAAAAATGAGCAAATAAACCAAGATAAGTGTTAAAAGAATTTGTACACAATTGTCCGTGATAAAAGTACTGACCCTAGGGAGCACCTATTCCCACAAGCAGGTTTCATTGGCGATGCTACATACTAAGGTTACTAATGGTGATAAGAACACTATATCTTTTTTTTTTTTTAAAACTTTTAACTCTATTTTAGTGTTAAGGAATCTACAGAAAAAGAGCATAGCACAGGTCCAAGGTCCAGGGAAATGACCGGAGGATGATTTTAGGAAAAACCAAAGGTTAAGCATCCTGTTGATGTCAACTTGCTTTCTTCTGTCATTGATTTTCACCCTTAAAACCTTGCCATAGGCCAGTGCGGTGGCTCACACCTGTAATCCCAGCACTTTGGGAGGCCAAGGCAGGTGGATCACGAGATCAGGAGTTCGAGACCAGCCTGGCCAATATGGTGAAACCAGTTTCTACTGAAATACAAAAATTAGCTGGACTTGGTGGCCCACACCTGTAGTCCCAGCTGCTCAGGAGGCTGAGGCAGGAGGATCACTTGAACCCGGGAGGTAGAGGTTGTAGTGAGCAAAGATCATGCCACTGCATTCCAGCTTGAGCGACAGAGCAAGATTCTGTTAAAAACAACAACAACAACAACAAAAATCACACAAAAAAACCTTGCCATCATATATATATATTTTTTTATCACTGTCCTCATTGTGTTTCCTATCCACCAATATAGCCTACGGCTTGCAGTTTATCAAGTTGGTGCTTATGGCTCCAGGGAACAGAAAACCCTGACTCTAGCCTAAACAATAAGATAATTTATTATTTCACATAATAGGATGTCCCAGAGTTTGGGCAAACTCCAGACACAGTACAACCATTTGGTTCCGTGATGTCATTGAGGACCTGGGCTCTTTATCATTTCCCTGGGACATTGTCTGTGAGTTGGCTTTGCCCCAGGGCTGGCTCCCTTCATGGATGAAGAATGACTATAGCAGTTTCAGGCATTACGTACACATAGATGACCCAATAGGAGAAAAGTGCGACCATCTCTTTCTCTTTTTTTAAAAACAGCTTTATTGAGATATAATTCACATACCATACAATTTTCCCACTTAAACTTTATGTTTCACTGATTTTTAGTAGATTCATAGGGTTGTCCTACAACTACCACCATCAAGTTTAGAACATTTTCATCTCTCTAAAAATAAATCCCATACCCATTAGCAATCATTTCCCACTTCTCCCCAAGCTCCCCCCAACTGTAGTCCTAGACAACCTCTAATCCATGTTCCATTTTCATGCATCTGCCACTTCTGGTGGTTTCATGTAAGTGGAGTCATATCCTATGTGGTCTTTTGTGACTGGCCTATTTTGCCTAGCCTATTTTTTTTTTTTTTTTTTGAGATGGAGTCTCACTCTGTCACCCAGGCTGGAGTGCAGTGGCGTGACCTTGACTTGCTGTAGCTTCCGCCTCCCGGGTTCCAGTGATTCTTCTGCCTCAGCCTCCAGGTGGCTGGGATTACAGGCATGCACCACCGTGCCCAGCTAATTTTTGTATTTTCAGTAGAAATGGGGTTTCACCATGTTGGCCAGGCTGGCCTCGAACTCCTGGCCTCAGATGATCCTCCCACCTCGGCCTCCCAAAGTGCTGGGGTAACAGGCGTGAGCCACTGAACCTGGCCTGCCTAGCCTAATGTTTTTAACATTGATTGCCATTTCTTTCTTGAATTCTCCCTTTTAAGAGGAAACCTTTCCTAGAGATCTCTCAGCAGACTTCCTTTTAAGACTGTTCTAAATCGAGTGACATGATCTATTCCTAATCTAATCATTGGAGATGGAAAAGGAATGACTGTGATTACCTAAAGTGAGTGTAAACTAACCCTTGGCAAAGGGGATGGGGTTATCTAGTCACCTGCTCTGTAGTTACAGGCAAACAGGGGCTGGGAAGGTGAAGAGTGGATGTCTGAACAAAATTTAGTTCCTGTTAGGAAAGAAGAAAGGGGCAATGGATGTTAGGTAAGGAGATAAAATGTACACTACACTTTAACGATACAACATAACAGTTATGAAAAAGGATAAGAATGGCGAAGGGGGCTCCACTTACCTTTGGTTTATTTATTCCACCAGTCTTCCTTCCTTCCTTTTTGTTTTACACCTGTAAGCTTCAGACTCTAGAGTGGTGGGTTCACCAACCACTCCAAATCCTACCCCTGCAATGGATTTTATTATACCACCAGGTTGAGTGAAGCTGACCAACTTCAGGGGCTTCAGGGAGGAGGCAAAGGCAGGGAGCGGGTAACTGAGAGGTGAGAGCCACACAGTACCCACTTTCTAGGTAATCAATCACCAGCAATTCAGCATGCCATCATTGCTGTTCTAGCCGTATGTAGTTGATGTATGCAAATGAGAGGGAGGTTGCAAATAGAATTTTTTGATACATATATTAAAAAATTATGTATCTCTATCTTGTCAATGAGCAAAAAATTGAAATGTGGGACTACCTTAAACCTCGATTCTGTCTCTCTTGTCTTATGTTCTTGAACACTCTTCCACAGTAGGGGGCAATCTGACTGGAGAGTGAAATACTCTTTCCTGTTGAATGACCATGGCACTCCTGTCTTAGTTTCTTCTCACCCTATTTCTAGGCCAAGGTCATTTCCCTCTAACATCCTTAATAACAGATTCTGAGCCAAGACCAGGCACAGTGGCTCATGCCTGTAATCCCAGCACTTTGGGAGGTTAAGACAGGTGGATCACCTGAGGTCAGGAGCTGGACACCAGCCTGGCCAACATGGTGAAACCCCATATCTACTAAAAATACAAAAATTAGCTAGGCGTGGTGGTGGGCTCCTGTAATCCCAGCTACTTGGGAGGCTGAGACAGGAAAATTGCTTGAACCCAGGAGGTGGAGGTTGCAGTGAGCTGAGATCACGCCATTGCATTCTGGCCTGGGTGACAGGAGCAAAACTGCATCTTTCAAAAAAACAGACAAACAAAACAAAACAGGTTCTGAGCCAAGAGAACGTTACCTCAGGATTGGTTCTGGACTAATGAGAAGCTACTGGGATGGTCAGCCACCATATTTGGAAAATGCTAGAGATCTTGAGATGTAAGTAAGACTCTTCTATTCTTGGGATCTACTGGGTGTCAGTCAGTACATTTACCCTCAAGGGAACATAAATTCATTTTGTAAGCAACTGGGGCCCATACTTTCAATGTGTCACTTATTTCAATATGCAATAAGTATAGTAGTATATGTGGCAATGTGTTAGATGTGAAAAGAGACACAAGTCCCTATCCTTGACAGTGAAAAATGGTCTTCTCTGAAGATCCCAGGTAAGGCTGAAGACCAAGGCAAATTCCAAATAGCTGCTTGGGATGACTTTTCTGCTCCTTGGGAACCTCACTCAGCTGTCAGCGATAGTGAACAGAGCACATGGAAAAGGAAGTACATAAGCCAAACCCTTCTCTCTGGCTGTGTGCATTTGGATATTTGGATCTGTCTTTGGTCCTCTCTGTGGCATGAATGTGCCATTGAGCCTTAGGGACTGTGCCTGAGGCACTGTTCCAGGCATCTAAGAGCCAGAGTGTCAGACCTGAGTCTTCTCTGGCATTGTAGATCCTTAAAATGGATCAGCAGAGGAAGCTCTCCAGGACTCTCTTTGACTGTGAGAGGGAACTTGTGTTAGTCCTTGACTAAGAGGTTTTTTTTTTTTTTTGAGAGGTAGTTTTGATCTTGCCCAGGCTGCAGTGCTTTGGCGCGATATCGGCTCACTGCAACCTCTGCCTCCCAGGTTCAAGCGATTCTCCTGTCTTAGCCTCCCACGTAGCTGGGATTACAGACACCTGCCACCACGCTTGGCTAATTTTTGTAATTTTAGTAGAGTCATGGTTTCACCATGTTGGCCAGGCTGGTCTTGAACTCCGACCTCAGGCAATCCACCCGCCTCGGCCTCCCCAAGTGCTGGGATTACAGGCTTGAGCCACCGCACCCAGCCTAACAGAAGCTCTTGGGGCTGCCTAAGTCAGACTGTCAGGTTTCTGTTGGGCTGCAGGAACCCATTAAGGGCTGGCTAGAGCTTGAGCCTGATTATGCTGGAATCTGAATGCATCCTCATAAAATGGGATTTGGAAGAGAGCAGAACTGGTATAGGTCTCCAACACTCCGACCTACACATCTGCCTGCAGGTGTGTATTCAGATTCCCTCCATCTCCTATATTTCCATCCTTCTTATAAAAATACAGGATGCATAGCAGAAATAAGTGATGCAGACTAAAAATATTACCATCATTCAAGAAAGGGGCAGGTCAACAAGGATGTGGCTATCAGGAAAGGCTGCGTGAAGGGGAGCTATGCAGGAAGGATGTGATTAGGATGGGCAGAGAGGAGGAATGGGGACACTGGAGGTTTGTGTGGGACTTCATAAATGGTGGACAGAAATAATTTAAATACTGATTCACTAAAAGTATTTAAATATCAACCTGTCACCCAGGTCGAATTCTCCAGGAAGCATATTCTAAGACAGTGTGTACTAATTCGTTTCTTGTGGCTGCTGTAATAAGTTACTACATACTTAGCAGCATAAAACGACAAACTTTTATTATCTTATAATTCTGGAGGTCAGAAGTCTAAAATGGTCCTCAGGGTTGCATTCCTTCTGGCTCTAGGGGAAAATCCACAGGCAAACATACAAGCATGAGCACATTCCATGTGGTCATACTCACATTCACACGTGATGCAGATGTCCCAGCCATGATGGATCTGGTCTTTAGGGGCCCTGAAGAACGGAAATGAGTACAGAACTCCCTATTCATATAATCCAAAACAAAATCAGCCCCAAAACAACACCAGCAAAAAGCATACATATGTGTGAAGTTAAAAAAAAATTCTTTCTAGATTGTTCTGATTGGACAATTACGGAAAGTTCATCAAAGCTGACCTTTTCTTATTTGGGGAACCACTTTCATGCTGAAGCCCTAAAGCATATGCTGAGTCTGAACCTTGGAACATCAGCATCAAGTCTCAGATTTTTCTAGCCTGCAGGTGAGCAGCTCAGCAGCTTATCTCCACACATAAACGCTTTAGATAGTTGGAAAAGAAGAACTGAAAATAATGGTCTTCCATACTCTATGACAACATTTTAAAGCTAGAAGGGTTTTTAAAAATGGTAATGTTCTCAGTCCCCTAGTTTACAGGTAGAGACTCAGGAGAGAGGGCTAGAAAGTTCTTGCTACTAAATAGTGTGACCCAGTGAGGACTGGTGCACCCTGGCATAAGGAATAGGTTTACTGCACCATAACTTCATTGAATGTTTCCCCCCACCGCCTTTTTTTTGTTTTGTTTTTTGTTCTGAAGCATTCAACTAGGGGGACATAGGTAAGTCTACACGTAGGAAATGCGCAGACTCAAGCGCCATGGGGCAGGAACCATGAAGGGCATTGTACCTGAGCATATCCCCAGTGCCTGTTGCAGGGCCTAGCACACTTTCAAATGTTGGTTGACAGGCCGGGTGCTGTGGCTCAAGCGTATAATCCTAGCACTTTGGGAGGCCGAGGTCGGTGGATCACTTGAGGTCAGGAGTTCGAGACCAGCCTGGCCAACATGGCGAAACCCCCGTCTCTACTAAAAATGCAAAAAAATTTAGCTGGGCTTGTTGGCACACATCTGTAATCCCAATTACTCGGGAGGCTGAGGCATGAGAATTGCTTGAACCCGGGAAGCAGAGGTTGCAGTGAGCTGAGATTGTGCCACTGCACTAGAGCCTGAGAGAGTGAGACCCTGTCTTAAAAAAAAGTTGGCTGACTGAATGCTGGAAGGAAGAAGGACCTGGCTTGGTCCCCACCCACACCAATCTGGGGGGCGAGTACAGAGTGTAAACTGTCTGGAGGTTGGCATTGGCCTAGCTTCTCCGTTACTCTCTTGTTCTTTAGAATCCAATCAAGCACCTGTGGCCAGAGAGATGTGTAAAATGGAAACCAGTCCCACCAGTCCCTGACTGCACCCCCTCAATGCCTTCTCGCCCTGTTTAACGTCATGTCCAAACTCCTGGCCGCGGTGGCCTGTCTCCACCTCTCCAGCTTCCTCGCTTGGCTTGGCCTTTCTCCTTAGCTCTCTCTGCCTCACCCGCACCGGCCTGCAACTCGCCAGACTGCCCCAGGTTTCTGAGCTTCTGCACAGGCCCTTCCCTCTCCAGGCTCTCTCCCCTGGATCTTTGCTTCAGCTGCTCCTTCTTGACATTCAGGTCTCAGACCAATGGCCCCGTACTCAGAAGGCCTAGCACAGGCCGCCTAATTTCACGCAGTTCTCCCCCAACCCGCGCTGCCTTCCGTCACCCGTTTCATTTTCTTCATGGCACGGAGCACCATCTCCAACGGCCTTGTTCATTTAGTTAATTTATTTTCCGACTTAGTTCCAGGCGCTAAAGCAGTGTTACCTTGGCAGACTTCCCATCAAATATAATAATATTTGCAAAGGATGGATGGATGAAAGGAAGAATGAGCCAATCAACGAGGGAAC
The DNA here is from genome assembly GCF_049350105.2 of Macaca mulatta. Taxonomy (NCBI): domain Eukaryota; kingdom Metazoa; phylum Chordata; class Mammalia; order Primates; family Cercopithecidae; genus Macaca; species Macaca mulatta. Next base: position 181,374,159 of record NC_133408.1, read on the forward strand.
GCGGGGAAAGGCAGCCTCAGGGCGGCAGGCCCTGCCACCCACACCGTCCCTGGGCATCCAAGCCGGTTCCCGCCCCCGGCCCGCGCGCGCTCGCAGACCCGCGGCGGAACCCGAGGGCAGCGGCAGCGGTTTCCCTTGAACGAGCCGGGGAATCTGGTGGGAGCACACAGGAAAGGCAGAGCCGCGAGCTGGACCAGCCGTGGTGAGTGCAGCGGCGTCCGGGCGGGGAGCGGAGTGCGGGGCGCTGGGAACGGGCGCGCGAGCGGGGTGGTAGTCGGGATGGGGGCCCGGGGCGCTGGGCGGAGCCTCTGGAGTCTCGCTGGGCCGAGAGCCTCGGGTACCCGAGCATCAGGCGTTGTGGGTGCAGGCGGCTGCGCGGCTTGAGGGTAGGGGGTGCGGGCCTGGCCGGCGCGGCGGGGGAGGGCCTCGCGCGGATCTCGTGGTCACTGCGGGAGTCAGCTGCCCTGGGTTCGAGTCCCAGAGCTGTTGCTAACTTGTGAACCCTCCCTCACTCCACCCCTTGGACTTCAGTATAGTCCTTTGCAAAATGGGGTCAATAGTATCCCATCCATTGATGGGATGGTTGGTTCATTCATTCTGGCGCTTTACTAGGTTCTGGTGCTGCAGATGGATAGACAGAACTTGCCCACGAGGGGTTCACTGTCTAGTGAGAAAAACATTTCCACCTGGATGCTCCACAGGCATGTCAAATTCAGTGTCTCTTAAACCGCACTACTCTTCTCCACAAACCTACCACTCAAATCTAAATGATTGGAATCACTATTCAATCAGTCACCCAAGCACAAAAACCTGGCTTGGTTCCTCCTCTCTCACTTCCTACAGTCAATGAACCACCAAGTGCTGCCAATTTCTACTTTCTAAAGCTTTCCAAATCCATCCTTTATCTTGGTTTGTTCTTTTAGGTGCCTAGAGATTATGGCAATAACTTCCTAATGGTTCTCTTTAGCTTTAATTTTAGCTTCTTCCAGTTCATTTTTCATTCTGCTACAAAGTGGTCTTTTAACAGTTCAAATATGATTATATCACCCACCTGCTTAAAGCTCATTAAAGGTTTTTCATTGTCTTCAAAATAATAGCCAAAGTCCTTAGTGTGGGTTCAAGGTGGTCTTTTCTAAACCCCCCGTGGTCCTCAATCCTTTATCTCTAAACCACTGTTTCTCAAAGTCTGGTATAGTGGTGACCTCCATTACAACCAACATGGGAGTACTTGTTAAAAGTGAAGATGACAGCTTAATTCCAAAACAAATGAGACTCTTTGGGGAGGGGGCAGTTTCCAGGATTCTGTGTTTTTAACAAGTCCTGCACTAAAGGTTGAGAACCCCTGTTCTAGACACTCCAATTTTTACTCTGCTGTTGATGGGGTACGGGACACACTGCCCCAAAATATGACTCGTTGGCATTAGAGGAAACAACTGAAGCAGGAAAGTCACTTTGTGGCTTTTCCACTCTTCTCCCCTGAAGCAGGCCAGGAAATAAGTCTTTGACCTTCTTCTGTATGAGACCCTCCTGTGAGAGGTGCTCATCCTATGAGTATAGGATCGAGGAAAGGAATGCCCTTATCTTTGAAGACACAGGTACACAGAGAAGAATCTGAACAAACAGGCCTTGCTAAGTTCTCCCTAGCGTATTACCGTGAGATCATACCCCCTTTTTCCAGTCATACTTCTCCACGGCCGTCCACTCTGCATCAAACCTAGCATAAAAATACATGAATTTACCCGTTTCTGGGTATTCATTTTCTTAGGAAGGTTCCTGTGTCGCCTAAAACTTACCTTAAATAAATATGTATGTTTTTCTCTTGTTAATCTCTCTCTTGTTATAGGGGTCTCAGCCATGAACCTAGTTCTCCCCTCACTACCTACGTATTTTTCTCTCAACACACTTTACTGTCATTTATGCCTTTGTACACTCTCAGTTTGGGCTACTGTAAAAAAAAAAAAAAAAAAAAAACCAAAAACTGGGTGGCTTAAACAACAGAAATTTAATTCTTACAGTTCTGGAGGCTGGAAGTCCAAAGTCAGGGCCAGTATGGTTGAGTGCTTGGTGATAGCCCTCTTCCTTGGTTTGTAGATATCTCTTCTTGCTGAGTCTAGTCTTATAAGGACACTAATCCCTTTCATGGGAGCCACTCTCATGACCCAATTATCTCCCGAAGGCTCTATCTCCTAATACCATCTCACTGGGGATAGGGCTTCTATATCAGCATTTTTGGGGAACACAGCATTCAGACAATAGCATCCACAAAGCTCCTTCGTTACTTTAGTGACTCCTCCTCATTCTTCAGGGCTCAGGGAAGACTTCATTGACTGTGCGTCACCGCCTCAGCCCTAGACCAGGTTAGGTTCATTCTTGGCAGACTCTCACAAAGCCTTGTGCTGACTCATTTATCTCACTGTACTGCAATCATAATTGTATAATTGTGTTAGCATTGTGGGTTTGACAGTTGTGATTACTTGAGAACGAATGAGACCGGTTCTTCTCTGCCCTCACACTCAGCACAGAGCCTACCACATAGGTGTTTATTAAAGGGCTCTTGAATGAAGGAGTGATTTAGGGTCAGATGGAGAGGAGTTCAATAATTAGTTGGGGGTTTGGAATCATGTGTCAGCCTGACGTTGTATGGGATTCACAGGAAGATGGTCTCCCTGGCATTGGCTTCACTGCTGCTTTCGATAAGGATGTTTCTTCCCTTGAGAGGAATTTTGTTTTTTTGTTTTTTTTTTTTGAGACGGAGTCTCGCTCTGTCGCCCAGGCTGGAGTGCAGTGGCCGGATCTCGGCTCACTGCAAGCTCCGCCTCCTGGGTTCACGCCATTCTCCTGCCTCAGCCTCCCGAGTAGCTGGGACTACAGGCGCCCGCCACCTCGCCCGGCTAGTTTTTTGTATTTTTTTTTAGTAGAGACGGGGTTTCACCGTGTTAGCCAGGATGGTCTCGATCTCCTGACCTCGTGATCCGCCCGTCTCGGTCTCCCAAAGTGCTGGGATTACAGGCTTGAGCCACCGCGCCCGGCCGCCTTGAGAGGAATTTTAACCAATGGAATTTAAAGGGAGTCATAAAAGAACTGGACTTTTAAGTGGAAACAGTTTCTTTTTCTTGGTCTATATACCTCACTAACAGATAGTCATAAAAAATTTCTTCTTAAATTTTTGTTTATCTAGAAACTAATTAAGTTCATTTTCAAAAACTTAGAAAGTACATTGCAATTTTAAAAATGAAATAAACATCACCCACCATTCCACAACCTAGAGGGATCTACTTTAAAAGTTTGTTTTTGAGCCAGGTGCAGTGGCTTACGTCTATAATCCCAGCAATTTAGATGGCCAAGGTGGGATGATTGCTTGAGGCCAGGAGTTTGAGACCAGCCTGGGCAACATAGTGAGACCTTTTCTCTAACAAAAAATTAGCCAAGTGTAGTGGTACGTGCCTGTGGTTCCAGCTACTCAGGAGGCTGAGGCAGGAGATTTTTTTGGGCCCAGAAGTTATAGTGAGCTACGATTGTGCCACTGGACTCAATCCTGGATGACAGAGTGAGACCCTGACTAAAAAAAAAAAAAATTTGTTTTTGTTTAATTCTATTTTTTTTTTTTTAATTTATACTCATGTTTGAACATAATTGGGATAATGCCAATTATATATGGCTTTTTATCCTGCTAATTTTACTTAACATTATGTTTTGGGTTTTTTCCACATCAGTACAAATTTGGGGTAAAAAAATATTTAATTGCTATTTAACTTATTCATTGAACAAATATTTCTTAAACAGCTATTGTATGCCGGATCTTGCTTTAGGCCTGGGATACAGCAGTGACCAGAACAATGTCCTTACTCTCATAGAGTTTACATTCCAGTAGGATTAGGCTAATAAACGAGCAAGTGAATATAAGCATCATCAAATAATAAGTGTCATGAAGAATAAAGATATTCTGTTATGTCACTCTGTTTTTTAGTAAAGTCTTCCTAATTTGCCTTCTTTAAAGGAGTGTATGAGTGTCTATCATTTTATTATGTCATCAGTGAATACGATCATTTAAAAAATTATTTTGGTCAATAATGATCTCTGTAATCTGCATGTCTTTGATTATTCAGGAAGTTGAACATTTTTAGATAGCCATGTGCATTGCCTCTTCATTGAGTTTTCTATACATGTTTTCTGTTTCTTTTCCTGTTGAGGACCTGGTATTTTCTTCTATTTTGAATTCGCCCTTCGTATTATTATTGTGTTTTTGGGACACTTATGATGGATAGACAAATGTATACTCTTAAACAGTGGTACAGTGAGGCTGTAAGGAGTCAGAAAAACCAGAGGAAGCCTGGAATTCCCTTCCTCTCTTTCTGCCCCATCCCTCTTCCCTCTATTACCATGAGGAAAAAGTGATCAGAGAGGGAAGAAGTATAGGTTAGGTGGAAATACGTGAAGGAAGAAAGAAAGGTGGATGTGTGGGTGGGTGAGAAGATGCAGATGATGGGAATAGAAGGGAGAAGATGAGCTGAGGCCAGAGGAGAAATGGTAAGGAGGAAGAGGAATGAGTGGGAAAAAGAGTGGGAGAGGATAAAAGAATGGAAGGTAGAGTAGTAATAGGGACATTACATGAAGATCATGGATAAATTTTTTTTTTTCTTTTTCTGCCTCTACTAACCTAGCAAATCTCTAGAAGATGACGGTGTTCTTTAAAACGCTTCGAAACCATTGGAAGAAAACTACAGCTGGGCTCTGCCTGCTGACCTGGGGAGGCCATTGGCTCTATGGAAAACACTGGTAATTATCTGACAGCCCCACTCCACCTTTGCACCCACAGCGAAACAGCCCCAAAGAGCTTCGGGTTAAAATCTTGTTCAGCTGTGCTTATCTCTATAAAACATGTGGTGTAAAAGAAAAATCAATGCGATTCAAAGCAAAAACAAAGACTTCTTGTACCCAGAGCTGGAACTACATGTGTACTCATATCCAGTGGATAGAGAATAAAGTAGATCAGAAAGGAAGCTATTTTTATTCATTACATTTATAGTTGAAGAAATTAAGACATCCTAGAGAAAGATAAGTCCTTTCCCAAGTTAGTAGTGTAAACACCAAAAATCTGAGACGGGGCTTAGTCAATTTAGTAAGTTTATTTCACCAAGGTTAAGGATGTGCTGTGACACAGCCTCACGAGGTCCTGATGACATGTGCCCAAGGTGGTCTGAGCACAGCTTGGTTTTATACATTTTAGGGAGACATGACACATCAATATATGTAAGATGAACATTGGTTTTGGTCTGGAAAGGTGGGACAACTTGAAACAAAAGCGAGACAGCTGAAAGTAGGGAGGAAGCTTCCAGGTCATAGGTAGATAAGAGACAAATGGTTGCATTCTTTTGAGTTTCTGATTGGTCTCTCCCAAGTAGGCAATCAGATATGTATGTATCTCAGTAAGCAGAGGGATGACTTTGAATAGAATGGGAGGCGGCAGGGCGCGGTGGCTCACGCCTGTAATCCCTGCACTTTGGGAGGCCGAGGCAGGTGGATCCTTTGAGGTCAGGAGTTAGAGACCAGCCTGGCCAACATGGTGAAACCCCATCTCTACCAAAAATACAAAAATTAGCCAGACAGTCGTGGTGCACACCTGTAGTCCCAGCTGCTCGGGAGGCTGAGGCAAGAGAATCGCTTGAGCCTGGGAGGCTGAGATTGTGATGAGCTGAAATCAGGCCACTGCACTCTAGCCTGGGTGGGAGAGTGAGACCCTGTCTCAAAAAAAAAGAATGGGAGGCACTTTTGCCCCAAGCAGTTCCCAGCTTGACTTTTTTTCTTTAGCTTAGTGATTTTGGGGCCCCAAGATTGATTTTCCTTTCACAGTAGTAAGCAAGGACTGGAACTCATGTCTCCCTGGCATTTTATTCCTTCTGTCTCTTACTATAGTCTCTTGATCTGTCATCAAGGGACACTTACTGAATTTGTTCCTCTATCCCCTGTGACTATCCTCATCTATCCCATTAGCTTACATTGACTTAAATGAGAAGTAGACTTTCAAACCTTTTGTTTAAATAAAGAATTCAGAGGAGTCATGGATTTTATTAGTCTTCATGCATGGAGGGAGAAGAAAGTGCCAAAGCTCCTCTTCTAGTTTAACACGGTAATAAGATTTAAATAAACAGATAAGCAGATAAGTTTTTGTATAAAAATTATGCAAATTATGACAGCAGCCAATCAAATTGCAGTCTTTTGGAGATTAAGGACTACATTTTAAGTATGTAGCAACACTAAAATCCAGATGTCTTAAATGACTGCTTTGTTGAACAGAAAACAGAACAATTACTCTTTGAACTAAAAGTCTTAACATTGGAAAAGAGATTCATATTGATATTTTGTGAACACTCTCAATTCATCACTGTGAGAATAACCTTATGATACAACATGATGTCTGCTTTTTTTGCAGCTGTGGAAAAATTGGAATATATTCCCCTTCTTTTCTTTCTAAGTATTGTCAAGGCCAGATGCTCAAATTCCATTAGCCAGCATCTAAGGAAAAGAGCAAACGTAAGAAGTTTAAAATTTGTAGTTAAGAAAAGGGTGGAGCAGATATTTTAACAAATAGAGCATGGAATGTTTGGCTTCTCCTTTTTCTAACTACACTTGAGTCCTCAAGGCCCCTTTGCAGGCGCATCCAATCTAGGTCATGGCTAGGTCAGTCGGGGGAAATTCCCACCCACTGAGGATTCCTGCTGTTTCTAGGTGAAGATTCGAGGAACTGTGTACTCTGTTCAGGATATCTTTAGAGGAACCATGATAAGTTCTTGCCCATGTAACCTTGAGACTTTAAAAAAGGACCATTAAGTCTTCAGGACTAACGGAGGCCTTATTCTAAATTGGATCTGAAACAGCTTGAGCCAGAAGTGTGGTGGCAGCCTGGAGGCCTCATTTTGCTCTTTCTCCACCCTTGACATTCAATGTTACTGCTGCAAATGCAAACTCCTGTTGTCCTATTGCTCTTCTTTTTCTCAGACTGTTCTCTTGCATGATTTGGTACTATTTAGCCTTTTTTAAAAAATTGTGGTGGAAAAACACGGGACATAAACATTTTCACCTTAACCATTTGTAAATCTACAGTTTGATGGTGTTAAGTATATTCACATTGTTGTTCAACAGATCTCTAGAACTTTTTCATCTTGCAAAACTGAAACTCTGTACCCATTGAACAACTGCCCATTCCTGCCCCACCCCATCTGCCTTTGACAACCACTATTCTACTTTCTGTTTCTAGGAATTTGACCACTTTATACTTTGTGTCAGTGAGTCATATAGTATTTATCTTTTTGTGGTTGGCTTGTTTCACCTTAAATGTCCATAATGTTTATCTTTACCTTTTCTTTTTTTTTTGAAATGGAATCCTGCTCTGTCACCCAGGCTGGAGTGCAGTGGTGTGATCTTGGCTCACTGCAACCTCTGCCTCCCAGGTTCAAGTGATTCTCCTGCTTCAGCCTCCCAAGCAGCTGCGACTACAGGCGCGTGCACCATGCCTGGCTAATTTTTCCATTTTTAGTAGAGACAGGGTTTTACACTGTTGGCCAGGCTGGTCTCGAACTCCTGACCTCAGGTGATCTGCCCGCCTTGGCCTACCAAAGTGCTGGGATTACAGGTGTGAGCCACCGTGCCCGGCCTGTATTATCTCTAAATGTAAAGATACATTCTTTACGTTTAAAGAGGTATGGCCTTTATATCTGTCAATGGACATTTTGGTTACTTTTACCTCTTGACTATTGTGAAACATGCTACAATTAACTCGAGTGTACAGATACCCCTTGGAGATCCTGTTTTTAATTGTTTTGGATATATGCCCAGAAGTGGGATTGCTAGATCATATGGTAGTCTATTTTTAATTTTTTGAAGAGCCTTCATACTGTTTTTCCATTGTAGCTCATCATTTTACAATCCCACCAACAGTGTACAAGGTTTTCAGTTTCTCCACACCCTCACCAACACTCATTATTTTCTGTTTGTTTGATATGGGCTATCCTTATGGGTGTGAGATGATATGTCATTGTGGTTTTGGTTTGCATTTCTCTAATGATTAAGGAAGTTGAGCATCTTTTCATATGCATGTTGGCCATTTAAAAATCTTTGGAGAAATGTCTGTTCAAGTCCTTTTTCCATTTTTAATTGAGTTTTTTGTTGTTGTTGTTGTTGGTTTGTAAGAGTTCTTTATGAATTCCAGATACTAACCCCTTGTGAGATTATAGAATTTGGAATATATTGTTTCCTATTCTGTAGCTGGCCTTTTTACACGATTGATCTTGTCCTTTGATATATGTTGTTTTTAGTTTGGTTAAGGCCCATTTGTCTACTTTTGCTTTTGTTTGCCTCTGCTTTTGGTGTTATATTCAAGAAACCATTGCTAAATCCGGTGTCAGGAAGCCTTTCCCTGTGTGTTCTTCTAGGAGTTTTATATTGGGTCTTACATTTAGGTCTTTAACAGATTTTGAGTTAATTTTTTTATATGATACAAGATAGGGGTTTGGCTTCATTATTTTCCATATGGATATCTAGTTTTCTCAATACCATTTGTTGAAGAGACTGTCCTTTCCCCATTGTGTGGTCTTGGCATCCCTGTTGAAGATCATTTGACTATATAGATGAGGATTTATTTCTGGGCTCTCTGTTGTTCATTAGTCTATATATCTGTATTTATGCCAATACCACACTGGTTTGATTACTGTTGCTTTGTAATATATTTTTAAATTCCGTAAGTATGAGGCTTCCATCCTTGTTCTTTTTCAAGATTGTTTTGGATATTTGGGGGTTGCTTGAGATTCCATATGAATTTTGGGATAGTTTTTCTATTTTTGCAAAAAATGTCATTGGGATTGCATTGAATCTGTACATTGCTTTGTAGAATAGACATTTTAACAATATTAAGTCTTCTAATTTATGAAAATGGGATGTCTTTTTATTTAATTGTCCTCTTTAATTTCTTTCAGCAGTGTTTTGTAGTTTTTAGCATGTAAGTCTTTTACCTACTTGCTTATGTTTATTCCTAAGTATTTTATTCTTTTGACACAGTTGTTAATGGGATTGTATTCTTAATTTCCTTTTCAGATTGTTCATTCTTAGGATATAGAAATATAACTGATTTTTGTGTGGTGTGTATCCTGCGACTTTGCTGAATTTATTAGTTCTAACAGTTTTTTTTTTTTTTTTTGGTGTAGAATCTTTAGGGTTTCTACATATAAAATTATGTCATCTGTGAATAGGGATAATTTTACCTCTTCCTTTCCAATTTGGATACCTTTATTTCTTGTTCTTGCCTCATTGCTCTGGCTAGAACTTCCTGTGCTATGTTGAGTAGAAGTGCTGAGTAACATCTTTGTCTTATTCCTGATCTTAGAAGAAAAACTTCCAGTGTTTCAAAACTGGGTATGATGTTAGCTGTGGGCTCATGATATACGGCCTTTATTATGCTGTGATACTTTACCTTTTGTTGCCCTCCCCCCATGTTTTTGCCTATATATCCCCAACCTTTTCACAGAACAGTGCTCACTTTCTTTATACCAAACTTGTTTTTACCATGAGAAAGTCTTACCCTGTCGTCTTCTTGAGTGGAAGCTGCCTTGTCCTTTCTTTCTTCTTCTTCTTCTTTTTTTTTTCCCCCCAAATCAGGTCATTTTATTATTGTGGTTTTTACACATTTTATTTTAATAGTTTTTGGGCAATAGGTGGTGGTTTTTGGTTACGTAGATAAGTTCTTTAGTGGTGGTTTCTGAGATATTGGTGTACCTGTTACTGGAGCAGTGTACACTGTACCCAGTGTGTAGTCTTTTATTCCTCACCCAACTCCCACCTTTCCCCTGAGTCCCCAGAGTCCCTTATATCATTCTCATGCCTTTGTGTCCTCATAGCTTAGCTCTCACTTATAAATGAGAATATATGGTATTCCATATATTCCATTCCTGAGTTACTTCACTTAGAGTAATGGTCTCCAACTCCATCCAGTTTGCTGCAAATGCTATTATTTCATTTTATGTTATGGCTGAGTAGTATTCCATGGTGTATATATACCACCTTTTCTTTAGCCACTCATTGGTTGATGGGCATTTAGGTTGGTTCCATATTTCTGCAGTTGCAAATTTTGCTGCTATAAACATGCATATGCAAGTGTCTTTTTCTTATAATGACTTCTTTTCCTTTGGGTAGATATCCAGTAGTGGGATTGCTGGATTTAATGGTAGTTCTGCTTTTAGTTATTTAAGGAATCTCCATACTGTTTTCCATAGTGGTTGTACTAATTTACATTCCCACTAGCAGCGTAAGTGTTCCCCTTTCACCACATCCATGCCAACATCTGTTATTTTTTAATTTTTTAATTACGGCCATTCTTGCAGGTGTATGGTGGTATCTCATATTTTTAAAATTTGCATTTCCCTGATAATTAGTGATATTGAGCATTTTTTCATATACTTGTTGGCCATCTGTATATCTTTTGAGAATTGTCTATTCATGTCCTTAGGCCACTTTTTGATGGAATTATTTGCTTTTTTCTTGCTGATTTGTTTGAGTTCCTCTGCAGTGGAGTGCCAGTGGGGAACAAGGACCTCTTCTCCAAGGCCCTGTGTGATCAGAGGCTGCCTGCCTGTTGGGGTTTAGGTGCAAACTTTCCCTACTGCGTCCAGTGCTGCAATTTTGTCTGTGCTGTGAGAAACTACCCACAAGCAGAAGGATCTGGAACTCAAGGCCTGCTCTTCAGATTCTTTTGTACCATGAAGTGATTGATTCCTTGATGTCGTGCTCTCCTGCTCCTCCTAGGGATGGGGCTTCCTGGGAACCAAAGTGCAATGATTGTTACTGGTCTTCTGGATCTAGCCACCCAGCAGGGATAGCGGACTCTGGGCCGGTGCTGGGGAATGTCTGCAAAGAGTCCTATGATGTAATCCATCTTCAGGTCTGTCAGCCATGGGTACCAGCACCTGCTGTGGTGGAAGTGGCAGGTGAATGATGTAGACTCTGTGAGGATCCTTGGCTGTAGATAGGTTTAGTGTGCTGGCTTTCTTGAATGCTGGTTATGCAAGTAGTGAAGTTGTCACATGGATAGACTCAGGACGTTTGGTTAGCCAGGATGTTGCAGGCAGTGGTGTTAGCTGTTGTTTTCTCCTTCCTGGTAGCAGTGTTACTCTGTCATGAGTTGTGGTAATGGCCTGAGTTGGTTGACCTTCAGCCAGGAGGTGGCACTTGCAAGAGAACACCAACTGCAGTAGTAATAGTGGGATTTGAACTTGCCCTAAGTTGGGGCAAGTATTCTGGTTTCTCAGGTGATGGGTGGGGCCATAAAACTCCCAAGAGTTTCTATATTTTGTGTTCTGCTACCAGGGCTCATAGAGAAATACCTTCAGGTGGGGGCAGGGTTAGGTGGGTCTGAGCTAAGACTGTCCTTGGGGAGGGCTTGCTGTGGCCACTGTGGGGTATGGGGAGGTGGTTCTCAGGCCAGTGGGGTTATGTTCCAGAGGGTATTATGGCTGCTTCTGTTGTGCCGTGTAGTTCACCAGGGAAGTAGGGGCTAGCTGGTAGTGAAAGGCCTAGTCCAGCTCCCACGCATTTAGTGAGGCTGTTCTCACTTCCAGAGTGCTCTGCTAACAGTGCCAAGTTTAGATCCAGGCAGCCTGTGCGCAGAACTCAGACCTGCCCCAGGTCATAAGCTTCCCCACTGAGAAAGCAGGCAAGGCTTTCAGGCCACACTCTCCACACTTGTCTGCCCACAACGTTGGTGGCTTCTGCAAGATATAGTCAGGGATGGCATCTGTGGGCTTGAGCTGGAGACTGGGTGTGCCTACAAGGTTCTTCCTGCTGCTGCTTCTACTTTTTTATTTCACACAGTTCCCTACATTCGTTCCAGCTCTGTGTGAGGTTAAATCCTTCGCCCATGATCTGGATTTTCAAATTCCCCGGTGGGGATGTGTGTTCAGAGGCAGGTTTTCCCACCTCACACTTTGGGGAATCACAGTTTTTCGTCTGTCTTGCAGCATTTGCAACAGTGTGTCACTTCTTTCAAAGGATCTGTGAATTCTTTCAGTTTTCCTGGTACATTCCTGTGGTGGTTCTTGGAACAAAAGATCACAGTGTGATTCTCCACACACTGTTCTGTCTGTCCAGGTGGGAGATGCAATGCACATTAGCCCTGCCTTTTATCCGTCATCTTGCTCCCATCTCTGTCCTTTCAAATGGGATCGGGGTATAAGGATGTTGGGATTCTCCTGGCCCTTCAGTAGCTGTTCCAAACCATTTATCTTCCATCTTATACATCTTCCATCCTTCAAGCCTTATATCTGGCTATCTAATAAAACCATAAATATTCCAGCCTTCTAGGATTTCGGTTACATTCAGCTTAGGCTTTGGTGCCTGGCTTATCAATGTCACTTTCTTTCTAAGTCCTGTTATCTTCCCGGACACCCTGAGTGTCCATATGGATGACCTACCTAACAACCTACCCCCACTTTCCTTGACTTCTCCTGTATCTGCAGCTTTGACCCACTACTCCACCTTCTTCCAACTTCACCCCCTTCTCATTGGTTGAATGCTAAACTTTATCACTTGCCCCTGTTCCACTTCGGTATCCCATTCTGTCATTACGGCCTGCTATTATTCCAGTTTTTTTCATTCCATTACTTCTGCTCTTCAGTGTTATTAGGATTTCTTGTCCCTTGGCGCCTCTGTTTTCTTCCCAATCTATCATTCTTCCTTGCTTTTCATCTTTTTTATATCGTAGATTCCTTGATCCAACACATCATACGTTCCTCAACTCCATTTTTCACGTCATTCCTGGGCTTTTTAATCTCTCATTTCCTCTCATTTTCACAACTAAAGGTTTGTTTTTGTTTTTGTTGTGTTTAGAGATGGGATCTCGCTCTGTCACCCAGGCTGGAGCGCAGTGGTGCGATCATAACTCACTGCAGCCTCAAAATCCTGGGCTCAAGTGATCTTCCCACTTCAGCTTCCTGAGAAGCTGAGACTATAGGTGCGTGACAGCACACTCTGCTGATAAAACTTTTTGAATAGGTTCTCTCTGCTTTCCTATCTCCCACTCATGCCACATCCTCTCCAATTTTCATTATAATTATTTTCACCAGTTTTATTTTGCATTCCTCTTGACCACTGTGTTAGTCTGTTCTCATGCTGCTAATAAAGATACCTGAGACTGGGTAATTTATAAAGGGAAGAGGTTTAATTGACTCACAGTTCCACATGCTGGGGAGGCCTCAGGAAACTTACAGTCATGACAAAACGGGAAGCAAACACATCCTCCTTCACATGATGACAGCAAGGAGAAGTGCTGAGCAAAAGGGGGAAAGCCCCTTTATAAAATCATCCGATCTTGTGAGAACTCACTTTCATGAGCACAGGGTGGAGGTAACCACCCCCATGATTCAATTACCTCCTGTTGGGCCCCTCCCATGACACATGGGGATTACGGAAACTGTAGTTCAGGATGAGATTTGGTGGGGACACAGCCAAACCATATCAGCCACTCAGCTTTAGACCCTGTTGACTTTCCTTGAAATGCTTCACTTTTTTGTCTTTTGACTCCCCAAATCCTGTTTTTCCTTCTCTGTCTCTGCCTGTTTCTTCTTCTTCTCCTTTGTTACTTCTTTTTTTTTTTTTTTTTTTTTTGAGACGGAGTTTCGCTCTTGTTGCCCAGGCTGGAGTGCAATGGCATGATCTCAGCTCTCCGCAACCTCTGCCTCAGCCTCCTGAGTAGCTGGGATTATAGGCATGCGCCACCACGCCTGGCTAATTTTGTATTTAGTAGAGACAGGGTTTCTCCATGTTGGTCAGGCTGGTCTTGAACTCCCGACCTCAGGTGATCCTCCCGCCTCTGCCTCCCAAAGTGCTGGGATTACAGGCGTGAGCCACCGTGCCCGACCTCCTTTGTTACTCTTCTCTTCCCTTCTACTCAGGCATTAGAGGAGTAGCTCTCTAGAACTCTGCCCTAGGCCTTCTTCTCACTTTATATGCTCTTCCTGCATGATCTCATCACTCATGATGTCTTCAGTTACCAGCAATATGAAGCCATCTCCCAGATTTTTGTCTCTATAAAGACCTCTTTTGAATTCCAGACCTGTATATACATTCAGCTACTTATTTGTCTATTTGGATGCTTCACGGGTACCTCAAACTTAACAGATGAAAAATAAAGTAAAAAGCTTTCCTGCCAAACCTGTTCCTTCCCAGTAACTGGTACCACTCACCATCCAATTTCCCAAACTAGGCCAGGCATGGTGGCTCACGCCTGTAATCCCAGCACTTTGGGAGTCCAAGGCAGGTGGATCAACTAAGGTCAGGAGTTTGAGACCAGCCTGGCCAACATGGCGAAACCCTATCTCTACTAAAAATATAAAAATTAGCTGGGTGTGGTGGTGCATGCCTGTAATCCCAGCTACTCGGGAGGCTGAGGCGGAGAATTGTGTGAACCCAGGAGGCAGAGGCTGCAGTGAGCCGAGATCACACCATTGCACTCCACACTCTACCTGGGTGACAGAGAGAGACTCTGTGTCAAAAAAAAAAAAAAAAAATTCCCAAACTAGGAATTTATGCATCATCCTTTATCCTCCTTCATTCCCCGCATCCAGGTCATACATTATAAAGGATTTTGCTCCCTCTACATCTCTTAATGTATTGAGTTTCTTTTTCCTGTCCTCACTGTCATGGCTTTTGTCCATACTACTATCATCTCTTGCCTGGGTCCTTAATGGCCTCCTCACTGTTCTGGCACCTACTTTGCCGGTTTCTAATCTATTTTGGACACTGTTGCTAGAGTAATCCTTTGTAAGTACAGATTGCTATTGCTTTGAGACTCGAAGCACAATATTCTTACCAGCTCTACATGTGCTTGGCCCCTGCATACATCTCTGGACTTGCAACATTTTATACTTTAACACATGGACCTTTCCTGTCTTCCAAAGTGACATGTTCTTTCTGTTTCAGGATTTCTTTGAATGTCTGCACATGCTGTTCTCCCTGGAACACTCTGACTTTCTCTTCTTCCTTAGGCAACTATCATTCCTCCAGGTCTCAAATGTTATTTCTTTAAGCAAGCCTTCCTTGTCCCCTCTAGTCAGGATTAGACAATCCTCTTACATTTTCTCCATAGTTCTATGAACTCCTCATATGTTGTTCATTGCTATTAGTGATTTTCTGTTGTTCATTTCTTCTGTTATATCATAAGACTCTACAGGCAGGGGTGCTGTTTGTCTTGCTCAGTGTTGTCCTGTAGGCCCAGTACATAGAAGACACTTGACACACATTTTACTTATGGAAGATGGAACAAATGAGAATGAAAGGATGAGTGTGCAGAGGGCAAATATCAACCTTATTAACGGACCACTCGGAATTCACAAACTAGGCTGTTGAGTCCTTCGGAAGGAAATTATACCCTAAATTCATAGGTTACTCTTTCAGTTTCTACAAATTTTATTTTGAAATACTCACAAATTTCCTTACCCACTCTATCTTCTCTATACTTATTCTTAAGCAACCTAACTCCTAGTTCAAAGAGAATATGAAAAACATGGGCAGTTACCCCAGAGTGCATATTGACATCCTTTCTCTCTGTCTCAGTGGCTGAGGCAGCCATCCTCCTGGTCAGCCCCTCTGACTCTTCCCGTTCTTTCACCTCCCATTGGTTGTCCATTTCCTCACTTACATCTTTAGTCTCAGACTTTCGCTTTCTCTCTCCTCTGTTTGTCAGAATCTTTCCTAGCTCATACATCTTCACTCAAGTCTGCATTCCCATGTGTTTGGTGACCTGCTCTCATCTTCCGTTGACACCATCCTCAGAAGTGTATCTCATACTTGCAGTCCTACCTCCATTTGAGAATAAGCTTAGTAAAATGGCTTGTATCCCATCATTTGATTGAACCTGCTCTTGATAAGGTCATTAATGGCCTCTTAGTTGTTAAATTAAAGGGATACTTTTCATGCCACATTTGATTTTCTTGGCCCGTATCCTTTTAGGTACCTTTAGATATCGTCCTGCTTTGAACGTTGGTGTCCCTCATGTTCCATTCTCATTCTACACACTCTGTAAGGGATCACCACCACATGGTTGTTTTCAGGTATGATATATGGATTTTGGAGTCATCATATTTTTCTAGCCCAGATACTGCTTTTCTTGACATTTTGTATGAATAGAAAACAAATATTTTTTGGTAACAGATTTGTGAAAAATTGCATATTTTAATTTCTTTTTATCTGACCCCTTTTGATAACTGCTCTTAGTTTGTCTTTTGATATCAGATATTTATTTGGAGGTTCTATTCCATTTTTACCTTATTTATAATTTTTTTCTCCATTGAGAATTCCACCCCCTTCTTTTTCTCCCTTCCCACAAGTTTCAAAGAAAAAGAAGTCTGTGATATTTTTCCCCTCTGCATAATTTCCCCACAGCAGGTTGCAGCAGTTGACAAGAGCAGCAGGGACTACTCTCAACTCGAGAAGAGCAATTGCAGAGGAGAAAATGACCCTGTTTGCTGAAAGTAAAGACAGTTTAAGGATTGCTGATTCCTCTTCAACTGCTTTTACCAAGCTTTCCAGCTTCCCTGGGGAAGATTATGTTCCAGGTTGTTCGGTTCATCATGTCAGCAGTTTACCTGCAATAGTCTCTCACTCATTTCTGGTCCTTTTAGTAGCAAAGAGTCTGCTAATAAAAAGTAGCATAGGAAAGGAGGCAGTGGAGTAAAAAAGTTGTCTCTGGAGTCAGACTGAACTGACGCTTCCTAGCAATGTGACCTTGTGTCTTAGGTTCTTCATCTGTACAATGGGGATAATAACAATATCTCATTGGATCACTGAAGGATTGATTAACTGATATAACTGGAAAGCTGTTAGCATCCTATCTGCTAGATTTAAGGGTTCAATAAATGCTAGTAATTGTGAGTACACTTGATATAATACATACTCAGCACTGTGGAAGTTAAAACCAGGTGCCGCTGGTGACTGGGTTGTGAGGGACTTCAGAGACCGCCAGTGGGAAGGGAGATGTGGCTCTGCCAGGTGGTCTAAGGTCTGAGCCTTTTATTTATTTCGACTTTCACATGTAACAAGACAGCTTGGAAAAGTATAGTTTTAAGACTGAGCCAACATAACTACAAAAGAGGCCTGCCATACGTGGTTAAAAGCAGCAAGCCATGTCAGAAGCCTTTTCCATCTGATTTGGGCTCAGATTGTTCCTGTATCACTGCGGACCTTGTCCTCGCTCTTCCCAGCTCTGGTCTGTCTCCCCATCATTTTGGCTTTGGCACAACTCCCCAGCTAACTCCCGTGGCTGAGCAGTTAACGATAGCTTAGCTCCTGCTTAGTTCTGGCACATGGTTCTCAGTTTACTCCTTTGGCTTAGTGCTTCTGACACCAGTTCTGCTACCCACCTTGGCCTATGACCCAGGGGCATCCCATTTCTTTCTTTCTTTTTTTTTTTTTTTTTTTTTTTTTGAGACAGAGTCTCACTCTGTCTTCCAGGCTAGAGTGCAATGGTGTGATCTTGGCGTGATCTTGGCTCACTGCAGCCTCCACCTCCCAGGTTCAAGCAATTCTTCTGCTTCAGCCTCCCTAGTAGCTGGGACTACATGTGCGTGCCACCATGTCCGGCTAAATTTTTTTTGTATTTTTAGTAGAGATGGGGTTTCACCATGTTGGCCAGGCTGGTCTTGAACTCCTAACCTCAAGTGATCCACCCTCCTCAGCCTCCCAAAGTGCTGGGATTACAGGCGTGAGCCACCATGCCTGGCACTTCCTATTTATTTCTATGGAGCATCTAGCTTCTCAGCTTAGGATCCTAGTACCTTCCTGGAGATTTTAAAATCCCACAGACACCATAAATTCCTTGACATTAAGCTTGCAAAGCAAGTGTGTTACTGTAGCAATGGTCCTGGTCCTTGTGTTTAAGGGTTTTAATTAATATTGGAGCTTTCTTTCTCCAAACATAGGAAAATTAATTTTGATTACTGTATATTGGCTTTTCTTAGCATTGGTACAAGCCACCTTTCAAGTTCTATGGTCAAAAACAGTTTCTTAGAAGTAGTAAAAATAAATGATTATGAGTTTGCCTGAGGGGTGTGTTCAGTGTCATTCTATTTTATTGAGAATGTACTACTAATAATGGTGGCTCACACCTGTAATCCCAGCACTTTGGGAGGCTGAGGCAGGCAGATCACGAGGTCAGGAGATCAAGACCATCCTGGCCAACATGGTGAAACCCTGTCTCTACTGAGAATATGGAAATTAGCTGGGTGTAGTGGTGTGCACCTGTAGTCCCAGCTACTCAGGAGGTTGAGGCAGGAGAATTGCTTGAACCCGGGAGGTGGAGGCTGCAGTAAACCGAGATCATGCCACTGCACTCCAGCCTGGGCAACAGAGCAGGACTCCGTCTCAAAAATAAAATAATAATAATAATGATAATAATAGCTAATACTTAATCAGTAATTGCCATGTGCCCAGCACAATTCTGAGCACTTTACATTTATTAATTCATTTCATCTTCCTTATAACTCTGTGAGATGGTTATTAATCTCAGACTCATGTGAGATTAATAGCCCTATATAGATGAAGAAAGTTAGGGGCAGCAAGATGAAGTAATTTGCTCAAGGTCACACAGCTGGTATCAGAGCCATCATACAAAGCCAGATAGTCCTGATCCTAACCTCTCAAAATAGCCACTGTGTCTTAGGACTGTGAGAGAGATGAAGAACTGTAAACTGAGATTACCTTCTATCATACAATCCATTTGGTATAAGAGAAATTGTTATACCATAGTGCTTCAGAGTGAGAGCTTCTGAGCCAGTGGGGTCTGGGTTTAAGTCTTGCCTTTGCCACTTTCTGGATGTGTGACATTGGGCAAGTTATTTAGCCTGTTAAACTTCACTTTTATTTTCCTGTGCAATATGTCACAATATTATTGTGACACTAATCACTGCTCCTGGCACATATTAAAAATAGTACCTATTTTAGGCCAGGAGTGGTGGCTCACGCCTGTAATCCCAACACTTTGGGAGGCTGAGGCAGGCAGATCACGAGGTCAGGAGTTCGAGACCAGTCTGGCCAACATAATGAAGCCGTGTCCTTACAAAAAATATAGCAAATTAGCTGGGCATGGTGGTGGGCACCTGTAATTCCAGCTACTTGGGAGGCTGAGGCAGCAGAATCGCTTGAACCCAGGAGGTGGAGGTTGCATTGAGCCAAGATCGCACCATTGCACTCCAGCCTAGATGACCGAGTGAGACCCTATCTCAAAAAAAATAAAAATAAAAAATAAAAAAAGTACCTATTTTTATTAGAGATATATAAGGCACAACTATGTGCTATGTTCTGTTTGAGGGGTGCAAAGTAAATGTTAAGGGTGCCTAAAGAAAAAAAAAGATTTAAAAAACTTTTTATTATGAAAATCTTAAGCATATAAAAATTAGAGAATAGTATAATGAATCTCTAAGTAACATTACTCAGCTATAGCAGATATCAACATTTCACTAATTTTGTTTCATCTATGTCCTCTACTTTTTTTTTTTTTTTTACTGGACTAGTTTAAAGTAAACCCAGATATTATATCATTTTACCCATAAATACTGCAATACCTTACTCCAGTAGGTAAGGACTTTAAAAAAAATCACAGTGTTGTTATGATTATCATGAACTTGAAAAAACAAAAATAATTCTTTTATATTATCTAATATTCAATCTGTTTCTGTTTTTCTTATTGTCTCCACATTGTCTGTTTTACAGTGCTTTTTGTTCAAATGAATATCAAAATGAGTTTCTGTCTCTTAAGTCTCTTAAACTACAATTCCCCTTCTTTTGATAATATTTACATGTTTTAGAAACTAGGTCTACATTTGCCCTGTAGAATATTTCATACCCTCAACCGGGCAGATAGCTTCTGCGTAGCTGTGCAGAGCCATATGGGAGCCTGAGGCAAGAAGAAAAACCAGTGATATTGGCCCTGACTTTATTTAAAATTGTGTTACTATATTCATTATAATTTTTGTGCATTCATTTTGATTTTGGAAAATACATATTAAAATATTTATCTCCATTACTGTATTTTTTGGCACACCCTTAAATTTTGTCCTTGAGGCAAGTGCCTCATCACTGTGTTCTAGCCCCAGCCATGAGTTGCTTAATTTGTTCCTCTATCCTTCCTGTGTCTTGTCAGCTGGTGATTAGATCCACATTCTGGAGCTTTGCTCTTCACAGTGTGGTCCCGCAGCATAAGCATCTCCTGGGAGCTTCTTAGAAATACAGACTCTTAGGCCCCATCCTGACCCACTGAGTCAGAATCTGCTTTTTAACCAGATCCCTAGATGATGTGTTTGCTCATTAAAGTTTGAGAAGCACTGAGGGGAGCCATAATTAGATTCCAGTGCAGTTTATTTGGCAAGGATGCTTATAGGCCTGTGGTGAATTGCTTACTTGTATAACTTTAAGAGGCATGTATTGTCTAGGTGTCCTGTTTTTGGTGATACTAAGATTGATCAGTAGATTCCGATGTGATCAGCTTGACCCATCCATGAAAGTTAAGAAGGATCACTTCTTAGAGTTCACCAGAGTAAAATGGTTAAGAAAGGGGCCTCTAGAACCCAATATAGCAAAGCGACCCTGGATAGTTACTTAACTGCTCTATGCTTCAATTCTCTATCTGTAAACTGGAGATAATAGTTGTACCCATTTCACTGGTCATGCAGATTTTTTTTAGAACAATGCCTGACAAAAAGAAAGCTTTCAAACAGAAATAACACTTCTTTTCTTCTTCTTTAGTCGTTTCCCTCCTCTCAGAGAAAGCATCTTTACAAAGATACCATTTGAGTTGAGCCCTGCAGAATGAGTTGGACAGTGTTCTAGGTGATATTAATTACTTAATTATAAGCAGAAAATGGGAATTCACTCCATATTTTTGG
Organism: Macaca mulatta; assembly: GCF_049350105.2. Classification (NCBI taxonomy): domain Eukaryota; kingdom Metazoa; phylum Chordata; class Mammalia; order Primates; family Cercopithecidae; genus Macaca; species Macaca mulatta. The sequence continues at coordinate 181,395,077 of NC_133408.1, forward strand.
AGAGTGGCAAAGAATTAGACTTGACTGTAAAGTCGCATGTTTTCAGGAGGATGGGGGAAAATCCAGTTGATGGAAGGCTTTGGATATAGGAAGTCTGTACTATTTGGGGAACAGTGAACATTTTTAAGGGGAAGAGAATGTCATGAACAAGGTAGCAGTCAAGAAGTTTAATGCAGCACACCTGTGCAGGATACATTTGAAGGAAAAAAGTCTGAACGTTTACACAAAAAGTAATAAAGGCCTAAACCAGAACGATGGCATTAGGGATGGAAGAACTTATGGGTGGATATGAGATTGTGATAGTGTGAATAATACATGAGCATGGGTGCCAAAGACAGGGGGTGTCTCTGGTTTGGGTTTTGCTGCTTACTAGCTATGTAGCCTTTATCAAGTTACTTTACCACCTGAACCTCTGAACCTCAGTTTCCTTATAAGCGTAATGGGAATAATTACACCTGTTTGGCAGGTTAGTTGCAAGGAGTAAATAGGTATGTCAAGTGCCTGGTACTGTGCTCAGCTTACAGTTAGCCCTAAAAAGATGCTAGTTGTTATTATTACTAGGTAGTTGACTGGGCATGTGATTGAAGGAGAGGAAGGCAGTAGAAATGATTTTTTTTGGCTTCAAGACTAGGATAATTGGTGATATAGAAATAAGAAAGTTGCCAGAGAATTGGTGTAAGGAGGAGATACTATATTCTGTTTTAGATACATTGAGTTTGAGACCCTGGCGGGCTATCCAGGGGGGAAATGTGTTGGATGCCAGGGGTAAATTATGCATGAGCCCCCCTTGACTAGACTCATAGATTTGCTTTTGGTGCAGATTATGGTTTCAATAATGGTTTGTGCTCCATTTTTCAGTGTCTCTGGTGTTTCTGACAAAGCAGATGTCTTACCTTGACATCAGTTCAGATTAGACTCTGACTTTGCAGTCAGTGGTCTGAGGCCTGGCTGCTTCATCCACAGCTGAAGGTAGGAAGGTTTTGTTCCCCCTCATGGCTTTTCATCATTTCAGATTCTGCTGACATTTTAAGAAAGCAGTTTGTTTTGCTTTTTAGCCATTTCAGAGTTTATCTTTTTCTCTCTGTGCACAGGCTGATACTGAAATTGGGGTATTAATAGGTGCTATTTAAGGAAGCTCATTTATGGGCAATTAAATAACATGCCTGTCAGCCCAGATTTGATAGGAAATAGGGGAACCTTTTTAAATTTTTATTTTAAGTACAATGAAGTTTAATTATATTTCTTTCAACTCTTTTGTTAGATTATCCAGAAAACAGATTTCTTCTTTAAAAAAAAAAATCTATATATTTATTTTGCTTCCTCCCCTCTGTCTTGGGAGTGGTGGGCTGAGATGGGCAGCCAGTATATGTAATTTATATTCTGTTTTGTTGATTTCACATACTTTTAAGGGAGTTTTATATCAGTGGTTTTCGATGTTCCAAGCGTTACAGAGAGAATAATCCAGCTGATGCTAAAACTAGCCCCTCTGTAGGTAGTAACTGACATCTCAAACATTTCATATCCCAGAACAGCAAAAAGACTGACAGTAGTAGCTGCTAACTTTATGTGTTTATAGGCCGGACATTGTCCAGATCTGTCATGTATCCCGGAACCCAAAGTAAATATCATTTCATGCACGCTATTTATAGAGAACAACTTGTGAGGCAGAGGGACATAGGGACACAGGGACTCTCTCATCCTATTCTTTCTTCTGAAGTAGCTGTCAAGATCTCTATGCAATCTGTTTTCTCTCCCTTTTTTTTTAATGTAAATAGATTTGAGTACCTTGTATGAAATTGAGTCTCAATATATATATTTGTTTATAATTGTATATGCAAATATATAATGGCCAATGGCACAGAAAGAACTAGTAATTTGGTTGCCTAGTAAAGATAATGTTATGCAGTATATGGAAGATCAGTATATGGCATAAAGTATTTAAATTGGAGTGTTGGATGGAAGCAAATAAATGAAAAAAGAGCAGAAAAATGGAAGAAGTGACTGGATCGTAAAAGAATGTCAGTGCTTATGAGAATTAGGGGTAGAAATCCTTGAAAAAATGGCCGGTGGTAGAAGCTCAGAGAAGGATGCCCATTAGTGGTAGCCAGAGCTTTGCCTAATGGTGGTACAGTCTGGACTTCAGCATAAACATAGCCAGTCAGAGGCAGAACTTTTTCCCCAGTGCCCACGGAACTCAGCTGACTAACATGGGCTCCTGTGAATATTAGGAACAGAAATTGATATCTTATGGAGACCCGAGGCTAGGATAAGAGAGTGAAAATAGAAAAATTTCATGTTCTAACAGGAGAAAAAGTGAGCTATGAAGACAGGCTTCCTCCACTTCCATTTCTCTTGGTCAATAGAATGAGGGGATAAACTGCAGAACCATCCTCTGGTTAATGAAAAATTCTACACAACAGACCAAAATGATTAGCTTAGTTATGTGAGAAAATCCTCCAGGTGATGCCATTTTTCATTAAGTCATTTCCCATCCCGAACTGGAGAGGGAACAAACTGTGTGGAGAAAATCCGAGAAATTAGAAGGTACTTGAAGTATTCACAAGTAGTAGCTTGTTCCACCTGAGTGCATAGAAGTGTAGAGTACAGTGGTTGGGATTTGATAAGAAGGGAAGATGTGGTTTTGGGATTTCTATACTGTTATTTCAGGGAGTGAGAAAGAATAGGTACCAAACTGGAACTTCACTGCAGCCTTTAGCTGTTATTTTAGGTAAAGTTATTAGGTTCTTGAGGTTATTTTAGGTGAGGCCTTCCCATGCAGGGCAGAGGTGGAGTCTTTGGCTACTAAGTGTTCTTGAATTAATGAATTCAAGTAGGGTTAGGTTTAGCTGGGCTTTTTCCTAAACCCACTAGAATGAAAGAATAATAGTAGTAATCACTATAGTGATAAATCATAAATTGAGGTGACCGTAAATGTGGCATTTGCCAGTACATATGGCGAAACAGTGGACAGAGGTTTCTTGATTGCATTTTTGTCATTTGAGAATGTCTGTAGAGAACAGAAGAAAAGCAGAGTATTGGGGAAAATGCCATGTTGAGAAGGAGGAGACTTCAGTTCTAGGACTAAGCCTTTTAGTAACTTCTGTCTCAGTGGGCAAATCACCAGGCCAGATGCTTTTACAGACTAGGTCAATTAGTTATTTTCTGGGAGCTCTAAGGAAATGACAGTATCCTGCTGAAGTGAACATACCAGAATCACTTGGCACTTAGAGACCTGAGCTTATAGAATTACATGTGCTCTGTGTGTGTGCCCAAATGAGAATCATTGCTGTATTGAACTTTGTTACTAATGGGATATTGTCATATATTTGTTTCAGGGGTTTCAGGGTGTGCGGAGAGGTTGACAAGCATTGGACTAGATAATTTCTAAGGACTCTTCCAATCTGAAAAATTTAGATTTCCAGGAAATGGAAATTGGGCTTAGATGCCTTTTACAAAGGCTTTTTTTTTTTTTTTTGGCCTGGCTGTTTGTAGGGCTTTCAAACTTTCACAAAAAATAAAAATAACAATAGTCAAAACAGGGATTTTAGACCTGAAAATTGCTGTAAATATTTGGAAGCCATGGTTAAACAGTGGGCAAATTCATATCTCTGGGGTGAATCACAATCTCATGTAATGAGGTAAAACATGTTTTGGCAAAAGGCTGCTGGGAGGATTGACTTTACTGAGACACAAGATGCTGCAGCCCTGTGTTGGTTCATTCCTCATTCCTTGGAATAGGTATTTTGTCAATTTAAATGCTGAATTGAACAATGAACTTGCTAACTATGAACTTGATTTCTCCATTCTTTCCTTAATGCCTCCCCACTTCTTGGAACAAAAATGCTGTTGGCTTGCTTTGTATTTATATTAAATATTTATCCTTGCTTTGTTAAATATACCACTAACTAAAGAAATTCATTCAGAGGAGCCATTTGTAAACCAAAAATATTATAAATAAATTTTCGGTGCCACCAAATAGCATTGGAATATAAATTTAATTTTCTCAGCAAGGCAATTTTTACTTCTATAAAAGGGTGTGATTCGCGGATGGAGCAATGGTGAGAGCACACCTGAACAATGGAGAAGGGGTTCTTATTCCTGACACAGGTAGCCCCTACTGCTGTGTTGTTCCCCTGTTGTCTAGGGTTGGACTGCACCGTCTAAGCTAATTTCGATCTGCTATTTTAAAGAGACCAGGGGTACCAGCCCGAGTGGTGGGTGAGTAGTTTGGCGGGAAGGGCAGTTACAGAACAGGTGACTCAGGATGAGTTTATAGGCTTTAAAAGGCCATGCTGTAACAGGCAAGTGGTAACAGGCTTTAATCCTTTTAACGCGAGCTGTGAGATGGGATATTGGCATTGAGCAGGGTAAGGGTGATTAGGTTTTAATGGGATGGTAAGGGGTGCATGATCAGTTGCCAAGGAGGGAGTGGAGGTGTCCTATACTTGTAGATTAAGGTGGGGAGATACAAGAGTAGGATGTGAAGGAGGCTTTGAACTGGGAAAAAGGGTGGCAATGAGGTGTGGCTGTAGTCTAGGAATAGTCCGGGAGGCAGATAATTTAGTTAAAATGCCTACACCTAATAAGGGAACTGGGCAGGTGAGGATAACTAAAAAGAGTGCATAAAAGAATGATGTCCAAGTTGGCACCAGAGTTGGGGAGTTTTAAGGGGTTTTGAAGCTTGGCCATCAATACTCACAACAGTTATGGGGGCAAGGGAAACACGCCCTTGAAAAGAGAGTAATGTGAAGTGGTTAGCCTCTGTATTGATTAAGAAGGAGACAGACTTACCCTCCACTATAAGAGTTATCCGAAGCACCTGTGATAGTCTAGGAGGCTTCCGAGGTGATTCTGTTATGCCCAGACCGTTTATTCCCCAAAGAAGACCACCAGAGTCCAGAGTCAAAGCTAAGCAGCAAGGATCTTTATTACAGGTTCGAACCTGGAACTCTCCCTCGCTCGTGAAACGAGACGGGCAGGAGAGCTCCCCCACTGAGCTCCGAACAATGTTATATAGTCTAAGGAAAGTAGGCATAGAATCATTATACAAATTAGAGGTATGATTGGCTGGAGTTTGAACAAAGCGATTTGGCAAACTATGATTGGTTCCCGCCATTTCTGATATTTCAGTACAACCCTTGAGGCAGAAGAGCAGTTTTACACAAAGGCAGTTAATTATATTGCGTCAGGTTGCACAACCAGTTTATGGCTATCTTGCTTAAACACACCTTGTGACCTGGCTATCTTACTTAAACATTCCTTGTGACCTGGCCTCAGAAAGAAAAACATGTACTTACAGAACTTACGAAACCTCTGGTACGTGCAGAGATTAGAAAGCAGAACAAAGAGTTTAGCAACATGGGGGGGGGGGGAAGGGAGGGTACGCATTTTTGTATCTTTGTGTCCTTTCAATTGGGCAGTGTCAGTCTTCAGCCACTAAGTTGAGAAGATCTGGGAAGGAGTCATTCAGAGCCTTGGGCCAGTTGGACAGTCCAATTTCCAGTGGTGTCCCGCACAGATGGGACATGCCTTAGGAGGAATCCCAGGCTGCGGGCATTCATTGGCCCAGTGGCCAGATTTCCAGCACTTGAAGCAAGTTCCTGGGGGAGGTGGTCCTGGAGGAACGCCTGGTTGCTGCAGTTTAGGCATTTGGAAGTTCTTGTATGCTGGAGATGTGGCTGGGGTTTCTCTCACAGTGGAGGCAAGGAATTGCAATTCAGAAATACGTTGCTACTTGGCTGCCTCTACTCTATTATTGTACACCTTGAAGGTGAGGTTAATTAAGTCCTCTTGTGGGGTTTGAGGGCTGGAATTTAACTTTTGGAGTTTTATTTAATGTCGGGAGCGGATTGGGTAATAAAATGTGTATTGAGAATAAGACGGCCTTCTGACCTTTCAGGGTCTAGGGCTGTAAAGCGTCTAAGGGTTGTTGCCAAATGGGCCATTAACTGGGCTGGGTTTTTTATATTGGTTGAAAAAGAGTCTAAATACTAACTGATTTGGGAGAGGTTGGATAAATAAAAAGGAGCATTAACTTTGACTATGCCTTTAGCTCCAGCCACCTTTTTAAGAGGAAATTGCTGGGCAGGTGGGGGAGGGCTAGTCGTGGAACAAAACTGTAAGCCAGACCAGGTGTGAGGAGGGGAGGTGATAGAAAGATTACAGGGCCGGGGAGCGGATGCTGAGGAAGAATTGGGACCTGGCTCGGCCTGGTGAGGAGCAGCCTGGGGAGGAGGGGAGAGGTCAGATGGGTCCATAAGAAAAGAAGATTGGAAAGACTCAGCAACACTTGGGGTTGGGACTGAGGGGACAGGTGGGAGGGAAGGAAGGAAGATTTGGGACGAGTTGCATTGGGAACAGAGACTAGGGAGGGACCGATGTGTAAAAGAATGCCTGGACATCAGGCACCTCAGATCGTTTGCCTGTTTTACGACAAGAATTATCTAGATCTTGTGGGATGGAGAAATCAAAAGTGCCGTTTTCTGGCTATTTGGAACGATTGTCGAGTTTGTATTGGGGTCAGGTGGCATTGCAGAAGAAAAGGCGTTTAGGTTTTAGGTCAGGTGTGAGTTGAAGACGTTTTAAGTTCTTGAGAACACTAAGGGAGAAGAAGGAGGAATGGAGGGTGGAAGGCTGCCCATAGTGAAGGAGGCAAGTCCAGAGAAAAGAGGGTGGAGACACGGAGAGACGGGGTGGGGGGTGCTTGCCCCCCAGCAAAGTGGTGCTTGCTGCTAAGGGTGAAGGATGAAGGTAGGCGTCCCCGCGTGATCAGACACCTCTGAAACATGGGTGAATAATCAAGCAGGCGTCCCCATATGATTAAAAACCAAGGGAAGACTGTCTTCCCGAGTCCGTGATCAGCGACGGAGTTTTGGGTTCACGGGTAAAACATGTCTCCTGTCTCTGCCAGAAAAGGAAAGGAAATGAAATTAAGAGAAGGGAGAGATTGAAAGATGGCGCCAAGATTGAAAGGAGAAAGAGGTTGAGGGACAGTGAGATAAGTTGGAGAAGAGAATAAAAAGAGGCCGCTTACCTGATTTAAAATTGGTGAGATGTTCCTTGGGTTGGTGGTCTGAGGACCCGAGGTCGTAAGTGGATCTTTCTCATGGAGCAAAGAGCAGGAGGACGGGATCTCCCAAGGGAGGTCCCCCGATCTGAGTCACGGCATCAAATTTCACACGTGTCCGTGTGAAGAGACCACCAAACAGGCTTTGTGTGAGCAATAAAGCTTTTTGATCACCTGGGTGCAGGTGGGCTGAGTCTGAAAAGAGAGTCAGCCAAGGCAGATAGGGGTGGGTAGTGGAAAATTACAGTCAAAGGGGGTTGTTCTCTGGTGGGCAGGGGAGGGGGGTCGCAAGGTGCTCAGTGGGGGAGCTTTTGAGCCAGGATGAGCCAGGAGAAGGAATTTCACAAGGTAATGTCATCAGTTAAGGCAGGGACCAGCTATTTTCACTTCTTTTGTGGTGGAACGTCATCATTTAAGGCAGGGACCGGCCATTTTCACTTCTTTTGTGATTCTTCACTTGCTTTGGACCATCTGGATGTATATATACGTGCAGGTCACAGGGGATACAATGGCTTAGCTTGGGCTCAGAGGCCTGACACTCAGTCTCCCTAAAATGTTTCCCTAAATGTATGGCTACTAATTTATGTCTCCCTAAAATGTATAAAGGCAAGCTGTACCCCGACCATTTGGGGCATAAGTCCTCAGGACCTCTTGAAGCTGTGTCATGGCTGTGTCCTTAACCTTGGCAAAATAAACAAATTGACTGAGACCTGTCTCAGATATTTTGGGTTCACACATTTGACCTAAAAATTCCTGAACGCAAGTTGGTATACTTTTTACTAGTATAGGAGGCAGTGCTGTACATTTGTCCTTTGCATTTGATAGTAGAATTTTTAGCTGTTTTTCTTTTGCTAAATTTCGCCATCAGCAATGCAGATGTTGAAATTTTAATGTGATTGCCTCTGTGGCCCTTATTTTCACTGACATCTTCTAAGCACTCTAAGGGGCATTGAAATGAAGACAGTCACCACTTAATACATGGTTATCAATAGGATTTCTTCCTTTATGCTTTCGTTACATTAGGAAACTTCTTTGTTGCATTGGGCTTGGGAGAGATGTTTCTTTGGTAGCAGGTAGTACATGATAGTGCGGTTTAGAGAACAAGAAGAGATAACCTTCTTTGGTTAAATGGGGAAGACCAGACCGGTAGGCCCTAAAATCCTTTTAAAAATCATTAACATTTTCATTGTTCCCTTGGTTTTCTGACCTGTTACACTGAGTACCTTCTATCCAAATGGAGATTCTGTCGGCCCGAAAGATCAAGCATTCTTCCTTAGCAAGATGCATTTCCTCCTGCTTGATCAGCTGTCTTTCTGTCAGAAAGGCAGGGCTGGTCACTATTTTCCCATATATGACAAAGGTTCAGTGCAGCCATTATCTGTTTGGGTAGGGAGTCCGGGATATGGGGAGGGCCATGCCATGTATAGTTTAGAAAAGCTGTCTCCTTCTGCACGCACTTTTAAGATTCATTTTTGTCTTTGCTTCCATTTCTTTCATTCCTATTGCTCCATGGGCAACCATGGGCACAGCCACTGGCAATATCATGATTAATTATTCTAGGAAGCCTGGATAACTTGAAGTGATTGTTATAAACATCTAAACTTGAAATCTATTTTGTTTAAAGCAAAGACTGTGTTTGCATGCACCAAGGAAAAAGCTGGTGGTAGAAATTGCTGTACAATTTGCCTCTAGACTGTAGTGGGAAATATTCTTTTTGGGAAATAGGGTGGATCGATGTGGTTTTTCTCTCCATGTAAAGTTGCTATTGGAATAACAACTTACCGTATTTTGCAGTCCTAAAGTAATAAATAAAATATTTATGGCTTGGAATAAGTTGAGAGCATCCCATTATCTATAGTAGCAGGCATGTTCTTATTCTTTTCAAGCCTCAGGCAGAGTGACATCAGCAGATTTTTTTTTCATTTTCTAATCCGGAGCCTTCTAATTTCTTTCTGTCAAAGAACCTGCATTTTAATACTGAGCAGATCTGCAGGGACCCTTTTTGATATGATTACGTTTTGTAGCACCTCTTTTAAATTGTATTTAACTTCAGTTCTCAGAAGACAGCGTGGTGTAGTGGAAAAAACATGGGCTTAGAATTTATGTAGTGTCTTGGTTGGCTTGGAAATGAGGTCTTCAGTTCACATTCAGATTCTTGACTCATTAGTAATCTGGAATTTTCTGATGACCACACTCAGAGTTCTTCTAGCTACAGAACCAGTTCTTGTGGTGCTTCTTGGTGTGTCAAAAGGAACTCTCCGCTTAGCCTCTTTAGAGAGTACTCCTTCCATTACACTCTGCACACCCACACACCCTGGGAGCTTCTTGATCTGGTAACGTTTTTGTGCACTTGGAATTTTTTCGTTTTTCATGCTGTACTACACCATAATGACTCTTACCCTTGCCCTTTGGTGATCATCACACTGGAGAACCATCCCCACTCATCTGTGCTTTCAGAATGCCAAATCCTCATACGAAGAATAACCTTCAGTTTCTCCTGCAGGACAAAGCATGCCTGTCTGAGCACAGTGAGTCAATCTCTCCTGTTCAAACATTTGCCACTTATTTATTAAACAAGTATTTACCAAGTACCCTGTGTCTACGAGAGTGTGCCGTGGGCTGTGGATGAGAAAATGGTGAATTATCCATGATTTCAAGAAGTTTATAATCTAGGAAGGAAGATAAGTAAAGCAGTTTTTGTGTGGTGGGTTGTATTGTGCTTGGCTTTTTTTTAAAAAGGAAGGGATAAAATGATCAAATCCTTGAAGATGTAGTTTGTTGTGTCTCTTAACATGCAGTTTGCCAAGAGCAGAAGCAGCATCAAGGGGGAATGGTGGAAGATAAGGAAAACTTTTTCCTCAGTTATCTACCTGATTTTTCCTTTGACTTTCAAATGAAGTACAGGGTGATTTTGGGATTCATTTGGTGTTCTCTGTCAACTGTCCATGATCAGGGTATCTCTTCCTCCTACTTTTCACCCTACTCGTAAAGATCATCATGTCCAGTCTCATTCCTTCTATTAGCAGGTAGCTAAGATTGCTATACAGAACTTAAGACTTGCATTTCCAGCTGTCACCTAGACACCTCCACCTGGGTTCTCACCCCATCTCGGATAGACAGACCCAGAACTAAGCTAAGTTTTCTCCCTCTCACCTGCACTTTTCTACTTCATTCCATCTCTGTGAATGGTACTGTCTTCTACCAATTGCTTAATGCAAGATGTGGACGCTATCTTTGACCCCTCATCTTTTCTTTAATTCCCGCCAGCCATCCCTCAAGTTTACCTCCTGAATATCTGCTGAATCTGTCCTCTTTTCTGTGTCCCCGCTGCCACAATCCTAGTTCCAGTCATCATCACTGACTATCACTGAGGGAGCCTCTGAGGTTTCACTAGATTCAGTCTTACCTCTGACCAATGCCTTCTTCACACACTGCAGCCAGAAGTAATCCCTTCAAAATGTAAACCTGGTCACATCCATTCTCTTAAAACCCATTAATGACTCCTTATGGCCCTTAGGAGAAATCCAGATTACTTAAATAGCTGAAAATGTCCATGGTGACCTGGCCTTTACCTGGCTTCTCCCATGGCGTGTGGCCTCCAGCTGTCCTGAACTACTTTCTCTTTCCTAAATTGGCCACGTTCTAGCACTTGCAGGCTTTGACATGCTATTTCTCTTGCCTAGATTCTACTCCCTATTTTTGCCTGGCTACTTTTTATTTTTTCCCTAGATCTCGGCTTCAATGTCATATCCTGTAAAAAGCCTCTAATTCTGTCAAAACTAGGTTAGATGCCCGCATTATTTGCCCCTTTTATGGATTACCTAAAAGTGAAATTGCATCATAATTGCCTGGTGAATTGTCATTGTTCCCTACTAAACTATAAACTTCACTAGGACAGGGAATGTTGGGCTTATTCACAAGCAGTCCAAGACACCCAGCACAGTGCCTGGCATATTATTTATCAAGAAACACGTTTTACTATGCCACCAATATTTACCAAGAGCTGTTCTTCTTTGCCACTTGATCCTAAGCTTCTTCAGGGCAGGACCAAATCTATTTGTGTGCCATAGGCAGCACTTCGTGTTAAATGAGTTTGTTTCAACAACTACCTTCAGAAGCATTATTGCACCTGACCTTTTAAAAAATATTATGTGAATATAAATTGAAAAATTTATATTAGATGAGACTATGCAATTTAAAAAATGTGCTATAAAACATACAACTAAATGAGTAATTGCCCATTGAGTATTGTCTGAAGTTTAGAAGAAAAAGCATCTGCTTAGGGACAGCCTGGCATGGGTCTGAATTCCGACTCTGCTGTTAGCAGAAAGGGGTCCTGATCCAGACCCTAAGAGAGGGTTCTTAGATCTTGCACAAGAAAGAATTCATGGCGACTCCATAGAGTAAAGTGAAAGCAAGTTTATTAAGATAGTAGGCCAGGCACAGTGACTCACACCTGTAATCCCAGCACTTTGGGAGGCCAAGGCAGGTGGATCACGAGGTCAGGAGTTCAGTTCAAGACTGGCCTGGCCAACATGGTGAAACCAATATAAAAATTAGCTGGGTGTAGTGGCGTGCACCTGTAATCCCAGCTACTCGGGAGGCTGATGCAGGAGAATCACCTGAACCTGAGAGACGGAGGTTTCAGTGAGTGGAGACAGCATCACTGCACTCCAGCCTGGGGGACAGAGCGATACTTTGCCTCGAGGAAAAAAAAAAAAAAGAAAGTAGAAGAATAAAAGGATGACTACTCCATAGGCAGAGCAGCAGCATGGACCACTCAGGTGCTTATACTTGTTACTTCTTGCTTATATGCTATACAGGGGGTGGATTATTTATGAGTTTTTTCAGAAAAGGATGGGCAATTCCCAGAACTGAGGGTTCCTCCCCTTTTTAGACCATATAGCGTAACTTCCAGATGTTGCCATGGCATTTGTAAACTGTCATGGTGCTGGTAGGAGTGTCTTTTAGCATGCTAATGTATTCTAATGAACATATAATGAGCAGTGAGGACACCAGAGGTCACTCTCATCACCATCTTGGTTTTGGTGGATTTTGGTCCGTGTCTTTACTGCAGGCTATTTTATCAACAAGGTCTTTATGAGCTGTATTGTATGCCACCCTCCTATCTCATCCTGTGACTAGAATGCCCAAACTTCTAGAAATGCAGCCCAGTAGGTCTCAGCCTCTTTTTACACAGCCCCTGCTCAAGATGGAGTCACTCTGGTTCAAACACCTCTGACACTACCACTTAGTAACTCTGTGGTTTTGGGCACGTCACTTTCCTTCTCTGAGTCTTGGCTTCCTGATCTGTAAAATGAGAATATTTTCTGTTACCTAATAATGCCTACCTTGCAAGGTTGTTACAAAGATTAAAGGTTTATGAAAACAACTGCCATAGTACTTGGTACAAGGTAGTTGCTCTATGTTATGTTTTGTCTTTTATTCTGACAATGCTGACATTACTGAAACATTTTTGGAATTTCTTTGTTGAGATAGTTTTCAGAGCTTGCTATAGATCATCAGACTATCTCAATGGGAGAAATCTTTTTTCTTTGAGGATGTGTTTGATTTTTAGGAATAGTCAGGTTCAGATAGCAAGATCAAGATGGTTAACACCGTTTTTGATATTAAACAAAGTTAAGTATGAATTGTTTTTTGAGACAGTTTCACTCTTGTTGCCCAGGCTGGAGTTCAATGGCATGATCTTGGCTCATTGCAACCTCTGCTTCCTGGCTTCAAGCGATTCTCCTGCCTTAGCCTCCCAAGTAGCTGGAATTATAGGCATGTGCCACCACGCCTGGATAATTTTGTATTTTTAGTAGAGACAAGGTATCACCATGTTGGTCAAGCTGGTCTCGAACTCCCGACCTCAGGTGATCCACCCACCTCGGCATCCCACAGTGCTGGGATTACAGGCGTGAGCCACTGTGCCTGGCTCAAAGTTAAGTGTGATTATAATGAGATTTTCTTTTGTAATATCAAAATTGGTACATATTCTGGCTCTCTCACAGGTGGCATTGACAGGATATTCCATTTGGCACATTAAATTCAGGGAATTAACAATCACAAAATCTTTTGATTTTGAATAGCATTCTGATTAATCAGAATTAATAAACTCAGAAGAGCTGAAATCTTTAATAATATATTTAATCACAAGCTAGTGATCAGAATTTTATTTCTAGCAACAAAGAACTTAGGGGAAAAAATGATCTAAGGTGCTACCCCATATTCTTGTGCATATTCGGGGCTATTGTCTTTTCAGGTAGGTCCACGGAAATCAGTGTGGCCGAGCTGTGGCAAGGGTGGTGTTCTTTCCTAATGACCCAGAGGAGCCTGTTGCCTTTCGGAGACCTGTCCTTCATGGTAGAGGAGGAGCCTGGAAATGGGCAGGATATAGAGATGGGATTGCAGCTTTTACAGAAGCATAGAGGGCTTGTGCAGAAAAATCCACAGGCTGAGTTTGTAGGAGAGATTGGAGGTACAAGGTAATTAGTCTACTAAAGGAAAGCATTGAAAGCGGGGGCCGGGGGGACCACAGTCCGGAGAGGCTGGACGCTGCCTTCCTAGGGCCCTGTGCAAGTTGAACTAGGGGTCAGCACAGTCCAGGGGGAGGGTCAGTGACAATGCCCAGGTTACTATGAGGAACCTCTTATTATTTTGTTATCCAGAGGTTACTGTGGGTTCAGTGTTTTACCTCTTCATTGTATATAAGGTCGTAAATGCAAATTATCCAGTAAGCTGTAAGGAGTTAGTGACATGTTAATTATTTTCAAGAATTTTGCTAGTTTGTACCCTGAATTTACCTCATCTTGTAGTGTATTTTTGTTGTCGTTACTGATGTTAGAATGATTCAGTGAGAGCATTTGATGGGGAGGGACACAAGAAGAAAGGGAAACATGAATATGTGTTATTTCCTGTGGGGAGTCATTAAAAAAACAATATTTGTGAATACTGGGTGCGGAGGGAGAGAAGGTTGCACAATGCCCTTTGCCACCTGGGCTTAGGGGAGCAGAGTCACTTAAGCCAATGGGGACTGGGCTGACTTGTGCTGGATTTCACAAGGGGTGAGGTTCCTCAAAATCTTTGTTATTGAACAACATCAGCTTTTGGGGTACTGATGTCATTTATCATTTCAGTAAAACATGGTTCTTAGGTTTTTGTTTGTTTGTTTTTTGAGACAGAATCTCTCTCTATAGCCCAGGCTGGAGTGCCATGGTACGATCTCCACTCACTGCAGCCTCAGCCTCCCAGGTTCAAGCGATTCTCCTGCCTCAGCTTCCCGAGTAGCTGGGATTACAGGCCTGCACCAGCACGCCTGTCTAATTTTTGTATTTTTAGTAGAGATGGGATCTCACCATGTTGGCCAGGCTGGTCACGAACTCCTGACCTCAAGTGATGCGCCCACCTTGGCCTCCCAAAGTGCCAAGATTACAGGCCTGAGCCACTGCGCCCTGTTGGTTCTTAGGTTTGAGATTTCAGATTCACAGCATCCATACTTCCTTGTGGATGGTGTTCCCTTAGTGAAGCCGCCTGCTTTATGAAGTTCAGGGGTTGTTCTGCAGCCTGGTTATGGAATCACGGAGCAGAAGCCTTTGACAGCAACTATGGCAAAAAGTAAAGCTTGCTTATTCCTTTTCATTCACTGTAAGTGTCAAAATCCCATTTGAATTACTGTAAAAATGCAAAATTTAAAGTTTTCAATGTTATTTAAAAAAGTCTAGAAAGAGGATATAAGCAAAATAATTTTTTTTTCAAGTTTTTCTATAAATTGGTTATTGTTCATCTTCTCTGGGTATTTGATTTCTTAACTGTTGTTAACCAATTTGAAGTTACTATCTTAGCAGTGCCAGCAATGTGCATTAGCATTAGCACAAGCTCTTAGATGAAGATTCTGGAGCCCCATAGGTGACTGGAGCCATTTAAAATGCTTTTATGGTAGAAACATATTTTAGAGACCTTAATGTTAAATAGGTGATCATATTCTGACAGAATGCTTTCATTTTTGGAAGCCAAAATTTTGCCTCATGACAAAATTCTCCATTTATGATCTCTTTTAGTCTCTGATGGTGACATAAAAAATAAGTGATTTAGATAAAACAGTAGCAGAAGAAAGTAAACATCAAATTTACTTGTGCAAATGACCTAATTTCCACTGGGTACGAAAAATGGAGGATATGTATATTAGTTTTCTATTGTTACCTTAACAAATTGCCACAAACTTAGTGGTTCAACACACCACAAATTTCTTGTCTTGCATTCTGTGAATTAGAAGCCCAAAGCAGCTCTCACTGGGCTAAGACAAAGTGTGGCAAGGTCTGTGTTCCTTGTGGAGGCCCTAGGGGAGAATCCTTTTGCTTTTCCAGCTTCTAGAGGCCACCACATTCCTTGACTGTCTTCACAGCCTTCTTGCAGCTGGCAAGGTTGCATTTTTCTGACCATTCTTCCATGATCGCATCTGCCTCTGATCAGAACCGGGAAACTTTCTGGTTTGAGACCTTTGTGGTTAGATTGGGCCCATCTGGATGATCTAGGACAATCTCCCATGTCAGGGTCCTAAGTTTAATCAGGTCTGTAAAATCCCTCTTGCCATGTAAAGTAACATACCCTCAAGTTGTGAGGATTCGGATGTGGAAATTTTGGGGGGATGCGGCATGATTCTGGTTACCGTAATATGGAAATATTTAACACAAACTTTTATTCAGAGGATGTATTTTTCAAATGTGCTGATAACTTGTTATCAGGTTATTTCGTTTGTTTGTTTTTTCAGACGGAGTCTCACTCTGTCGCCCAGGCTGGAGTGCAATGGCATGATCTCAGCTCACTGCAACCTCCGCCTCCCAGGTTCAAGCGATTCTCCTGCCTCAGCCTCCCAAGTAGCTGGGATTATAGGTGCCCACCACCATGCCTGGCTGATTTTTGTAGTTTTAGTAGAGAGGAGGTTTCACCATGTTGGCCAGGGCTGGTCTTGAACTCTTGACCTCAGGTGAACTGCCCACCCACTTTCACTAGGGTGTTTTTAGAGAAGAGGTGCATATATTAAAAAATAAAAAAGCTCACAAATTTTGTTTGGATCATAATCTATTGTTAAAGCTAATGATTATTCTCTTTTGCTTACTTTGATAGTGATAACCTACTAAGGAGAGCAGCCTGTCAAGAAGCTCAGGTAATACTATTTAATGTGATAAAATTAAACCCCTCCTTATCTTCATTGTGCAGAAAACTGAAGCTCTTTCAGGGGACTTGCACAGTGTCTTGCATCTGTGCAGTTTGGCTATTTTTTAGCACTATCAGGATGAATCACGCTGGGAGCCAACTCTGAGTAGAACTCCAGGAAGTTAACCATCTGGTGAAGAGCAGTTCTGACGCCCACCCCTGTAGACTGTTTGTTTCTGGATTGGTCCTGGGAACACAAAGCTGGACTGGTAGAAGCTCTGGGAATTTGTTTGTGTCTGCAGTTGTCTTTGTAGATCTGGCTAACCCCTGAATCATCCCTGATCCGAATAACCCCCAAGAATATCAGTTCAGAACAAGTGTTACCTCTAAAAGTCAAATCTTCTTAAAATTGTTGATTCATATTTTTAAAGTCCATCTTCAAGCTCAACTGGTCCATATCATGTACACTCTTACGTTCCATGAGATTTTACTTAAATATTCATTTATATGGCTAATTAATTATAGCTGGATTATAAATCCTTTCAAATTTAAGGCCACTTTTTTGCTCCCCACTGCAAAAATGTACATTATACTTTGCTGATGAAATTCTGTGACTGAGTTGCCTTTTTGTTTTGTATCATTTGAGCTTATGATGTCAGAAATACCAAAATAGAAACATGAAAATCAAAAGTGGCAAGTGTATGAAGCATTTAGTAATAGAAGTAGGTGGCAGACCTCATGTGTGTTTCTGAAATGTTTTAATGGATGACAGTGACAATAGATACTATAAATTAATTCCTCTCTTTGATTGTTACAATAGATATTATAAATTCCTCTCCTTAGCAGTTGTTACAGTAGATACTATAATTCCCCTTTTTAGCGATTGTTATCTGGCTGTTCTAAATCTGTGTTTTAAGAATTTGATTACTTCTTTGTTTAAATTTATTATCTTTCATATGGCTCTAAGTTGTTTTAGAAATCAATTCAAATAAACTTTAATATTAAATTAAAGGTGATCCCCGTCCCAAGCCAATCATTAGCAACTGGAAAATCCTCCTGGAGTACAGTGGTGTGATGTTGGCTCACTGTAGCCTCTGCCTCCTGGGTTCAAGCGATTCTCCTGCCTCAGCCTCTCAAGTAGCTGGGACTACAGGTGCACACCACCACGCCCAGCTAATTTTTGTATTTTTAGTAGAGATGGGGTTTCACCGTGTTGGCCAGGATGGTCTCGATCTCAACCTCGTGATCCACCTGCCTTGGTCTCCCAAAGTGCTGGGATTACAGGCGTGAGCCACTGTGCCCGACCCCTTTCTTTCACTCTTTAAGGAAGAGTAGACCTGTGTGATTGTAGGACCCTCCGTTTCTTGTTGAAGGTAAATGCCTCCACCTCTGTTCTAAATCCTCTCTCCTCATACGTTTTCAGGGATGATGTTCCTTTAGTTATTTTCTCCTTCTCGTGTCCTTCTCTTTTCTTTTCTTTCCTTTCTCTTTCCTTTCCCTTTCCTTTCCTTTCCCTTTCCTTTCCCTTCCCTTTCCCTTTCCCTTTCCCTTTCCCTTTCCCTTTCCTTTCCCTTCCCTTTCCCTTTCCCTTTCCCTTTCCCTTTCCCTTTCCTTTCCCTTCCCTTTCCCTTTCCCTTTCCCTTTCCTTTCCTTTCCCTTTCCTTTCCCTTCCCTTTCCCTTTCCCTTTCCCTTTCCCTTTCCTTTCCCTTCCCTTTCCCTTTCCCTTTCCCTTTCCCTTTCCTTTCCCTTCCCTTTCCCTTCCCTTTCCCTTTCCCTTTCCCTTTCCCTTTCCCTTTCCTTTCCCTTCCCTTTCCCTTTCCCTTTCCCTTTCCCTTTCCTTTCCCTTCCCTTTCCCTTCCCTTTCCCTTTCCCTTTCCCTTTCCCTTTCCCTTTCCTTTCCCTTTCCTTTCCCTTTCCCTTCCCTTTCCCTTTCCCTTTCCCTTTCCCTTTCCTTTCCTTTCCTTTCCTTTTTCCTTTCCTTTCCTTTGAGTCTCATTCTTTTGCCCAGGCTGGAGTGCAATGGCACAATCTCAGCTCACTGCAACCTCTGCCTCCCGGGTTCAAGCAATTCTCCTACCTCAGCCTCCTAAGTAGCTGGGATTACAGGCACATCCCACCATGTCTGGCTAATTTTTGTATTTTTAGTAGAGACGGGGTTTCACCATGTTGGTCAGGCTGGTCTTGAACTCCTGACCTTGGGATCCATCTGCCTTGGCCTCCCAAAGTGCTACAGTTACAGGTGTGAGCCACCACGCTGGCCTTATTTCTTTCTACTATTCTAATTCTCCACTTCCCCTGCATGTTTAGTTCCTTCCATCTCACAAATGGAAGTGGATTTGTCCTTATAGCCTCTGCTGGCTAATTTTCCTATCTGTGTACTTCCTTTTACAGTCTAAATTCTTGAAAATATGATATTTAAAAACAAATTTCACATAAACTTAAAGTAGTCTCACATAAACTCCTTAGCTCACTGTGAATGTCTAAATAAGAATGAAAACAGAATAGAAATTATAATGTTCCAGAAACTTCTTACAAAGAAATAGTCTTTTTCTCTACTTCAGAAAAAAAGTATTTTTGTTTTTGTTTTGTTTTGAAAGCAAGAAATAGACAACAATAAGAAAGGCTCCATAATGAACTGTCAGGGAGATGGCAGATTTAGAGTAAGTTATTCAATAAAAAATATTTGCATAACTTTTTTTCCTCCTCCCATGTTTACTTTGTACTTCCATACTAGAATTCTGCTTTCTTGGTTCAGGCCTACTCCCACCATTCAAGACCCCAATTTTTGCTCATTTTGTTACTTTCCTATTCTTATTCTTTTTGTTGACCATCATTTCCAATTCAGACATAATAACAAGAGTTCCCATTCATTTCTCATTTGGACTCCTCACATCTAGTCCTCTGCCTTTTAATTCTACCTCATCCTTGATCCTCTCTTTAGAGCTTAGAAAGGCTTTGGAATTAGAAGATGTATATTCCAGGCTTGTAATTTATCAACTCTGTAACTTTCAGGAACTTAGTCTTCCTGATTCTGGACTTTCTAATCTGGAAAACTGAGATTATTTTATACCTCCTTGGTTTCTGAGAACTAAGAATAATGTATGTAAAAATGCCAAATAGAAGGTGCTTAGTATATATTAGTTACGTTTCTTTTCTCCTGCCAGTTGCTGCTATTTAGTTATCATACAGGGTTGCAAAGAAGAGAAGGCAAATAAACTATTAGGTTTATTTTGTATGTGTATAAAGATATGAAGATTAACTGGTAACACAAAGATTCTTCATGAACAAGTTTTAGTGATGAGCTGGAGAGAATATTGTACTCTGCAAACTAAAGACATAGATTAAACTTCTCTCCTGACGGACTATGGCCTTACTAATTATATGTTTATAATAAACCTAGCCATGTCTTATAGAGAAAATAAATGTTATTTGCCTCTAGTAAATAAAGCAGGAATTTTTATTCCAATACAAAATAGAGCTTATTGTCATTAAATAATGTTACTTTTTGTTGTTGTTAATGGCATTTTCATTAATATGAGATCATGAAAGAACATTTTCCCCCAAGGTTAGATACCATATGTGCTGCAAGTAAATTTTTTTTTGGAATGGAAGAATGCATGTGACATTTACCAAATAAATAGACTTTTACTGAAAACTTTGCTCTTTTCTTTTTTAGGAGTTTGGCAATCAACTCATTCCTCCCAATGCACAAGTGAAGAAGGCCACTGTTTTTCTCAATCCGGCAGCTTGCAAAGGGTAGTGCCATTTGTGACTTGTTATATACTTGGTTTTTTAAGGGGGAAAGAAATCACAGACTGTCAGGCAGCTAGTGAGATTCTGTGAAATTGGAAGAACTAGGTTTAATACTCTTCTAGCAATAAGATTCATTTGTAATGTAGAAATAACAGTTAAATGAGAAATAACTATAAAACTAATGGATGCTTAGCAAACTTGTCTAATTGAAGTTTAATAATCATTCCAGGATTAACACCTACAAAGATGTCTTGTTTGCTTGGAAATAGTCCCCTCGGGAGCAACTGCTGCACTGCTAGGGCGTAAATCCTTAGGCCATCTCTGTCCACAGGATGTTCAGAGATGGCCAAGAATACTGTGAGCTTTGGAGATCAGCAATGTTCTTTCCAAAAGGGATGATCCTTGAGCTAGGCCTGAGAGGAAGCAGGCAGGAGAAGACTACTCACTCTTCTCAGCTGAGGAAATGGCTTATAGGGCAGGGGCCTGGAGACAGGAGTGACCTAGTTATGGCTTTGCTATGACACAGGACAGCCTGTAACTGGTCTGGCTGGCCTGGAAAGGTCATGTGGGAATTGTGGGAATTAAGGTGTGAAGAATAATTGAGACTTGGGTATGTAATGATTTGATCATGGCAGTTCATTGATTATACAAATGAACCACACTAAAAGGTGGGGAGGCTGTATGTGGGGGTGGGGAGTGGGTGTGTGGAGATTCAAAGTCTGTTAAGGAAAAATAAATGGGCAAAACTTTTTTTTAAACAATATTAGATGCAACTGTTATTCAATTGGAAAGGTGAATACAAAGACCTAGATGGCTTTAGAATGAATAATTAACTTTTTTTTTGAAAAAAAAAGAGTCAGAATTAAAGGGTTGAGTGTTAAAAAGTGATCTCTCTTATGTCCCTAATGTCCAAGATAGTTCTTTTTGGCTTTTTGGGAATCAGAAAATCAGTAGGCTCGGTGCAGTGGTTTACGCCTGTAATCGCAGCACTTTGAGAGCCTGAGGTGGGCAGATCACTTGAGCCCAGGAGTTTGAGACCAGCCTGGGTAACATGGTGAAACTCTGTCTCTACAAAAATACAAAACTTAGCTGGAAAATATACAAAAATTAGACAAGTGGCAGCATTTACCTGTAGTTGCAGCTACTTGGGAGGCTGAGGTGGGAGGATCACCTAAGCCCGGGAGGTCAAGGCTGCAGTGAACCATGATCGTGCAACTGCAGTCCAGCCTGGGTGATAGAGTGAGACCCTGTCTCAAAAAAAAAAAAAAAAAGAGAAAAAATTAGTAAATATGTATTAAATTGGATTCTATAAGATCTAAGTCAAATGACGTTAAGGTAATAACAACAACAATAAGAAAGATAGTTTGGGCTGAATTGTAAGTGGTAGGCATAATGTTGTCTGGAGTAAAACACTGGGTCTCTGAAGTCAGTTTTTCTAGTCATTTCTTGAGAGGCAGTGAGTGTGACTTCACAGACAGGAGGACACATCCTGCTTTATTTCTTTGTAATTCAGCTGTTTAATTCAGATTGTCTAAACAGACTAATTATTCTGCCTAACTGAATCATATCTGCTGGGCTTTGTTAGAGCCGCTTCCCTCCCCAATAAACACACCAGTCATACTGCCTATTAATCATTTTTGTTTAATATCAATACTAAATCATCCCAACAAATGAGCAAGTGCTAATATAACACAGTCAAAATACCCAGGATAAGTAGATTGTCAGTGGTGGCCCGTGGCTGAAGATAACGGAGAACTCAGCCTGGGTCTGGGAGTTTGAGGAACCTGGTCTGTTGACTGTTTTGCTGCTTACTAGCTCTGTGATACTGTGGGAGTTAATTCACTTCTTAAATCCCCAGCTTACTCATCTGTAAAACCAGAAAGGCAATAGTACATACTTTAAAAATTATTATGTGGAATAGGGACCTTTGGTATTAAATGAGATGATGCTTATTAGGCACTATTTCCATTTCATAATAAGCACACAATGTAAGAAATATAAACTGCTGAAATTGTTACTCTCGACCATGGGTTTGGTTCAGAACAGCCTTCGCTTCGCTCTCCCATCCTTCCCAGAAGCTCTTATACCTCTCCTTCGGCCTACTTCAGTTCTATTCCTTTAGAGAGCTAATAAATTAACAACTTGCTAATTTCTGATGAAACTTATGGCAATTTGTTTAAGCAATAACCAGTTATTTTGAGTTCCTGCTTCTAAGAAGTATCCATATTTTTAAAATTAATAAGCAAATTTTGCAGAGCAATTTTAGGTTCTTTTACATGTAAATGTATTTGCATTTTTAAAGATAGATTCATGTTTAAAACTATAACATCTTTATCTAAAGGTAAGCTAAAATACTGCCACTGAAGGAAAGTTTTCTAAAGGCGTTGTCTCCTTTAACAAGGTGAATCCCTGTGTGCTTCTAGGAAAGTCTGAAACTCTCCAGCATCCTTTTTTTTTTTTTTTAAAGCTTTCACTATTAAATTGCACTATTTTTGTCATCATGGCTCTGTCCTGACACGTTATTTATAATTTATCATGTAGCTGTTTCATTATGTAGTACTGGTTTAAAACTACATAAGAGCTTTAAGAAATAAGATAACTGTGTATTTAGCATTAATAAATAATACATAAAAGAGTAATTATTTTGTGTGTGCCTGAGTCTGGAAATTGCTATAAGTACCTAAGGTTTTTATTTAGCCTCGGTGCTATCTCGCCCTTAATTATGTGATAAATAATATATTTCTTACTAGTAACACTTGTTTTTCAATCTTTTATATTAGAACATTAGAAGGAAAAAAGTCTTCACCTTCATTTTAGAGGTTTTCTGAACGTATAACATCATATAAAGATGTGAATAAAGACCCAAATGTTCTAACCTGATTTCTTAAACTAACTCAAGAGGAGGTTACAGATTTGTTGTGATTGATATGGCAGATTGAGACTTCTTCAGAATTTTGCTTTTAGGAAGTAGATCTGATCCACTTCCAACTGATCCTTTCCTATCAATCTAGTAATGAAAGCAACCCTGGAAGGAAAATCATTTGTAGTATCACTAGCTCAGTGCTTTAATGTTGGGTTAAGCCCCCAGAAATGGTGAGCTGGAAAGGAGAAATTATTTACCCTTTTATGTTCATTCGAATAATCATTCAGAACAGTGGAAAGGTAGAATATATTTAATTTGCTTATTATAAACTCAGGCCTTTGGTTTGAGATATTCTTTTGGATGGTTCTTGTGAAAATTTGTGCAAGCCTCTCAATTTCTATTTTAATTCATAATAAGAAATGCTTTGTGTTCTATATGCCATTTGGTGGTTCTTTTTAGTTTAAAGAATATTGAGTTTGGCTTGTGCATAACTATACATGTCCCTCATTAGCTGCCTTTGTAGCTAAATATAAAATGTCTCTTCTCTAAAATATCCTTAACTTCTTGTATAAAGTATCCTTAAGGTCAAAGGATACATCCTTAGTTTAAAAATAATATCTTTTTTAGAAAGACATCTAAGTAAATGTGGATATAAAACTTAGGTGTTTGACATTGACTGAAAGTACTGGATTTTTTTTCCCTTATGTAATAGTTGAAATATTTGAGTAAAAGACAGGTCAACTAATTGGTATGTTTTAACTTTAGTTTGACTTTGAGACTATGCCATTGGTGGGAGAGATTGTTTTGCAGAAGTTGCAAAAGATCCCTACAGACTGTGTTTTTGAATTCTGACCTGAATTGGACAAGAGTTCACTGTCAGAATGATATGCATAATACTTTTGAAATATGCAAACTCTTTGGAGGCTGTTTTTTCTCTTATTATAAGACATCCATGTTGTTTCCTTTTCCTTAGAATTTACATCTCTACGTTTGGGGCAGGTTTATTCATTCATTTGTGCATTAATTCATCAGATACTTAGTAAGTACTTTCTAAGTGTGCCATACATAATCCTAGAGGTCAGGGGATTCAAGGATTAATAAGATTTGGTATTTATTTTTGGAAAGCTTCCAGTCTAGTCCTGACAACAGTCTTGGAAGTCTGTAATCACCATACAGTGTGAAGGTCACTAATAGAGATGTGTATAAGGTACTCGGGGAGCACAGAGAGGGCATGACTGTGCCTGGGAGTTTCAGACAAGCTTCTGGTGAATTAGTAGTTTTGTCTGCTTTGTCATGTTGTGTTCCTAGCTCCTCCACCTGTGTCTATCACAGTAGGTACTCAATGAATACTTGAGTGAATCAAGCATTGTTGCCTGAATGGAACCATATCTAGTGTTCGTTCTTCCCCTAGAGGAACTACTGTGTGAACCATAGGCCTCCCAAATGGATAAGAGCTTATTGCATTAGATAAACGGCAAATTCTCAGAGGCCCCAGGTGAAAGGTTTTATTTTTCCATGCATATTAACTCATTACTTGTTGTTAAACTTTCTGTACTTGAACAAATAGAGGAAACCCATATTTCATAGTCTTTCTTATTCTGCCCTGAAGAAGATTGTAAGGCTTTTTGTTCTTCTCTTGATAACCTGTGTTAAAATGTTTGTATTTTTTCCTTTGTTTACAGAAAAGCCAGGACTCTATTTGAAAAAAATGCTGCCCCGATTTTACATTTATCCGGCATGGATGTGACTATTGTTAAGGTAAGAATGGCTCCTGAATATTTATTTCACCCAAACAACTGCGTCTTATAACAACCTCTTCTCTTGGCTTCTTAGCAAAAATTGCTTGTCACAAGATCTAAGAAATTAATGTTGTATCCTGTTCTGACAATTAATAAACGTAGTTTTGTTTTTTTCCAAATAGTATCAGCTTTTCATTTTCACAATAGGATTGGATGGAGGCTTGGAGAACTTGATACCTTTCATCTAAGAGATAGGATGTGGAATTACATCTCTTGGAAGATGAAAGTTGTTATAGCTGTAAGAATTCTTTTCCTGAAAATACACAACCTTCAAGTTTGAGTAATTAATTTCTTAGTAGTTCCACAAACAGGTAAACCATTTTCTCTCTGATAAGGAATTATCTCTGGTGAAGAATTTTAAATGGTAAAGCTTTAGAATTTGTGAGATTTCGTTAAGAAAAGGAGGCAAGCATAAATTACAGGCAATTGTACTGTTTTGAAGATGCAGGACTCTACTTGTTGAATTTTAAATGAGATATATGTGGGTAAGTATACACATGTGTATATAGTGAAAACCTCTCTTACTGTGGTTATAAGTTGGTGGTCGACTAATTTCTAATATTGTACACTTCCAGGAAATCATAGAAGTTAAAAAGGATCATTTAGTCTCGTTTACCATGCAATGTTGAACCCTGTTTTCCAACTTTTCTGGCATGATTTTCCAGTTGTTTGTCTCTGGGGATAGGAGAAAGGGGAAGAAAACTAACATATATTTGAATACCTGTAATGTGGCAGGTAGGAGAAACCTTAGTATGGTTATGTGAGACTGATGTTTGTTTCTTCAATGATTGGTGAAACTCACTGGTAAAACCATCTGGATCTGGAGCTTTCCTTGAGGGGAGATTTTCTCATGTATGTGTGTGTATGTATGTAGAGACAGGATCTCACTTTGTTGCCAAGGCTGGTCTCGAACTCCTGGACTCAAGCGATCCCCCCACCTTGGCCTCCCAAAGTATTGGGATTATAGGTGTAAGCTACCATGCCCAGCCTTTTTTATCTTTTTTGAATTTTCTTTGTACATTAAATTTCTTTAACAGTTCTAGAAGCACTCAGATTTTATTCTTAATTTTTGTAAGGTAAATTCTTCAAGGAATTTGTTTCATCTAAATTTTCAAATTAATTGACATCAGCTTGTTCATAATGTCTTCTATTTAACTTAAATTTCTATAGCATGTGTAATGTCTCATTTTCATTCTCAATATTGTTTATTTGTACCCTCTCTTTTTCCCCTCAGTAATCTTGTGAGAGGTTTGTCAATTAGCCCTTGCCATGAACTGTTTTTTGGCTTATTGATCCTCTTATTTATATGTTTCATTCATTTCTGATCTTTTTTAATTGTTTCCTTCATTCTACTTTAAAAAAATTTTTCTGCTGTGCTTTTTCTGACGTTTTAACTTCGTGGCTTATTTCATTTTTACCTTTCTTTCTTAGTGTATGTATTTAAGCTACAGAGCCACTCTACTGCTTCAGCTGCATCCTATACTTTTTGGTGCATAATATTTTTATTATTTATTTTTAAATATTTTTGAATTTTCCTTGTGACTTTTCTTGATCTATGTGATTTTGAATTTCCAAATCTAAAGTTTTTCTAATTGTCTTTGTTAGTGATTTCAGACTTAATTGTATTTTGGCCAAAAAAATGAAGTCTATAAAATTCTAGTATTTTAAAGTTTGTTGAGATTTGTTTTATGGTCCAACATGTGCTCTGTTTTCATAAACGTTGTATCTATGTCTAAAAATTGTATATATCAGTTATTGGGCACTATGTTCTTTATATGTTCATTAAGTCAAGTCTGTTAACTGGGTAGGTTCAAATCTTCTATGTCCTTACTGATTTTTTTCTTCTGTTTTAACTATATAAATTATCAAGAGGGGGTGTTAGAAATCTCCCACTATAATTGTTGGTTTGTCTATTTCACTACATAGATTTGTCCATTTTTGCATTTTGTATTTTGAGACTATGTTATTAGATGCACTAAAGTTTCATATTATTTCATTTTTCTTACATTTTGACCCAGTCATAGAATGACTATTTTTAGCACAAATACTGCCTTTTATGATAGTCTATCTTATCTAGTATTACTGGCAATTTATATTTGCTTATTTTTAGTTTTTGCCTGGTATAATTTTTATATCCCTTTATTTTCATCTTTTTTCTCTCCTGAGATTTTAGATGTATTGTTGATAAAAGCATGAAAGCAGGATATTGTAAAGGCCATTTTCTCATCTTTTGACTCGACTGTTTAATTCATTCCAACATTCTATACCAGTTATCTATTGCTACAGAACAAATGGCCTCGCTGTTTTTCTGCTTATGATTCCATTGGTCAGCAGTCTCGCCTGGGCTTCTAGTGGCATGGCTGAGGAAGGGTGGTCTTCGATGACTTTACTCACATGTCTCCAAGTTGATGCTGGCTGTCCTCTGGCTCGTGTAGTCTCCACTAGGTATCTTCACATGGTAGCTCGGTGCCTGAAGTCAGTTACAGATATCCTCTAATTTTATCCCTTAGTACTTTTATATGTATTTTTAAACAAATAAGAATACTTTTATATTTATCTACAGTGCCATTTTCATACTTAGCAAAAGTAATGATTCTCTTTTATCATCTTACAATATCTAATCCCATCTTATACTATCAAATGTCCTGTGACTCATATATTTGTAATTTTTTCCAGTTTAAGATACTTATCAATCGTATGCAAGTACTAATATGTACATTACATATATAGAAAATAGACATTTAAAAGGATGAGATTAAAAAATAAATAGAAATACTAATGTTTACTTTTTATGCCTCAGTAGAAACTACTGCTCTTTACAGGGTTTGTTTTCTTTCTTTTGATTTAGCTTTTATTTTGAAATAATCTCAAACTTATAAAAGCACAGAAATAATACAAATTTCCATATCACTTCACCCAAACTCCTCAAATACTGTATTAACATTTTACCATGTGTACACATGCTCTGTCTTTACATGTATGTGTGTATGTATGAATGTGTGTGTATATATACATATATAAATATATATACACATATTAATGTGTGTGTGTATATATACATATGTATATACACACATATTATTTTCTGGCTTGTTTGAGAGTAAGTTGCAGAAATAATGTTCCTTTATCTCTAAATATCTATATCCTAAAAACAAGGGCACTCTGTTACATAACTGCAAGAACAGTTATCAAAATCAAGAAATTAGCATTGATGTACTATTATCTTGTAGAATTTTTTTTTTTTTTGAGACAGAGTCTCACTCTGTCACCAGGCTGCAGTGCAGTGGCACAATCTCAGCTCACTGCACCCTCTGCCTCCCAGGTTCAAGCGATTCTCCTACTTCAGCCTCCTGAGTAGCTGGGATTACAGGTGTGTGCCACCACACACAGCTAATTTTTGTATTTTTAATAGAGACTGTGTTTCACCATGTTGGCCAGGATCATCTTGATCTCTTGACCTTGTGATCTGCCTGCCTTGACCTCCAGTTGTTCCATGAATGTCATTTATGACAGAAGAGAAAACACTTTTTCTTGTTCTGCATCCAATCTGGGGTCACATGTTGAATTTAGTTGTGATATTTGTTTAGGCAACTTTAAAAAATTCCTCAATTTTTTTTTAAGAACGTCCTTCAGTTTGGGTTTATCTACTGTTTTGTTATAATTAGATTCAGATTATGTAGTTTAGTGGAAGTACCACAGAATGTTGTGTCTTCCTCAATGCAAAATACATGTAAGAAAGTCCTGTGAACTCTTTAAATTTTTAGCTTGAGATTTTTCAGATTATCCAGGTAGCATGCATTTGGGTTACTTATATAAGGACTGGCCTAAAGTTGTGGATTCTCAGGGAAGATGTTTATCCCTTCATTTAGCACCAAAGTTCAGAACACGAAGGTTTCTTTGCAGCGCCCTGGGAATCGGCTAGGAGTATGAGTGAGTCAACCTTGTTTTTATTCTCTGTAAACTGCACATGCCGTCTTTTGGGTCCTGGTTTATAGTGGGGTGTGGTTCTGTACTAGATTCACTAATCTTGAGCAGGTCCTGGGATTTTTGTTTGCTTTTCCTAGAACCTGGTGAAACTTTGAAAACCAACATTCAGATCTACCTGGTTTACTAGATGCCCTCAAAACATTTACTGTGTAGGTGCTAGTTTTATATTTAGTGTTCCTTACTTTATTCTCATTTATTGATGCATCAAAGATGTTTTCATTATTTTACTCAGTAGCTTTAATTTTCAATGGCAGGGTACCTAGCCTACCATTCTTTTAGAAATGGAATTGCAGCACTTCGCATAACTGGTTTTATTTAAATGACATAAAGCTCAGTGAAGTTGAGTGTTATCTTTATTTTGTGAATGAGGAAATCGAAGATACAAACATCTAGAAACCTGCTCAGTTATACAATTAGTAGTGACAGAGCTCATTTAAACACAGGTCTGTCGACTCTAAGGCATGTGCTTTCTACGGTAGGCTTTGTCTCCCATTTGACATGAAACCTCCAAGACAACCTTTTTCATCTTAGGATAGCACTATTAGAATATTCTTCCTAATTCTGAGAAGATATCTGTTTCCCAAAAGTTTTTACACATAGGTCAGTGGTTTTCATCTCTGGCTGAATATCAAATTACCTGGAAATGTTTAAAAATATAATTTATACCCCGGTCACACTCCCTAGATATAACTAATGTGGAGTGGAATCTGTCTGTATTTACAAAATAATTTCATTCATTCATTCACTTGTTCATTTGTTTATTCATTCCCAGGTGATTATAATGTGTAGTTGGATTGAGAATCATTGACTTCAGACTTGGTTCTATCCCATGGGTTCATGTGGAACAAGCCTAATCTTTCTTCTGCAAAATAGTCTTTGGAATAATAAAGAATGTTATCCTAATGCTCCCTTGAGCCTTCTGTGGTTTAAACATTTCCAGTTTCTTCACAGGGGTGATGGTTTCAAATCTGTCACATTCCTGATTGTTCTCTTAGATATTCTCCAGTAGTGCCCAGAAATGAGGTATGGGCTATCTAAGGAAGAGTAAAGCAAGACCATCAAGTCTCCTGTTCCATATACTATTCTTTCAAACAGCTCAAGCTCAGACTCTTTTGTTGTTGTCGATATATCATACTTTTGAGTCATACTGGACTCATTATCTTGTTTGCTATGTACCATCAGGCCGCTTTATAAAAAAGTAGACTTTTTTAGAGCAGTTTTAGGTTTAAGGAAGAATTCAAGAGAAATCACAGAATACCTGTATTCCTTCTCTCCCCCGCCCACAATTTCCTGTATTATTAACATCTTGCATTAGTGTTATACATTTCCTACAATCGATGAGCCATTACTGATGCATTATCATTAACTCAAGTCCATAGTTTTCATTTGCATTTGCTCTTTGTGTTGCACAGTTCTATGGGTTTTGACAAATGCATAATGCATTGTGTTCACCATTATATTATCAGACAGATTAATTTCACTGCCCTAAAAATCCTCTGTGTTCTTCTGCTCTACCTATTCATCCTTCCCTACACAGCTGATGTTTTTACTGTCACCATACTTTTGCTATTTTTAAGATGTCATATAGTTGGAATCATACAGTATGTAGTCTTTTTCAGATTGGCTTCTTTCATTGAACAATATGCGTTTTAGGTTTCTCCATTGTGTTTTCATGGCTCATTAGCTCATTTCTTTGCTAAGCAATAGTCTGTTGTCTGAATGTGCTACAGTTTATCCATTCACCTACTGAAGTATGTCTTGGTCACTTCCATTTTAGCAACTATGAATAAAATTGCTATAAACACTAACGTGCAGGTTCTTGGGTGGAAATAAATAAGTTTTCCACACATTTGGGTAAATGTCTAGGAGTGCTTTTGCTGGATAATATGGTAAGACTATGTTTGGTTTTATTGGAAACTGCCATTCAAAGTGGCTGTACCATTTTGTATTATTACCACCCGTGAACTAGAGTTCCTGTTGTTCCATATCCTCGTCAGTCTTTGCTATTGTCAGTGTTTTGGATTTTAGCCACTGAAACAAATGTATAACGAAATCTCATTGTTTTAATTTGCAATTCCCTAATGACATATAATGTTGAGTGTATTTCCATATGCTTATTATCCATCTGTAGATCTTTAGTGAGGTGTCTATTCAGATCTCTGTCCTTTTAATTGGGCTGGCTTTTTTTTGTTGAGTTTTAAGAGTTATTTGTATATTTTAGATGCAAGTTGTTTGCTATGCATTTTGCATATATTCTCTCTCAGGCTGTGGCTTGTCTTTTTATCCTTATAATCATGTTTTTCATAGAGCAGAAGTTTTAAATTTTACTGAATTTTAATTTATCAATTTGTTTTTTCTTTCATGGATCTTGCTTTTGGTGATGTATCTAAAACCTCATCACCAAGCCCAAGATCACTTAAATTATCTCCTATGTTATTTTACCTTTAGGCCTGTGATTCATTTTGAGTTAGTTTTTTGAAAAGTGTAAGGTCAGTGTCTAGATTCTTTTTCTGGGAGGGGACAACTGTTAGGCCACTTTTTAAATCCTTCCTCTTTTAGTGCATTTGGGATTTTTTTTCTAAGATCAGAGCCTCAAATATATTAATATTATCTTTATTGTCTTCGAAACTATGGTCTGTCAAATCTGTCAAGATATTTTAAAATTTTTATTCTTTTATTCATATACCTTTTCACATGTATTAATTTGTTTTTACAAATATTTATTTAGTGCCCACTATGAGCTAAGCCTTGTTCTAGGTTTTGGGGATATAGTCTTAACAAAATAAATTCCCTGCTTGTCCTTCTGGTGATCACTTCCCATCTTGAAGCTATTCAGGGGCCCACCAATCACCTCATTAGCACAAACTGTCAAGATTGAGAGGGGCTTGCCATGAATAACAAAAGACATTTTTATCACTCAGGAAATTCCAGGGGTTTTAGGAGCTTTGTGCCAGGAACCAAGGACAGAGACCAGAGATAGATATATATATATAGATATATATATATAGATAGATATTTTTTTTTCCTCCTGAGACAGAGTCTTGTTCTGTCGCCCCGCCTGGAGTGCAGTGGTGCGATCTGAGTTCACTGCAACCTCCACCTCCCAGGTTGAAGCAATTCTCGGGCCTCAGCCTCCTGAGTAGCTTGGATTACAGGTGTGCATCACCACGCCTGGCTAATTTTTGTATTTTTAGTAGAGACGGGGTTTCGCCATGTTGGCCAGGCTAGTCTCAAACTCCTGACCTTGTGATCTGCCTGCCTTGGCCTCCCAAAGTGCTGGGATTACAGGCGTGAGCCGCCACCCCTGGCCCAGATATATAAATATATATATTATATATATATATATATAAAATATATATATGTATATATAAAATGCCACAAGTGCTTGAGCCCATCTGAAATCCAGGCATTTAGTTTTTATCTATTAGTATGTATAGTGTGATACTAATTGGAGGGAGTGTTTCCTATTTTAATATTAGTTGCATTATGTCTATTGAAATTTAGTGTTTAGTTTTAGAGGTATACATATTATTGGTGGATTAAATGGTTCATTTAAGTCTGTGTATGTGTCTGAGATCAAATGGTGTCAATAAAAATGGTAAGTCTTAGGCATTGTTTTGTGACTACTTTGAATCATACCTGTATTTCTTTATATATGGTCATAACAATAATAACCTCCTTTTATTTAGTGCAATACCAGTTATGAACACTTACCTTACCAGTTGCTTTACAGACTGCTTTACAACTGTTTTACAGAGAAGCTATCATTATTCCCTCCCTCAACATACATAATTTCAGTGATGAGGAAATTAAGATCCATAGAATTTAAGGTCACTCAGTAAAAAGTAGAAGGGTTGAGATTTAATCTAGGTCTCTTGGGCTGTGACATCTGTGCTCTTGTCATTACATCTGCTTATCCCTATTTGTATGTACAATTGACTTCCTATAAAGGATGTAATAGAATCTGCACTGAACTGGAAATGATGCCTTTGACTAGCTAGCTGTGTAACAGACAAATTATTGGGTTTGAATTTTATTTTCAAAGTAAGGAGCTGACTAGATGGTTTCTGAGGTCCCTCTGGCTCTAAAAGTGTAAAACTGTAACAACTATACGTAATTGCTTTGATAGCTATTTTTTTCATGTCTATCAATTATGTAAAATTTATGAAGACAGTCAATGTAAAACTTTAAAGAAGATGTCCCACATTTTTAAACCTTTAACGTTGTGGCTCTAGGTTGATAAACTTATCAAAAACTTCATTGGTATTTCAGACAGATTATGAGGGACAAGCCAAGAAACTCCTGGAACTGATGGAAAACACAGATGTGATCATTGTTGCAGGAGGAGATGGGACACTGCAGGAGGTAGGACTGTTTTTCTCTTTGAAGCTATTTTGAAGGTGAGAAAAATGGAAATTAAATCTTAAAGCAATGGTATGTTGTAATTTAAATAAATTATTTAATTCATTACTTTCGGATTGTTGCCCTCTAAAGCTAGGATGGCTTTAAATTTTTCTCATGCACTTCCATTTCATTGCTTTTTGTAAACCCTCTACCCAGCACATAGAAGGATTTTCGTATTATCATATTTAAGTTTGATAATATTAATATAATAGAAGAAAAAATGGTGGTGGATGGGATAATCTTGTTATATTTTGAAGACTCTTATGAAATAGCCCTGTTTGTAATGGAATCATTAGTTTCCATCATCAGGTATGTTTCTTATACAATAAACAAATAGAGATTCACCTATCTACTCTCATGTCATTTCCATTACATATAATATTATACCACATTAATAGGAAGAGGTATACATGTTAAGATGTATGCATCTGCTTTTGTTTTAATATTGCATATTCTCAATGAGATACCACTATGCACCTATTAGAATGGCCAAAATTTCAGAACATGGACGATATCAAATGCTGGCAAGGATGTGGAGCAACAGGAACTCTTACTATTGGTAGGAATGCAAAATGGTACAGCCACTTTGGAACAGTTGGGTGTTTTCTTACAAAACTGAACACACTGTTAACATGCAGTCCAGCAATCATGCTCCTTGGTGTTTACCAAAGGAGTTGAAATCCTGTGTCCACACAATTGCACATGTATTAGCATTATTCTTAATTGCCAAATCTTGGAAGCAACCAAGATGTCCTTTAGTAGGTGAATGAATAAGTAAAGTGAGGTATATTCCGACAATAGGTATTATTCAGCACTAAAAGGAAGTGAGCTATCAAGCCATGAAAAGACATGGAGGAAACCTAAATGTATGTTACTAAGTGAAAGAGGATAGTCTGAAAAGACTATATACCATGTGATTCCAAGAATTTGATATCTGGAGAAGGCAAAACTATGGAGGCAGTGAAAACGTCAGAGGTTACCAGACGTTGAAGAGAGGGATGAATAGGCAGAGCATAGAGGATTGGTAGGGCAGTGAAACGATTCATTATGATACCGTAAGGGTGAATACATTTGTGTTATATACAAATTTGTTTAACACAAATTTTGTGTATTTGTTATACACAAATGTATAAGTGTTATACATTTGTGGAAGCCTGTAGATGTACAACACCAAGAGTGAACCCTAATGTAAGCTATGGACTTTGGGTGATGATAATAATGTGTCAATGTAGATCCATCAATTGTAACGAACGTGCCACTCTGGTGAAGGATGTTGATAATGGGCGGAAGGTTCACGTATAAGAGGCCAGGGGGACATGGGAAATCTCTGTATTTCTGTCAATTTCACTGTGAACCTAAAACTACTTTTAAAACATAAAATTTATTAATAAAGATTTCCTTAATGCTTACTTTGGTCCATTAAGGACAATAAGTATGTTACCCTGCAAGTACTCTTCTTTTCTAGCAGCAGAGTAGTATATTCATTATATTCTGGAAACCCCTGAGGAGCCCAATGCAGGTGATCCCACTCACTGCTTAATTCAATCCTGTATACTATAATTTTCATACCTCATTTCTGATTGCCTGGTGTCCCCATTTGTTGGTTTTACCAGTGTTCAGGGATCAGAAGCTAACAGCAGAGTACTGTCCTAGGTTTGACTTAATTTAGTAAGCTTCTTTTAAAAAGGCTGTGTAATGATGTTGTAATTGTTTTTATGGCTTTTTAATGAAGTGTGAAGAATATTGATAGCATGCTTACGAAGAAGGAAGTAGACCTCTCAACAGCCCCGTTTATTCCTGAAATTCAGTGAGGCAGGAGAAGATGAAGGGAGGAGACCTGGGTCAGGTTTTACTCTACAAAATGTTTTTAAAGAAATTGTGTATTTGGTATAATTACAGTCATATAAAAATATGTACTGATTAGAAAAAGGATTGGAGGGAAGTATATCAAATATAAACAAGTGATTAATAATTGGTTATCTGGGGCCCGGTAGGATGGCTCACGCCTGTAATCTCAGAACTTTGGGAGGCCAAGGTGGGCGGATCACCTGAGGTCCAGAGTTTGACCAACATGGCGAAACTCCGTCTCTACTAAAAAAAACTCTGGACCTCAGGTGATCCGCCCACCTTGGCCTCCCAAAGTGCTGGGAGATGGGGTTTCATTGTGTTAGACAGGATGGTCTCGATCTCTTGACCTAATTTTTTGTATTTTTAGTAGAGACGGGGTTTCGCCGGACGCCGTGGCTCACGCCTCTAATCCCAGCACTTCGGGAGGCCGAGGCAGGCAGATCACGAGGTCAGGAGATCGAGACCATCCTGGCTAACACAATGAAACCCCGTCCCTACTAAAAATACAAAAAATAATTAGCCGAGCCTGGTAGCGGGCGCCTGTAGTCCCAGCTACTCAGGAGGCTGAGGCAGGAGAATGGCCTGAACCCAGGAGGCGGAGCTTGCCATGAGCCGAGATGGCGCCACTGCACTCCAGCCTGGGCGACAGAGCAAGACTCCAAGACTCCGTCTCAAAAAAAAAAAAAAAAAATTAGCTGGGCATGGTGGTGGGCGCCTATAATTCCAACTACTGGGGAGGCTGAGGCAGGAGAATCACTTGAACCTGGGAAGTGGAGATTGCAGTGAGCCTAGATCCAGCACTCCAGCCTGGGTGACAGAGTGAGACTCTGTTGCAAAAGAATAATATAATAATAATAATTGGTTATCTGGGATGGTGGAATTATGAGAAATTTTTTTATTTAGGTATTTTTCACAGTTTTACAGAATATTGTCCTTCATATTTGTCAATAAGAACGATTTGTTAAGTGCACACTCTCCGAGTGTAGCAAAGTGCTTTTTTCCTGTAAATGTACTTTGTAGTAGTAAACTAGGGTTTTGTGTATAATTGATGTATACATCATATTTATACCCATTTTATAGAACTTAAAATATGTTTTTACCAATACGACTTGGAGTTTTTATAATCATTTTATCTTAGCCTTTATTGTATTGTAGATCCTAGGTCAAAAATAAAATCTAATTTAGCGCTAATTGTATTGGAGAATACTGTATGTTTTAAGATCCAATGCATCTTTTAACAGAGCTTCTAAGAAGAAAACAGGAATAAGTTTATGGTCTATGAAAATTGAATCCAATTCTTTATTATACAGGAAATACATATTGTTTATAATAATGTTTTATTATTGCATTTGTAGGTTGTTACTGGAGTTCTTCGACGAACAGATGAGGTGAGCATTTAAGAAAGTAATTGCATTTTAACTTTTATTTTTCTGTTCTTTATTGCTCTTCTGTCTTTTACTTTTTTTTCCATTTTATATTT
This sequence comes from Macaca mulatta, assembly GCF_049350105.2. Lineage (NCBI taxonomy): Eukaryota > Metazoa > Chordata > Mammalia > Primates > Cercopithecidae > Macaca > Macaca mulatta. The sequence goes on from NC_133408.1 coordinate 181,431,434, forward strand.
TAAAATGGGTATACATTGTGCTTTCTTGAATTTTAGAAAAGAAAATGCTGCTACCCATGTCATAGAACACATATATTAACACATGGGGACTTTTCTGGTTTGGTAATTGATGGTATCCAATAACTTTGACAATGGTTATTTAAAATTTTGTTATGGAATATTTTTTTCAAAGAACTTTTTTGTAAAGAAATTGTGGCATAGTGGGAATCATCTAACAGTTAAAATGAATGAACTAAATGTATAAATATCTACATGGCTAAATCTCAAAAGTATTGAATTCAAAAACAGCAGGTTGCCCAGGTATGTTATGCATTTCCACAATGTTTTAAGATTCAGAAAACAATACTATGTATTGTTAATGGATGCCTAGATATGTAGCAAAAGAATAATAATGTGGATGGAAAGGAATCACACCAAATGCAGGATAATGGTCTCCTCTGGGAGGGGAGAGAGGAGAATAGGTTTAGAAGGGACTTTCATTTTTCTATCGTTTCATTTCTTAAAACATATGAAGCAAAAAGGTAAATGTTGACATTTGTTAAATCTAGGTTGTGGGCACATGGATGTTTTTGTAACATTATTTTATGCACTTTTCTACAATAGCTAGAAGATCCTTCTCAGTCCCTTTGGTAATAATACATTGTGCTCAGAATTGTTTTGAACCTTAGTATCTATTTTATGTGTGGCATTTAATTAAGTTAACTACTATGCCAGTACCATCTATTACTTGAACTTGTTTATTCTCTTTGCCTTATTTGTACTTAAGATAGTTTATAAAGCACCTTCACCTATCATTGGTCACTGTATAAATGGTAGACATTTTTAGTTGAATATTATCTGCAACTTTATCAAATAATGTGACAATGTAATACAGTCTCTGTTGCACTAGTGCATTGATCTAATATCTTCAAAACCCTCATTATCTTAACCAAATTTCTTTCAAACAGTTGTCATTAATGAGTACTGAAATATTTCTTCCAAATTCTGAGTCATTTTGTTGTCATTGACTGCCTTGTTTTAGAAATTACCCACCTAGCTTTATTTGATTACTGGTCTAGGGATGTGGGAAAGGAGATGGGGAGGCAGATACAGGGTCAGTTATTTGTCATAGTGGACACACCTGTGCTTCTCCACTAAGCCTGATTTTCTGATCATAACAATAAAACTTTCTTCTTCTTTTTTCCCCGTAGGCTACCTTCAGTAAGATTCCCATTGGATTTATCCCACTGGGAGAGACCAGTAGTTTGAGTCATACCCTCTTTGCTGAAAGTGGAAACAAAGTCCAGTAGGTTGTCAATGTGGGGAATTAGCATTTGTGGGTGAGCGAGCCTGGGAATGAAAAATTTGTGTATATACTGTACCTTTTTTGAGTTTTGATAGCCTGAAACTTCAAATAATTAAGAGGAGGACCTAGATCAGAGTTCAACCTTTCAGTTCATTGGGAAGTTTCCCAACTTGGTTGTGGGACTCTTATGATAAGTCTCCAGGTCAGGTGGAGGTGAATACTTGATGTCCTTTTGTCAGTTGTGAAGATAATATCCCTGACTTAAACCGTTTTTGTGTTTGTGCATTGTGAAATTCTTTAGTGAAGACAGATTTGTGCTGATCATTTGTTTGCTTTAAGTATACACAATGACAAATAGCAAGTCCCTTGTGAAGATTGAACTAGTAGCCTGGCTTCATTATCTTGATATTTAAAATAGATAAAACCTGTAAATATAGCCACATCCTTTTGGGAATACCTAAAGTGGTAGGCAGTGTAGACAAAGTAGACAGGGAAAGCAGTGTAACTCTGACATCTAAATTAAATTGCTGTGAGTCTCACAGTGTTTTCGGGAGTCAAGCAAATTGTTGGTATCACTGTTGTTTTTTGCTTGAAGGCATTATGTAAACAAAGCTCTGCTCTTTCAAGAAGTTAGGAATTTTGAATTTGAGCTTTGACAGTGATTAATAACATCACTTTGAGCAAACAGTTGTCAAGAAGACCCAGATAAATGGAGAGAGAGCTGAGAGATCAGTTGGCTGATGGTTAACGTAAGCTTTGTGACACATTGGAGGAAGTCAATAAATAAATATTTGTTGCATGATTTAATGAAAGTTTTCTCATGATTTTTCTGGTTATAATCTTCTAGAATAAATAACAATAATAATACTCAAGTGATTTTCTGTTTTGGTTAAGGAATTTCTTTTTCTGCTTTGGAATTCTTTGATTAGGCTGACTTTTGTGAATTTATTTTTGCTATTGTAATTTTAGGAGTCAACTGTATATCTTTTAACAATTCTGTTTTCTTTTAATAAGCACGTTGGTCCAGTTTTCAAAATACTAGGCATACACACATAGATATATGTCAGACCTTCATTCAAACTTCTTTCATGTTTCAAACCTTAATATAATGGGGATTATTCAGTTATTCGTTAGCCATCCTGAGGCCTAACTATAGGAGAGGCCATTTCGGTTGGCCATACTTTTTTTCCCAGTTTAGAATTTCTGAGGGGGCAGTAGATAATGACAGTTAATTGCTCACATTTTTGCTTCTCCAAGATAAATCCTGTCTGATTCAGGTGTTGGTTAAATTAGAGAGCTTGTCTTCCCCTGTGTCAGTGTAGATTTTTTGAATTGCTTTAGCCAATATTCCAAATAGCAAATGTCATTGATCCAAGGGTAGACCATTTTCCTGGAAGACCCCTTGCCTGTCCAAAAGCTAATTTACAGAGCGTGGCAACCCCCAGGGTCTGAGAGAGTCTTCAGTTTGGGGAATTGATTTTCCCTTGTAGTTAAACTACTGTTGTTGCTGCTGCTATTTATAATTTAAAAATTTATAAAACTTAATTTATAAGCATGCCCCAGGGCTCTTAGGTAATCAAGTAAGTCTTTCCTGAGTTCAGAATTCTGTAAGCCTCACAAAATGGCAGGAGCCTAAGGCTGTTTAAAAAGAACAAGCCTTTGCTTTTTGTAATGCTGTCAAGATTCGTTGTGCCATAGTTACTACAGAGGAAAAAAAGAATTTTGAATTCGGAATGTTGCAAGTAGATAATCCGAAAAGTGCTATTCCATGCTACAGTGCTGCTTTATTTAGAACTTTTAGTTATTGGCAGGAGAATGATAAATTATAGGTTGTGATTTTAGCTGTCTTCTGCCAAGCAATTTAGGAAAAAAATTTAATATAAAAAGACTTTTTGAGTTACAACAATTTTTTTTTTAAGGTCAGCCTCTCAAAGGCATTTACTAAATCTCTCAGTGTGTTAAATACTGTTCAGAGTAAGTACAGTGCTTTAGGATCCTTTCTGATAGCTTTTTTCAGAGTTAATATATTCATATCAAATTAACTTAAACTTGTGAGTGTGCTACTTACATTTTCCTAAACTGAAACTCATATTCCAAACTGCTACCTACTTCCCAAGTAGCATCTGTATTGGAGAGAAAAAATGGTGTAAAAATGAGTTGATAGAGAAACATGAGAAAGTATAATAGTTTCAGCTAGAGTTTAACCCAAGCATTTGAGTTAATGTGTGTATCTTGGGATTTTAAAGTATCTTAAGTTGTACCTAACTTTGTTAGAAACATTGGTTTAGGTGGATTTGATTCCTTAGGTGTTTACATTTAGTCCTGAGCACATTGATGGGGAGGACTGTAAAGCACCCAGATTTTAGATGTGGATTTTTTCTTTGGGAATCCATTAATATCCATTTGATACCTCCAAAGCAGCCTTACAGGTTAAGTTAGCACATCTTTGGAGACAAATTTCATTTTGTGACATGCTGGCTTTGTCCTCTTGGTAATTTCATTCAATCTCTCTGAGCCTCAGTTTCTCTTACCTGTGTTTACCAAATGCACACTAGTAGTGCTTACTTCAGAAGATTGTTAAAAAGCTAGAATAGGTCTAGTTAGGTAAGTGTAATTATGTCTAGTAGACTTTATTCATATTTATTAAAAATTCATTTGGGGGGACAAACAGTAAATAACAAGTTGACTACAATTACTGATTCTAGATGCTATAATTAAAACAAATATAAATCAAAACAGATAAGCCTCTATTCTACTGCTAACTGCTTTACCTGGAAAAGTTTTTTTTTGTTTAAAAAAGGAAAGAATGTTTTGTAGTCATTCAAATCAGTTACCATGGGACAGCAACAATTTCTATGAAATTAACAGAATCAACCAGTTCTGTACATAGCAGAATAGATTAGGAGGGGCCCTGTTTGGTTAGGAACTGCCCTTTTTTTTAATGGAAATTAAAGTACTTTCTAAATGACTTCTACTTGTAGTTGTACTTAAACTCTAGACAAAATAATTATTTTACTTCATTAATAATAGTTACCATATTTATTTTTCCAAAATATAGCTATGTAATAATAGAGGCAATAGGACACTAACACTGACATACCTTTACAGAAAACATGAAATACTTATGGATAAATCTAACAAAATGTGTGTAAGATTTATATGATGGAAACTACAAATCACTGAAGAGAGAAATCAAGAAGACCCAAGTAAATAGAGATACTTCTGTGTTCATGGATTGCAAGGCTCAGTGCTGAGATGTCATTCTCTCCAAAACTGATCTATAAATTCAATACAATCCCAATCAGTGTTTCCTAAGGCTTTTTGTAGAAATTGACAAATTGATTCTAAAATTTATATAGAGAAAGGAAGTAAAATAACCAAAATAATTTTGAAAAACAACAAAGTTTAAGGATTTACCCTATCTATTTCCAATACTTTAAAGCTACAGTGATCAAAACAGTGTGGTGTTGGCAAAACAAGAGATATAAATCAGCAGAAGAAAGAGTCCAGAATTAGACCCACACACATATGGACAATTGATTTTTTAACAAGGGCATCAAAGCCATTCACTGTATAATAGAAAAGACAGTTTTTATCAGCAAACAGTATTGGAACAGTTGAACATATACAAAAAGTAAACTTCAACCCATACCTCACACTATATATAAAAATTAGCATAAAATGGATTGTAAACCTATATATAAAATCTAAAACTGTAAAAATTCTAAAAGAAAATTTAGTCATTAGGGAAATGCAAATTAAATCTACCGTAAGATGCCACTATGCATCTATTAAGACAGCATAAACGAGAAAAAAAGCAAAAACCCGTCAAATGCAGCAACTGAAACTCTTGGATATCATTTGTGCAAATATGAAATGGTAGCCACTTTAGAAAATGGTTTGGCAGTTTCTTATAAAATTACACATATACTTACCATAGGAGCAGCAATCACACTTATAGGTATTTATTCAAAAGAAATGAAGACATTTGTCCATACAAAAACCCATACATGAATATTTATAGTAGCTTTATTCCTAACTGCCAAAAACTGGCAACAATGCCAATGTCCATCAACTGGTGAATGAATAAACAAATTCTAGTACATCCATACAATGGAATATTGATAGTCTATTGATACCTCCATTCATAAACAATAGTGTAAATGAATCTCAAGCTCATGCTAAGGAAAAAAGCTGAACTGGAAAGGCTCCATACTTTTCGATTCTATTTTATGACATTCTGGGAAAGCCAAAACTCTAGACACAGAAAACATAGTAATTGTCAGGAGCTGAAGGTGTGGGGAGTGGGTTGGCTACAGAGGGTTATGAAGGAAGTTTTTGGGATGTTGAAAATGTTATATATATTTGTTATGGTGGTAGTTATATGACTGCAGCATTTGTCAAAATGTGTAAAACAGTGTACCTAAAAGTATGAATTTTACTGTGTATATATCATACCCTAATAAATCTAACTTTAAAAAAGAAGTTACACTTCTAGTTTCCAGTTCCACATGTAAGGAGCTTGAAAGTTGTCACTCTGTCCTAACAATACATAAAAAGCTGAACAACCTGAAAACTCAGCAACTCTTCTTATATCTGAAGGAGAAGGGAGGACATAGGGCAAACTGCTGCCCCCAAGATTGGAGAGACAGGTGAATACAGGGGATTTTGACTTAATGAAGACACATACTGGAAACCACTTTGGAAACCAGTGCCAGGGTAGGAAAACCTGAACTGTAATTGATAAGTTGCTGAAGCTCAGTGTGATTAGCTCTGAGAGGAGTCCCAGTCTCCTGGGATCCAGTCATAAGGAGTCCCCCACAATATTGTGAGATATACCTCCAGGAGCTCAACCAGGAGCTCACAATAAATATCAGAGAAAAATCGCCTTATACTTCTGGCACTGGTGGGGAAAAGGAACCATTTTGAAATATGCCACAGTATTCTGTTCTTCTTAACAAGGCCTGTCCTCAGGAGAAACAAGTTAACCAGAGCCCAACCTGCTGGAGCATTATGAAGGTTTAACTTACTGGGGAAGGGAAATACTTAATTCTACTCAGCTGCAGCCTTGCATGTGGGAGAAGGGAAAAAGCCAATTCCAGCCCACTCTAGCCATTCTGTCCCATCTAAGGGAAGAGAAAAAACTGAGAAAAACTTATAAAGTTCAAAGTCCAGAGACATAGGCTCATTAAAGCCTGAGACCTGATCATTGCTTCCCCTCCCTTCACACATTACCCCTACAGTACTAAAGGCCTATTTACTAGCAGTTCATTATACCTGGTATGTCATATCAGATTACCAATTACAAGGCATACTAAAAGGCAAAAAATACAATTCAAAGACAGAGCAAGCATCAGAGCCGGATGTGGTAGAGATGTTTGAATTAGCTGACTGGGAATTAAAACGATGATTAATATCCTAAGGAGTCTAATCGATAAAGCAGACAGCATACAAGAACAGATGGGTACTAAAAGCAGAGAAATGGAAGTCCTAAGAAAGAATCAAAAAGAAGTGCTAGAGGTCAAAGATACTAACAGGAATGACGAATGCCTTTGATGGGCTTACTAGTAGACTGGACATAGCTGAGGAAAGAACATTTGAGCTGGATGATATCTCAATAGAAACTTTGAAAAGCAAAAAGCAAAGAGAAAAAGGAAAAAAGCAGAATATCCCCGGGCTCTGGGACAACTACAAAAGATGCACTTATAATGGGAATATCAGAAAGAAAAGAAAGAGAAGAAATATTTGAAACAGTAATAACTGATAATTTCTCCAGATTAGTGTCAGACACCAAACCACAGATTCAGCAAGCTCTGAGAACACCACACAGAATGAATACCAAAGAAATCACACTGAAGTATATCATTTCCAAATTACAGAAAATCAGATAAAGAAAAAAATCCCAAAAGAAGCCAGAGGACAAAAGGACTTGACTTATAGAAAAAAGATAAGAATTATATCCAACTTCTCCTCAGAAATCATGCAAGTAAAGGAGGGTGGAGTGGAAAATTTAAAGTATTGAGAGGAAAAGGCTACCATCCTAGAATTCTGTACCCTGCAAAATTATCCTTCACAAGAAAAGGAGAAGTAGACTTTCTCAGACAAACAAAAATAGAGGGAATTTATCTGTCTTGCAAGAAATGTTAAAAGAAGTTCTTTGGAGAGAAGAAAAATGGTAAAGGTAAAAAATTTGGCTCTATGTAAAGAATGGAAGGCCACTGAAGAAATAAGTAAGGTAAAATAAAATCTTTCATTTTTCTTAATTGATCTAACAGATGACAGTTTGTTCAAAACAACAGTAACAACAATGTATTCACTTGTGCATGCTTATGTATATGTCATATATGTTTTTAAATATAAGTGAAATGACAGCAATGATACAAGAGAGAAATTAGAATTATTATATCAAATAAATATACTCACACTACCAATGGAGTGATATAGTGTTACTTGAAAAGACTTGGATTCGTTGTATATGTATATTCCAACCACTAATGAAAGTTAAAAAGGAGTGTAACTGATATACTAAGACAGGAGAGAAAATGGAACTGTATAAAATGTTCAGTTAGAATCACAAAAGGCAAAAAAAAAAGAGACAAAAATGGGAGGAAAGAAAAGGGTAACAACTAGAAAAAGCAAATATGGTAGATATTAGTGCAACTGTTTCAATAATCTCTTTGAATATCTGTGGTCTAAATGTACAATTGAAAGATAGTGATGGTCAGAGTGCATAAAAAACGAGACCCAGTTTATATGTTGTCTATAAGAAACTACATATAAAGACACTTGCAGATTAAAAGTACATGGCTGAAGAAAAAAGTACCATGTTAACATTAATAAAGAGAAAAACAAGGTTATCTATATTAATTTCAGACAGAGCAGACTTCAAAGCAAGGGAAGTTATCAGGGATAAAGAAGAGCATTACATGATGATAAGGGGATTAGTTATTCAAGAAGACGAACCAGTCCTTTAAGTGTATGTGCCTAACAACACAATGTCAAACTATATAAGGCAAAAACTAGTGGAACTGCAAGATGAATTCACTACCATAGTTGGAGACTTCAAGATCCCTCTATCAGAAATGGACAGATCCAGCAGGCAGAAGATCAGTGAGGACATAGTTGAACTCAACAACACTATCAGTCAAAAAGGTACAGTTGACACCTAGACTCCTTCATCCAACAACAACAGAATACACATTCTTTACAAGCACACATGGACCATTCACTAAGATAGACCACATTCTGGGCCATAAAACACACCCTAACAAATTTTTAAAAATGGAAATCACACACTGTCTGCTCTTAGGCCACATGGAATTAAACTAGAAATCAGTAACAGAAAGATAACTAGAAAATTCTTAAATCCATGGAGATTATAAAACATGCCTCAAAATAACACATGGATCAAAGAGGAAGTCTCAAGAGAAATTTAAAAATATTTTGAACTGAGAGAAAATGAAAACACAACTTATCAAAAGTTGTGGGATGCAGCAAAAGCATGGCTTAGAAATTTATAGCATTAATTGTATATATTAGAAAAGAAGAAAAATCAATAATTTAAGCTTCCCCCTTTGGAAACAAGAAAAAGAAGAGCAAATTAAGTCCAAAGTAAACAGAAGAGAGAATACAGTTTTTCCTCAGTATCCATGGGGGATGGTCCCAGGACCTTCCAAGGAGACCAAAATCCACAGATGTTCAAGTCTCCAATATAAAATGAAGTACCATTTGCATATGACCTATGCACATCCTCCCATATACTTTAAATCACCTCTAAATTACTTATAATACCTAATATGATATAAATGCTATGTAAATAATTGTTATACTGTATTGTTTAGGGAATCATGACAAGAAAATGTCTAGTATTCTGTATAGATACAATGTTTAAAAAAATAATTTTCATCCAGTTGGTTGAATCTATGAATGCAGAACTCACGGATGTGGAGGGCTGACTGTAATACAAATTAGAGCAGAAATCAATGAAATTGAAAACAGGAAATCAAGAAATCAATCCAAAAGCTGGTTCTTTGAAAAGATCAATAAAATCAGTAAGTTTCTAGTCAGGCTAAGAAAAAAGGATACAAATTACTAATACTAGAAATGAAAGAGAGGACATCACTGCAGAGGCTATCACTTGTAATAGTATGGACACTATAAAGATAATAAAGCAATAGTGTGAACAGCTCCATACCCCAAAATTGGATAACTTAGATGAAATGAACCAATTCTTTGAAAGACACAATTTGCCAAAACTCACACAGGAAAAAATAACCTGTAGGTGAATGGATTAATAAAGTGTGGTACATTCAGACAATGGAATATTATCCAACAATAAAAAGAATTGAGGTATCAAGCCATGAAATAATATGCAAACACCTCAAATGGAGTTATTAAGTGAAATAAGTCAGTCTGAAAAAACTATATACTGTATGATTTTAATTATATGACATTTGGAAAACACAAAACTATGGAGACAATAAAAAGATCAGTGGTTGCCAGGGGTTAAGGTTCGGGTATAAAAAGCTGGAGCACAGAGGATTTTTAAGGCAGTGGAAATGCTCTGTGTGATACTCTAATGGTGTATACATGTCATTATACATTTATCCGGACCTACAGAATGTACAACACTAACAGTGAACCCTAGTGCAAACTGTGGACTTTTTAAATTTTATTTTAAGTTCCGAGATACATGTGCAGAACGTGCTGGTTTGTTACATAGGTAAACGTGTCATGGTGGTTTGCTGCACCCATCAACCCGTCACCTGGGTATTAAGCCCCACATGCATTAGCTATTTGTCCTGATCCCCCTCCTCCCTCCGCCTCACCCCCAAAACAGGCCCTGGTGTGTGTTGTTCCCCGCCCTGTGTCGGTGTGTTCTCATTGTTCAGCTCCACTTACCAGTGAGAACATGCAGTGTTTGGTTTTCTGTTCCTATGTTACAAACTGTGGACTTTGGGTGGTAATGATGTGTCAATGTAAGTTCATTAATTGTAACAAATGTACCATGTTGGTGGAGATGTTGATACTAGGGAAGGCTGTGCATATGTGGGGGAGCAGTATATGGGAAATCCCTGTACCTTCCCCAATTTTGCTATGAACCTAAGACTACTCTAAGAAAACAAAGTCTTAAAAAAAAGTTTTTAAAAAATCACAGAAGTTCTTTCAAACTTAGATAATTCAACTTGCTTCAGTAAGCATTAAGGAAAAGCTGTAGTTTCGCCTTAGTTTGGATAACATTGATATGGACTTTCTGTGGTTATTCTTTCTCATCATTCATTGTAATTGTATATTGACGCTTGTATCCCACCATTAAAATGCATTGACTTGGGACAATTTGAATATCAATAAGGCAAATAACTGTAATGTATTAAGATATATCAAATATATTTAAATCACCGAATGAGGTCATAGTGATACTAGGTAAATAAAAATGAAAAACTGGTCACTTTTAGAGGATACTAGGAAATCAACTTATTTTGAAAACCGATTTTTAAAAAGTTTAAAAAGTATTCTGACTTTCTTATATGACCAACATTTCAGGATATCCAAATTATGAATGAGGGAAAGTTTCTCTTTGCAGACCAGATAATAAACTAGAAAGAATAATAGAATTTAAAGATTACCAGTGTGCAAGTCTATTAATTAGGCAATGATTATTGATCATTTCCACCATCACAAAAGGAGAGTCAAGCAAATACCATGTACTCGTGGTGGAAGTACATACCACCATGTGGACTATTTTTGCCAAAAGCTTAAAGCCAAATATGTTACAGATTTTCTCTCCTAGACAAGGTTTTCAGAAAATACAGGGAATGGAGATGCATGTTAATACCATAGGGATTCAATCAGTAAAATCCAAACCTTAGAAACTCAGTAAGATAACAACCTGTTTCCTCAAGTAGGGAAGAGAAGAGGAGAGGGACTCTATATATTTGAAGAGACCTGAAATCTATAAGCCAATTGCAATTAATACATCTTATTTGGATCCTGATTTGAACAAAGAAACTAAAATACTTATGAATTAATTGGGGAAATTTGAATGTTGACTAAGTATATTTTTATATAAATGAATTGTTTAATGTTTTAGGTATGAAAATAATATTTCACATTTTTTTAAAAAAGTTTTTGTCTTTGGAGTACATAATAATTTATGGATGAAGTGTTAAAATGTCTAGGATTGCTTTAATTGATACAGAGTAGGGGGCAATGAGTGGGGGATATAGAAGGAAATAAGATTGGCCATGAGTTGGTAATTGTTGAGGCTGGATGAGGAATGTATGGGTTCATGGTATAATCATTTGTACTCTTGTATATGCTGGAAATTTTACAGAATAAAGTAATACATTCAGCAAATGTTAAATGCCTATTATGTGCCATGCACTGTGCTAGGTGTAGGTTTTATATTGGTCAATAAATGGGTGTAACTTAACACTAACCTTGTAGAACTTTTGATCTCCAGAGGAGACAGATGGTAAATAAAGAAATACGTATCCTAAATTGTGATCTGTCTACTGTGGAGAGTTATGAGTGCAGTTCAGTGATGGAGATTAGGGAAGGACATCCGTCTAGGCTGGCTGGGATAGGCCTCTCTGAGGTGGTGATACTTCAGCTCAGATCTGAAGGAAGCGAATAGCCAGCCATGCGCAGAGACTGCAGACTGTTTCCAGGAGGGGCGGGCACGCTGGGCAAGGAAGTGCTTGGTGTGGGTGCACTCGTTTGCTCTGAGAGACAGCAGTATCTTACTGTGTAGCCATTTGTTGATTCAAAATTTCTTTTGTGCACTATTGTATGTTTATGTGTGTCTAACCTTGGATCTAATAAATGACAAACTCTAGAACTGCTTCTCAGCCTGGCATAGTTTCACTTGTGCTACATGGATGTCAATAGTACATGCCTTTTGATGAATAATTTTTTTAACCTATAGACTTTCCAAATGACTCTTAGAATGTGGATAAGAACAGTCTGTGTTCAAAAGAATCAGCAATTAAAATGAAGCGCATCCTAGTAGTCCTGGAAAATAACAGAAATATGTCTCAGGTTCTGGATTATATTTTGCTAAGATAACTATAACAAGTCCTGCCCTTTAGTTACCCTTCTAGCTGTTAGAGCAAGAATAAATATTGTTTTTGGAAATGCCTGAATTTCTTACAATGAATAAAAAAATGTTATTATTATTTAAGTATCATATTCTCCAATGGTGAACAGGAGTCAAACACAATGTAGAGATTCAGTAAATGTTAAATGAATAAATGATCGGTGTCTTGTATGAACTTCTCCTTGCCAAAGCTTTCTCTTTGAGTCCCTATAAACCACTAGTACTTTGGGCAAGAGGAAGAGAGAGAGAGAGAGAGAGAGAGGTGTGTGTGTGTTTGTGCATGAGTGCATGTGGCAGTGTGGCGGGGGAGATGTTGCCTCTTTTTCACAATATGATCATTTCCTTCTCTCTTTTAGACATATTACTGATGCCACACTTGCCATTGTGAAAGGAGAGACAGTTCCACTTGATGTCTTGCAGATCAAGGTAAATCTTTTCATCACATATTGAAAAAACTGTGAAAGTAATACTCACATTTTAAAGAAAATAAACTGTAGCAGTTCAAATGAGGTCATCATGAAAACAGTAGTTGCTCTTCCATTCCTACCCCAAGTATTAGTCCCCAGAGAAAATTTATTTTTTACCTGTTAATTCTAGTTGTTATCACTAATTAATATGCTTTTGCTCCTATTTTTAAAATGTGGCTAAAAACATATTTACCATTGTAGTCATTTTTAAGTATACAGTTCAGTAGTGTTAAGTATACTTAACTACTTTTTTTTTTTTTTTTGAGAAGGAGTCTTGGTCTGTCGCCCAGGCTGGAGTGCAGTGGCACAATCTCAGATCACTGCAACCTCTGCCTCCCGAGTTTAAGCAATTCTCCTGTCTCAGTGTCCCAAGTAGCTGAAATTACAGGCACCCACCTCCACACCTGGTTAATTTTAACTACTTTTTGATTTATCAGTTTTAGACCTTATCTTTGACCTCTTTGTTTTACAGGCATACCTCATTTTATTACACTTCACCTTATTGCATTTCACAGATATTGTGCTTTTTACGAATTGAACGTCTGTGGCAACCCTGCCCCAAGCAAGTCTACCAGTGTCATTTTTCCAACAGCACGTGCTCACGTCATGACTCTGTGTCACATTTTGGTAATCCTCACGATACCTCAAACTTTTTCATCATTACTATATTGTTACGGTGATCTGTGATCAGTGATCTTTGATGTTACTATTGTAATTGTTCGGGGCACCATGAATTGTGCCCACATATAATAGCAAACTTAATTAAATGTGTGCGTTGACTGCTCCACCAAACAGCCATTTCCCTACCTGTCTCTGTTCCCTCTGACACAACAATATTGAAATTAGGTGAATTAATAACCCTACTTAGCCTCTAAGTGTTCACATAAACAAGAGACACCTGTCTCTCACTTTAAATCAAAAGCTAGAGATGAGGCCAGGCACGCTGGTTCACACCTGTAATTCCAGCACTTTGGGAGGTCATGGCAGGCGGATCACTTGAGGTCAGGAGTTCAAGACCAGCCTGGCCAACATGGTGAAACCCCATCTCTACTAAAAATACAAAAATTAGCTGGGCATTTAAAAAAAAAAAAAGCTAGGAATAGTTATGCTTAGTAAGAAAGGCATGTTAAAAGTTGAGATAGGCTGAAAACTAGGCCTCATGCCAAATAGCCAAGTTGTGAATGCAAAGGAAAAGTTCTTGAAGGAACTTAAAGTGCTACTACACTGAGCATATGAATGATAAGAAAGTGTGGCCCGGTGCAGTGGCTCACACCTGTAATCGCAGCACTTTGGGAGGCCGAGGTGGGTGGATCACCTGACGTTGGGAGTTAGAGACCAGCCTGATCAACATGGAGAAACCCCATCTCTACTAAAAATACAAAATTAGTTGGGTGTGGTGGCGCATGCCTGTAATCTCATGTACTTGGGAGGGTGAGGCAGGAGAATTGCTTGAGCCCGGGAGGCAGAGGTTGCGGTGAGCCAAGATCGCGCCATTGCACTCCAGCCTGGGCAACAAGAGCGAAACTCTGTCTAAAAAAAAAAAAAAGAAAAGAAAAGAAAGAAATTGAAGTAGCCATATTGCTGATATGGAGAAAGTTTTAGTGGTCTAGGTGGAAGACCAAATCAGCCATAACATTCCCTTAAGCCACAGCTAATCCAGGGCAAGGCCCTAACTCTCTTCAATTTTATGAAGGCTAAGTTAAGTGAAGAGGCTGCAGAAGAAACGTTTAAAGCTAACAGAGGTTGGTTCATGAGGTTTAAGGAAAGAAGCCCTCCTCCTAACATAAAGTGCAAGGTGGAGCAGCAATTAGCTGATGGAGAAGGTGCTGCAAGTTATCCAGAAGATCTAGCTAAGATGATTGACAGAGGTACCCGTACTAAACAACAGATTTTCTGTGTAGACAAAACAGCCTTTTATTGGAAGAATGTGCCATCTCAGACTTTCATAGCTAGAGACGGGAAGTCAACGGCTGGCTTCAAAGTTTGGGACAGGCTGACTCTCTTGTTAAAAACTACTGCAGCTGGTGACTTTTAAGTTCAAGCCAGTGCTCATTTACCATTCCAAAAGTCCTAGGGCCTTTAAAAATTATGCTGCATCTACTCTGCTTGTGCTGTGTAACTGGAAGAACAAATCCTGGGTGACAGCACATCTGTTTACAGCATAGTTTACTGAATATTTCAGGCCCACTGTTGAGACCCACTGCTCAGAAAAAACAATTCCTATCAAAATATTACTGCTTATTAACAAGCACCTGACCACCCGAGAGCCCTGATGGATATGTACAAGGAGATTAATGTTTTCTTGCCTGCTAACAGACATTCATCCTGCATCTCACGGATCAACGAAAAATTTCAACTTTCAAGTTTTATTATTTAAGAAATAAATTGTGCACCAAAGGTCATCAATAGATGAACTACAGTCTTGGCAACAAAGTGAGACCCCATCTATAAAAAAAAAAACTTTGTAAAAAATTAGACAGGCATGGTGGTGTGGGCCGATAGTCCCAGCTATCATAGATAGTGCTTCATCTGATGTATCTGGGCAAAATAATTGAAAACCTTCTGGAAACGATTCACCATTCTAGATGCCATTACAAACACTGATGATTCATGGGAGGAGGTCAACATAACAGTGTTAACAGAAGTTTGAAAGATGTTGATTCCAACCCTCATGGATGACTTTAAGGGGTTCAAGATTTCAGTGGAGGAAGGAACTGCAGATGTAGTAGAAATAACAAGAGAACTGGAATTAGAAGTGGAACCTGAAGATGTGATTGAAATGCTGCAATCTTGTAAAATTTGAATTAAGAGTTGTTTCTTATGGATGGGCAAAGAAAGTGATTTCTTGAGATGGAATATACTTGTGATGATGATGCCGTGAACCTTGTTGAAATGACAAAAAAGGATTTAAAATATTATGTAAACTTAGTTGACAAAGCATTGGCAGGGATTGAGAAGACTGACTCCAACTTTGGGAGAATTTCTGCTGTAAGTCACATGCTATCAAACTGCATATATCCTGCAGATACATCTTTCATGAAAGGATGAGTCCGATATTGCAAACTTCATTGCTGTCTTACTTTAAGAAATTGTCCCATCCACCCCAACCTTCAGCAACCACCACCCTGATCAGTCAGCAGCCATCAACATAGAGGCAAGACCCTCCACAGCAAAGAGATTAGGACTTGCCGAAAGCTCAGAGAATTGTTAGCATTTTTAAATTTAGCATTTAATGTTAGCATTTTTTTAAGTTAAGGTACATGCTTTTTTTGACGTAATGCTGTTGCACACTCAATAGACTAGTATAATATAAACATAACTTTTATATGCACTGGAAAACCAAAAAGTTCCTGTGACTCATTTTATTGCGATACTCACTTTATTGCAGTGGTCGGGAACCGAACCTGCAACATCTGTGAGATATATAAGAATTGCTCTCTATCTACGCTCAATATAATTGTATTGCTATTTTTAGTTCCTTTATTTTATTTATTTATTTTTTTTTTTGAGGCAGGATCTCACTCTGTCACCGAGGTTGGAGTGCAGTGGCACGATCATAGCTCATTGCAACCTCAAACTCCTGGGCTCAAGGGATCTTCCTGCTTCAGCCTCCTAAGTAGCTAGGACTACAGACCCACACCACCATGCCTGTCTAATTTTTTACAAAGATTTTTTTGTATAGATGGGGTCTCACTTTGTTGCCCAGGCTGTAGTTCATCTATTGATGACCTTTGGTCCACAAGTAGTTCATCTACCTCATATGGTTGTCTTGAATATTAAAAGAGTTAATAAACAAATATAAAATACTTAGGATAGTGATTTTTACCTGTGTGTATGGTGGCCACCTCTTCCTCTCATGCCCTGCCAAAGGTGAAACTGTTCTCATATCTCATCACCCTATCAGAGTAGCTTGTCTTTTTTTGAATTCATGTTAGTTGGTCATCTTGCAATCTTAGCTCTCTGATAAGCTTTTTTAAAGTTATGATTTTGTAGAGTATCTGGCTTTTTCTCATTTTTAGGGTGGGACAGTGTTCTTTTTTTTTTTTTTTTTTTTTTTTGAGACGGAGTCTCGCTGTGTCTCCCAGGCTGGAGTGCAGTGGCGCGATCTCGGCTAACTGCAAGCTCCGCCTCCCGGGTTCACGCCATTCTCCCGCCTCAGCCTCCGAGTAGCTGGGACTACAGGCGCCCGCCACCATGCCCGGCTAATTTTCTGTATTTTTAGTAGAGACGGGGTTTCACCGTGTTAGCCAGGATGGTCTTGATCTCCTGACCTCGTGATCCGCCCGTCTCGGCCTCCCAAAGTGCTGGGATTACAGGCTTGAGCCACCGCGCCCGGCCTGACAGTGTTCTTTGTACTTTCCTACATGCTAGGGGGGAATAGAATTTCCCATTTTTCTTATTAATTGTGTAATGTTTTCTTACTGATTTATACATGAACTGATGAATTATATTAGACATACATATTTTAAAAAGACTTAGAAGCAATGATACCTAATAGCAGTGATCATATTTGGCACCCAGAAGGTGGCTTTCAATACCATTCTCAATAAAAATAACCAAGGCTCTGTGAAGGGATGGCTTTCACAGGGCAATAACAAGGCAGGAAAGTACTCAAAAGCTGATGGAGATATCACAAAAGATGTAGCCTTCAGGTGTCCTACTCGCCAATTTTGGGACTCTTTGAATATTACAAAGAACAATAATGCTGATGAATCATAATGCCTTAAAAATGAAGAATCCATGAGTTTCCAGTGATATTTCAGGATTGCCAGTTTGTAAACGCAGAAGGAATGATAGAAAATCTCCATTTTAAAAATCACCTGTGTAATAATTGATTGAGGTAGAGATCATCAGTGAATACTAAAACCATTGGATAAAGGATTGTTGGTAAACAAAGTCCACAGTCTCAAAGTATCTCAGATTACTTAATAATTTAAAAGGGAAAATAGACTTTGATAGTGGAGAAATCTAGCATATGTTACTTTAACTGAGTGATCAAACTTAGCATTGCGAATAATGGATACACTGATGTCGTCTGCCTCCTGATGTGATATATTGAGAAGGATATAACATCACCTATGTATTTTGCTGCACAAAGTATTAACTAACTGAATATAATCATGAATAATTAGACAAATCCAAATTCTAAAAACAAAAATTGGACTCATCAAAAACTGGCAATGTCATGAAATCCAAAAGAAGGTAGACAGTCTGTTCAGGATTAAGGAATACTAAAGAAATAATTAACTGCAGTACAAGAGCCTGAATTGGAAAAATGAGAAACAATGGCAATCCATAAAAGGCATTATTGGAACAATTAGAGAAATTTTAGTATAAACTATATCTTAAATATTATGTATTGATGTTAGATTTCTTGAGAGGGACAGTGGTGTTGTGGTTATGTCTGTGTGTGTTCTTGTTCTTAGGAGCTGCATGATGAAATATGTAGTGGTAAAGGGTCATGGGTCTGCAATTTATTAGCAAATTTAACATCACTGGAGAACATATACACACAGATAAAGCTAATGTGGAGGAAATGTTGGCAGTTGGTAAATCTGGGTGAAAGGTATAAATGGTGTTCATTGTACTGTTTAAAATTTGTTTTGGTTTGACACTTTTCCAAAATAACTTTGAGGGTAAGAAGGTCCAGTAGCTATTGTCAATTCTTATCAGCGTTCTCTATTAAAAAATAATTTAAGTCTTAGAAAACAGGTATTCTCACTTGGATAGTAGTTACGTAGTGACTCCTTTTTCATCTAAACTCTTATTTTTTTTCTGGAAAGAGCAAATTCCTAGGAGGGCAGAGCCGCGAAGTTAAATAACCCTATAAACGGTGAGCCCCATGTTCTTAGATTTGTCCTGAAAATGTACCAGCTACATTCAGGATGAACATCTTATATTCATTCAGGTTCCCCGATATTTATGAATGAAGGGTCCTCACTGTGTCATGATTCCAAACTTCAATCCTAAAAAGTTGCTGTTAGTCACATAGAGCTTGCTATAAGTATATTTACAATTGGCGAACCCATGAGCTTGCCTTTTATTTTCTTTTCTTCTCGTGCACTGATGTCTGGACTCGTCACCATGACCTCATTGATCATGATAAAAGTGATTTAAATTGCAGTTGATCTTTTAGCATAAAATAAAGCTACCTTGTTTTCACAACATGGGATGGCTACGCTGAAATTTCAGCCTAGGAAAGGTACTACAGATTGTTATCTATGGAGATATTATTTAAAATACTGTTATTACCAAAGAAGGTGGATCAGGATATATCTCTTCATAACTGAGTGATTTATTCTTTCTTATATATGTGTTAGAAGTAATCCATCCCAGAGTATCTGAGATTTAACTGGAAATTCTTGCTGTGCTTTGATTGATTGATTGATTGATTGATTGAGATGGAGTCTCACCCTGTAACTCAGGCTGAAGTGCAGTGGTGCAGTCTTGGCTCACTGCAACCTCCACCTCCCAGGTTCAAGCCATTCTCCTGCCTCAGCCTCCTGAGTAACTGGGACTACAGGTGCGCACCACCACACCCAGCTAATTTTTGTATTTTTAGTAGAGACAGGGTTTCACCATATTGGTCAGGCTTGTCTTGAACTCCTGGCCTCGTGATACACCCACCTCAGCCTCCCAAAGTGCTGGGATTACAGGCGTGAGCCACTGGGCCCGGCCTGTGCTTATATTTAAACGTCTCTTATCTCCTTTATGTTTTTCTTTGAAATATATTGATTTTGTGAATTGAT
The DNA here is from genome assembly GCF_049350105.2 of Macaca mulatta. NCBI lineage: Eukaryota > Metazoa > Chordata > Mammalia > Primates > Cercopithecidae > Macaca > Macaca mulatta. The sequence goes on from NC_133408.1 coordinate 181,451,033, forward strand.
GAAACCAGTATCAAATTTACCACAGGCTCTGTGTATTGATGACACAACCCAGAAAGAAAACTCTGAAAATCAGTTCCTAGAAAATGTGGTACAACAGTCTCTACTCTGGTTTCTGAGGAACCCAACTAAGTTGGATACATTTTCTTTTTCCTTATTTTCTGAAAATTAATTTCAGAATATGGGGAAAAAGATCATAGACAAAGCCTTGTACTATAAGCATTATAGCTAAAGCCTGATACCACATTTTTCTTCTTTCAAAGAACAATCCAACCTTATCAAACATATGTCTGACGATTCTCCAAAGATAAAAGAAATAGTTCTTGGAAACAATAATGCCTTCTATTTAGCTTTTAGATTGTTCAATCTGTGTTCACATTTCACTTGAATCTCCCGCTCAGTGAGGAAGTTGAGGTGAGATTCGTATCCTCCTTTGACAGGTTAGGGAAAAAAGAATCCTTTGATTATGACGAGTTGTGCTGGAGATGTAACTAGAATTGAGATTTCCTTTCTTATAGTCCGTTGGTTTTTCCACTTAACTGCTTCGTCCAGGTGGCGTCATACTTGGCACCATTCCATGATTTTTGAAGGGCAGTTTTTCCCATATAGACATCTATAATGCCTGATACTTGACTTTAAAGTAGTTACTGGGAAGGTTTATAGAATTCTTTCTAGCTTTTTCTTTTTGTTTTTTCAACTAGATTCTTAAGACCCTCCCAACCCAGAACCAAATGAGGCACAGAGGGGAGTTCGTGGGGACTTAGAACCTTTCCCTTTTCCCTGCTTGCCATTCCTGGCTAATTACATGGACTCCTCCTTTTTAGACCCTGGCCTTGATCATTCTCTTAAGATGATGCTTGAAGCTGCTTCAGGACTCCTTTAGAACATCTTCTACTTTCTTTATCTAGGATCCCTGAAATTTCCAGATTAGGCATCTATCTAGTTTATAGGACTTGCTTTCTTTTCGGTGTTCTTTAAGCATTTATTCCAACCTGCTCACTCCATTATTTTCTTCCATAAACCCTAGGCCATTTTCTCCCAGGGATTTACTCTTTCTAGAGAAGTCTGTGAATTGGGGCAGCACATCTCCTTGGCTGTGGAGATCTGCCTGTGTGCTTGTTTTTCTTTTTGTCTTTGTTTACTGACCCAACCATCTCAAAAGTTGGCTGCCTACCCAGATCTTTAGTGGGTTAAGATATAGCGGGACTTTGTCTATTATTGGCTTCTACTTTGTCCATCTGACCTTGCTTACTTTTTCTGTGTTCATGTGTACCCCAACAGGGACTAGTCTCTCCATGGCTGGTCCTCAGGCCTCTTCTGAATCCTGACAGTCCTCTGCCCATCTGGAATACTAATTCTCTAGATCTGCTCACACATATTCTGCCTTGCTTGCCCATTTCCTGTTATCCAGAGCCATTCTCACCTTTTGCTAGGACACAGCACTCCACATCAGTGGAACTTTGGGGTCACAAGGTTTTTTATTTAATTCTAACGGAATGTTCCTAAAAATTCTTCCCCCAAGATGAAGAAAGAGAAAACAGGGTTAGAGGATCAGTCGGCAACCCTCAGTACTTAGCACTTCTTCCTCACACTGCATGCTTTAGAGCAGCATTTACCAAGAAATATTAATTATACAAAAGTGTCCTCCCAAAGAAGGGTTGCACAGTTGACAACTTAGGAAAGCTGTATATTGTGCCTCCTCCTTTGGAAATGTGTAATGTACATTAACATAGTAAAGACTCGAAGAAGAACTGCAGTAAACGTAACTTGCTTCAAACCAAATAAGTTTGGTATTTTCCAATTTATTTCACCATGGAATCTTCTGTCATCAGCAGCAGCAGCAGCATCCTCCTCAGACATAACACTTGTTAACATGTTATGAAACATTTGGGGAAATGATGCTATAGATATATACTGTTATTTCTCTCCCTTAGACTAGAATCACTTTCTTCTCTCCTTTATCTTCTTTCCAGTTCTTTCCAACCTCCTTTAATCTAGGTACCTTGTTTTTTAATTGCTGGCCAAATAGTGCAAAGTTTGCAGTTAGATAGGAGGAATAAGTTTTGAGATCTGTTGCACAGCAGGGTGACTATAGTTGATAATAATGTACATTTAAACATAACTAAGAGAATAAACTTCAAATGTCTCACCACAAAAAAGGATAAGTAAATGAGGTGATGAATATTTAATTAGCTTGATTTAATCATCCCACATTGCATACACATGTCAATCACATTGTACCCCATAAACATATACAAGTGATTTATCAATTAAAAATAATAATAATTTATGTTTTGTTTTAAAATTTATATTTTCCTTGACCATCCATCTCCTTAGCTTCCCCCACCCATTGCGCAGTTGTACCTACTTCCATGATACTCAATAGGTATCTCAATATAAATCAGAAGCCTGGTATATGGAAACTTACCACACTATTATACTTACTTAGCAATTTTGTTAAGGTGAAGGCATTAAGTGGGATTTAATTCAGACAATATTTGATTCAGTTCTAGATGACAGAATTAAGAGGGACACTGACAAACAACAGAGGGGGCTGGGTAAACAAGATAATGAGGCTGTAAAATCATGGCGGAACAACAGAAAGACTAGACGTTTAGCTTGGAGAGCATAAAGGCTAGGGAGGGAATGTAAGCACTTCGAGGCAGGGAGTGTGTTAGTGTGTTCACCTGTGTGTCTGCAATTCCCAGCACCATGCTTGGCTGAGTAGGGGTTCCATCAATACTGAGTGGATGAGTGAAAACATATCTGTCTTCAGATACATGAGAGGTGACGTTTGTGAAATTCCAGTGAGGGTAGGGATATTTTTGGCTCACGTAAAAGCTTTATGAGGTTATTCTGTCACCTCATTTTATGATATATTTAATCATATTTAAATAATTTTAAAATTTTATGTATTTATTATAAATTTTATTTACTGTTGGCCACTCACTGCTAGCAGGTGAGGATACAGTGGTGATAGCCCCTTTATACACTCACAGAAGATAATGTAGAGAAGGTTGTTTTAGTATTAAGCAAAAGATGACCTTGTTTTCAGAGGTAGAAGCCAATGTTCAAAAGTTAAGTGACTTGCCCGGGATCACTTAGGTATTCTGTGAGGATTCTCACTTCAAAACAATTGGTTTACGTTATTATACCATTTTATAAATCTTTAATGGTCAGCATGTAACATTCCTAAGAAATAATACAGTCTTTAAATGATCACTTATACTTTGATAAAATCATCACTTATTTCACCCCAAAATTCTAGAGTCATCTTTTGACTCCCCCATTCAGGCAGGAAGTCATGTTGGTTCTATCTTCAAAATATATCAAAAATCAAGCATTTCTTCTTGCCTCTGTTCTTACCACTCTGGTCCCAGCTGCCTTCATCTTTTGTCTGGATCATTCCAGGAGTCCTCTAACTCTTATCATTCCCTCTCCCCTTGCCTCCCTACAATCTGTTGTCAGCACAACAGCCAGTGTGTGGTCAGGAGTTAGAGCATGTCACTTCTCTGCCCAGAGCCCATCAACAGCTTCCCATCTCTGAATAACACCGAAGTCATTCAGAGTCCTTCAAGGCCAAACACAGTCCAGTCCCTGTGACCTCTCTGGCCTCATTTGGATTTCTCATGTACTTCAGGTCTCTGTTCAAATGTTACTGTATCATTGATATCCTCCATCACCTCCTCATGTTAGTAAGCAATCCTGGGCATGGTGGTTCACACCTGTAAGCCCAGCACTTTGGGAGGCTGAGGCAGGTGGATCATCTGAGGTCAGGAGTTGGAGACCATCCTGGTCAACAGGGTGAAACCCCGTCTCTACTAAAAGAATATAAAAATTAGCCAGGCGTGGTGGCGTGCACCTGTAATCCCAGCTACTCAGGAGGCTGAGGCAGGAGAATCACTTGAGCCTGGGAGGCAGAGGTTGCAGTGAGCCGAGATCACCCCACTGTACTCCAGCCTGGGGAACAAAGTGAGATTCTGTTTTGAAAAAAAAAAAAAAAAAAGGCCGGGCGCGGTGGCTCAAGCCTGTAATCCCAGCACTTTGGGAGGCCGAGACGGGCGGATCATGAGGTCAGGAGATCGAGACCATCCTGGCTAACACGGTGAAACCCCGTCTCTACTAAAAAAAAAAATACAAAAACTAGCCAGGCGCGGTGGTGGGCGCCTGTAGTCCCAGCTACTTGGGAGGCTGAGGCAGGAGAATGGCGTAAACCCGGGAGGCGGAGCTTGCAGTGAGCTGAGATCCAGCCACTGCACTCCAGCCTGGGTGACAGAGCAAGACTCTGTCTCAAAAAAATAAAATAAAAAATAAATTTAAAAAAATTAAAAAAAAAAAAAGCAAAATAAAAAAGTCCTCCTTCCCCTCAATGTCTTTGGGCTGTTTTTTTATCCCACTCTCTCTGCTTCCTACTGTTTCTAGCTACTTTATTGTTGGTACATAAAGGAATGATTAGAGAAAAATGTTTTTCCTTACCATCCCCTCTTGGTTGCTGATGCCCCTGTGCTGGCTGTCTTATGGGTTCATGTGTGAATTCTTTGGGATTCCTCCCCATGGCATACATAGTTTTCTGATGTTAGAGATCTGTTCTAGCTCTGCCTTTTTCAACTTCCTGCAGACAGCATCCAGGCTTTGCTCTCTCCACAGCTTCTGACTGCTTGGATACTATCATCCCTGGGCTAGGCTCTTAGATGGGATACTGTCAAGATGACTCAAAGGCCTGTTATCTTCCACAGTATCCACTGGGCACCCAGAAAACTAATATGTCCTTGCTGTACCAGCCAGTGAGTTGCTGCACGTTCTCCTTTTTTCTCTGCCATTTCTCTCTGGTTCCCTTGTCCCTTGCTAAAGCAGGTACAGAGAGTGAAAATGCAAGTCTACTGCACCTGCAGATCCTCGACAAAGGGATGAGAGGCCAGCGTCCTTCCCTTGCAGGCTTCTTTTATTGTGTTTGATTCTCCTAGAAATCTCTTTGATTCTCCTAGTCATTCCAAAGCAAATGATTTGCTTTTGGCATAGTGGAAAAGGGAGTGAAAGTGGCTTTGGGGGAAGCGCTCTTTCCCTTGCGGAGAAGACAGCACGCTTTCTCTCGGCAGCGACTTGCACTGCCAAGGATTTACCTCCAGTTGCTACTCTTCTGCTTGCACTGGCTGTGGTGGGAATCAATTGGTTCTGCCCGCTTTTAGCAACTTCTGTGGAGTCTTCTGTAGCATATGGTGGCTCTCTTTAGAGTGTGGGGGCACTGGGTGCCTGTCAATTTTCAGCTCTTAGACTTTAGATGAAATTCTGAGCTACAGGAAAAATTCCATTTAGAATCCTGGTACCTAGATTATTGATAATTTTTAAGGAAGATTCAGGGTGGAGTATAAACTCTTAGGGACATTGGCTGTATTGTGTATTTTTTCTATATGTTGCTTAATTCACTGATTTATTAGAAATTCACTGATTATAATATGCAGTATTTGGCCATAAAACATTGGACTAACTCCAAATCACTTTTTATTTTGACTTTTTCTAGCACATATTTGACTGTATTTTCAGATATTCAGGTGAAACATTCTAGAGTACCAGGATTCTGATCTCACTTGAGAGCTCTTGATCCTATAAGGAAAATGCAGGCTTAAGTTATCTTTGCCTTGGACAAGTACAGGAAAGAAATTCTAGCCGACCTGACTACTGATTGGTTCAAGAAGTAACATAGTTAGTACTCCCAAATTTACAGTCCAAAGTATGACAGTAGGTTCCCCTGCCAGCAGATTCATGAAACCTGATGTGTAAAACTTCCCTTCATTTACAGTGTGGCTTATTCAAGTATTTTTACTGAGCACTCACAGGGTTAATGTCTTTAATGTTTGAGCAGACTTTTTAGAATTTTGGTTTGATGAAAAGTAGGCCATGAACATTTGCTGAGTGCTCACATGTGAAGAGTTCCAAGTGACTGATTGTAATCATGAATTTAAATGAAATGTGTTTAACTTCCAGGGTGAAAAGGAACAGCCTGTGTTTGCAATGACCGGCCTCCGATGGGGATCTTTCAGAGATGCTGGCGTCAAAGTTAGCAAGTAAAGGATTACTATATTGATGTGTGATTTTTTTAAAAAAAAATCTTATTCTGTCCCTGCCTTTCAGGTTTTAACTCACAGAGATCTTCTGGGAATAAATTTGGTGGGTCTTGAGGTTGAATTATGTGTGAATAATGGAGGTAGGAACAATCAGGTAGAAGTTTATGTCCTATATGCAGAAAGGCTGGGGAAGGTTGCAGCTTCCTCAACATTAGCTGGGCAGTAGCTGAAGAGGAGAAGGGTATGTCTCTATTTTTAGGCACAATATTTGAGCATAGGTTAGGCTCAAGCTAGGCTGTAGGGAGAACTGGATTGCCAGTCATTCTGCAGCTGCTTAGCTGGCTACCAAGTGGAAGGGACTGCCTGGGCTACAGCCTGACGGCGCTGTTGCAGTCGGACAACTTTTCCTGAGAGGTATGTTTGTGAAGGCCTCGCAGATTGGAAGACCACAGGCCGCTGCTCTTAGAGGAGGAAGAAAGGCGGCGCCTGGCTGTGCCGTGAGGTGGGAGAAACAGGCCTGCTGAGGAGCTGATGAGAGGGCCAGCACTGGGTTTTCATGGGAATTGACTTATTTTTGGAGAATCCATTGTGTGCGGTGAAACTCTTGGCTTGGAGAGAGGGTGTGTTGTGTTCCATCTGCTGTGGAGAGGTAAAGTTAGGCAAGGGCTTGCTGAGCAGGACTAAAGGGGACACCGTGTGAGATTTGCTTCATACCTGGTGGGTGGTATTTTCTCTTTACTTTTTCTTAAAATCGAGGGCTTACAGTTTGAGTATAGTTTAAATGAATTGTGGTTGATCTCACACATAGCTCTCAAGAAATTGCTCTTTCACTTGATAGGCCAGCCTGCCATGCTTTTTTTTTTTTTTTTTACAGAAATTTCTCTCACTTGTTTCACTTTATTATTCTTGCTAATGAGATTCCTGACAGTGCAATGTCAAAAGAGAGACATTACCATATTATATTACATGTTGCATTCTGAAGTATTTCGCATCTTTTTATTTGCAAGTGTGCCATGATTATGGGGTTCCACAAATTACCTTGTGTTTGATCTGAAATCTCAAATCCAGCAGCTCACCAAGTGAAACTGCTTAGCTTTCCCTAAAAAAGTCTGGTTAGGACAAATTGCTTTCCAAAATGTGTTAAGCAACAGTAAAGCACAGTACAGGTCAACACTTTCAGGGCTACTTTATATACTTGCCCCATATCTTGGTTGGTTTCTGAACAAAGAATTTTAAAATTCTGATTGTCATTACGTGCTGCCTTGGCTAGGCCCATCCGCTGAGTTGCTCTTTGTATTAAGAAAGAAATGGTAGAGATAGGAGAAATCATTTCCTAGCTGGCTATAGAAGACTACAAGACAGTGGCAAAATGTACTATTGGTAGAGATGAAGGAAACTGAGGAATATGTAGAAGGTAACTGCCTGAGTTGAGATGACCTTCTACTTGGCTAACTAGGGAAAGAAGCAAACTATAAAGGAAATTTTAAAAAAAAAAAAAAAATCAGATGATCAGGGCCTCATTAGTAGTAGCACAATATCAACCTGAATAATAATTTAGAATGTTTCTGCCTTCCCTCTTGGATTATATCTAAGCTCTTTGTCTGTTATTCCAGGCCCAACTTTCTCTGTCATCACCCCTAATTATGAAATTATGCATCTTTACTTCTAAGCTTTTCCCTCTTTCTCTGGCTGTTTTCCTGTTTCCCATACTCTAAGTTTTGTACCCTGACTTTATTCTGTGCCATTCATTTTATAAGCATGGCTGCTCCAATGATTTTAGGCCCTTAATGATTTTTTGTCTCTTTTTGATTCCCCTTACCAATAAGCAGTGATCAGTTTATGCTTTTCTGTATAGTCATTCATTGTTTGCTTTTACTTATTTGGGTCTTATTTTCTCAAATCATAAGCTCCCAAAGAGGGAAATTTATACTTTATATTTCTTCTGTTTCCTCCACATTCATAGTGGATGCTAAATAAATGTATATGATCAGAATCAATAGAGAGCAGTTAATGGTGAGTGATTTGTTAACAGAGATAAGTTTTAAGAGAAGAATCTACTTTATGCCATTTTCTAATTCCGATTAGGTGTCTTCCTCTCTCCAGTAGCTTTTATGTATTTAGCAATAAGCAATAGATTCTCGTTATTCCCAGATTTAACATTTGCCATTTTGAAGCTGTATAACAGGAGTCATGTGAAATTATGCTGGTTTGCACATTTTAATTGAGTGTGCATATGTGCGTTTGTGTGAGAGGACATGGTGTACAGGATCTAGTCATTTAGCTTGGGATCAGCACATCAGAGCATGCAGTGTCTGCATCTTCGTGTGGCTGCATCATCCTTTACTCATAGCCCTTTTGAATGTACACTTGACCCGTTGTATCCATAGATGTAAACAAATGCAGAGAGAAAATATTTAGGGAAAAAAAAATTCCACAAAATTCCAAAAAGCAAAACTGGAATTGGCTGCACACCGAGTACTGTGTTGAATCCGTGCAAATGAAGTGATGTGTAGGCATCGTATTAAGTGTTATAAGCAATGTAGAGTTGATTTAAAATATACAAGAGAATGTACATAGATTATGTGGAAATATGCCATTTTCTATCAGGGACTTGAACATCTGCAGACTTTGGACTGAGGGACAACTGTATACCGAACTGTATTCTATGGCTTAAAGGATGTGTTTAAAGGATGTTGTGAATTTAGTGACTCAGGGAGCCTGGTTATATATCTCTCATAAATTGCAAGGATCTTTACTGTATAACTAACTAATTACATATAACTTGACAAGGCATCGAAATGTGGATTTAAAATTGGATGTAATACTCTTTTATACTAAGCCATAACCTCCTAGCTACCAGAATAGCCACTCATAGCAGAGATGTAATTCTAATGTATTGTCTGCCATGAATGGTATCTATCACATGATAGTTCTTTTGATATTCTTATCAGATTTTTATCTTGGTCTTTTCACAGGTACTGGTATCTTGGGCCTCTAAAAATCAAAGCAGCCCACTTTTTCAGCACTCTTAAGGTAAATGTGATTTACAATGTAGATATTTGCTGTGTTATTTTGTTGTTTCTCTGTAATGCAAATATTTGGTATATTTTTTTAATTCCTTGCTACAGATGAATGTGGCATGCTTCAACACTAAAACAGGGCATGTTTGATTAAGTATAAATACAAAAAGCATTCCTGTTTTGATAAGCAGTCACCCCTCATCTACCAACTCATTCCCTCTACTTCCAAACCCATATTTAATCTCTCGTTAGCATTCTAATTCCCTTTGCTATTAATTCACTCTCTTGCCAGACAGACCTTGAACATAACGCCCTATGTCCCACCGATTATTTGTATGCTTGTCTATGTTAGTACCTGGAAATGAATTGAAGATTTGCATCTGAATATGTAATATCTAATTGTACAGGTTTGTGTTTATATCAGTAGGTTTCAAACTATACTAGCTAAGTATGGGTGGTGGTGACTGTATTGGAGAGTATAGGTATGGAACATTTCCATTACCAGAAAAAGTTTTGTTGGGCAGTGCTACTCTATATGATACAATAGAAAATACTGGCATAGAGAAAAGCCTAACAACTTTTATTAGTGAAAATGCTAATAGAAAAGTCATCTTTACCTGTGGACTACAGACTATATTCAGCTTTTATGCAAATCAAAATGGTATATTCACAGTTTGGCTAGCCAGTCTGAAAATTGGCAGATGGGGTTGGAATGTAGTGAGAAGTTTGGTTCTAATGTTAATATTCAGAGTTATTGAGTGTTTTTCTAATTATAAAAGTAATACATGTGGAAACATAGCTTCTTTTACCTTTTAAACTTTTGGAAAACATAGCTTCCTTTACCTTTTAAAAAAATTCTGGCTGGATTAAAAAATTAAATGTAAAACCCTAAAATCACTAGACTACTAGAAGTAAATGTATATAATTTTAAAAATGAACTTGGCAGGGCAAGGTCTTTATATACCAAGGGCAAACTGGATTAGTAAAATCGGTTACTCCTCGAGGGAATAATTTCATTGGTGGAGTTCTGAGTGCATTTAGGAAGAAACAGAGTAGCTACATATTTAAATGGAATATAAACTGTTTCCACCGTTTATTCAGCAAACAGTTGTTGATATATGCTTGGGATACAAAGTCACATGAGACAGGTTTCCTGCCCTCAGTAGAAGTATTCATATGCTGGGAGGGAAGTGTAAGCAAATCAGCAGTTAGGCCAGTGCTGTGAGAGACAGATAGAAAGACTAAGACGGGAGCAGAGAGGAGGGGCATCTCAATCTAGTGAGGGTCGGGAAATCTTCCCGGGGAGGTGACACTTACACTAAATTTTGAAACATTTAAAGGCTGTGTGAAGTCACAGTGGTGTGACATGGCCCTTAATTATGATTAATGCAGTAAAATGGCAGGAAGTGAAGCCAGTGGGTTAGGTAAGGGCAGGTTATGGCAGGGTTTGATGTGCAATTTGACTTTTATCCTTAAAGCAATGGGGAGTTATTGAGTCTTAAGCAGAGGCATGACATGAGCAGATTTGCATTTTAGAAAAATTGTTTTTTTCTAAACAGAAAAACAGATAGGATGTAGGTAGCTCAAGTCAAGGACATTAGATAGAATATTGTTAAAGTAGTCAGGTGGGAAGTAACATATAGACTAAGGAGGTAACAGTGAGTATTGACAGTAGAAGACGGATTAAAGAACTGTTAAGTTAGAACCTCAAAAGTCAGAAGAATATAGGATTATCAGATTTCTGGTATGAGGGACTAGAGTTTGGTAATTGGAGTTTTCCACTGATGTTGATAATACTAGAGTGAAGAGAGATGAAATTTTCAGTTTAATCTATGTAGAGTTAACATACCTGTGGTACAGACAAGCAAAGATAAAATTGTGATTTAGGTCTGGAATTCAGCAGAGAGGTCTGGGCTACAGAAACAGATTCAAATGTCATAAGTGTGTGAGCGGTGTTGAAACCATGGGTTGGGTGAAATTACCATTCAGTACAGATGCCAGGAATATCCCTAAGGGACATAAACATTTAAAGAACTACCAGAAATGACTGAGAAGTGCTAAGAGAAAATGCAGGAGAGAATACTAACATAGAAGCCAATAGAAGAGAGAATTTCAAGAGAAAAGTAAGAGTTTCAAGAAGCAAAGGCAAAGACTTTAAATATACAGACAAGAGAGTATCCATCGAATTTGGCAGCCTCCAAAAGCTGGGCAGCCTCCAAAGTGTGGTGGCTGAAGCCTGGTTGAAGAAAGTCGAGACATAAAAGTGATGTAAAGAAGTGGAGATGGCAAGGACAGGCTACTCCTTCAAGAAACCTGACTTTGAAGAGAAGGAGATAGGGAAGGCAAAAGCTGAGAGAAACATGGGATCAATATGGAGTTTTTAAAAGTGGAGAATATCCTTGTGTTTCTAGACTGAAGAAAAAGAAAAGAATGTGAGGAGGTGAGGAGAAGGGAGACAGAAAGCATGACTGAATTGGCAAAATCCAAGAGCAGGTAGAAGGGTGTGGGATCCAGAGTCCTGGATTGTCCCTGGACAGGAGAAGGGACACCTTTTTTCATTGATACAGGAGAGGAGTAAAGGGTAGGTCCAGATAAAAATGAGATTAGAGAAAGTTAAGGTATTCTCACTGACGTCCCTGATATTCTCACTGAAGTATAGGAAGCAGTCATCCTGTCAGAAAGGCGGTGGGTAGTGGTATGGGGGATTCTGAAGAAAGATGAATGAAGGAGGAGGCTTAGGATTATCAAGTAGCATTGAAGACCTGAGGCTAACGATTTGTAGACACGAATGCTCCTTTGGGTGACTGCTTTTCCCCATATTAGTACTCAGCAGGAGTATCATTTTCTCCTCTAGTAATACTGAGCCATGATGTAAGAGTACAGGAACTTAGTGACAAGGCTGATCCAGAATTGGGGCTTTCTAGGACATATTGTAGAAGAATAAAGACACAGGAGAGCCTGGAGTAAGTGGAAAAAGAAAGCGATTGAAAAGTAATGGACTATCAGTTTGGCACTGAGGGAAAATGAGTGGTCAGGGAGTAGAATCCTCAGTGTGATTGAAAACTTGGGGCATTTAGGTCTTCAGAGGCCCACAATAAAACCCCTCTCTTCCTCTTTTTAGTTTGAACCAAGGTATGAAAACAAATGTAGGAACTAGGCAGATGAAGATCAAAACGTCAGCTTTATAAATGTCAGCAGGAGTGGAGGACAGAGCACAGATACGTGGTCTCTATCTGATCTCCTAATACTGTGAACTGAAAGTATCCACTGAAACAGCTCCTTCAGGGCAGAGACCACCACAAGAAGCTAATTTTCACCACATAAAAATTAGAAGCAGTGAATGTTTGAGACAAGGACAGCTGCTGTCAGAGAGAAAAAGGAAGGGGCTGGATCCATGCATTGGTCCTTCTAGACTCGGGGAGGAGTAAGTGGTGGAGTGAGAGAAGCCAGTGTTGCTACTGTTTTGTAATTCACCACCTGGAAACTTGAGAACAGGGAAGCATTTCACCCTAAGAGACACAATGGGCACAAAAGAATCAACCAGAAGAATATGGGATGTGATTAGAGGGTAGGATCTCAGAGTTTTAGATTTCCAAAGTGAAATAGTTCTGGGTGACATTAGGGGCCAGGATGTGGCCATGGAAATGGGTGGATGTGGTGAATTGGAGGTGATGTCAAGGGCTGAGAGGCTAGGGTATGGTTTTAATTATTCATGCGGTCAGGATGTGATCCAGGCTGACACTGGACTTGGGATGCCAGGACGCAGAAGACAAAAAAAAAAAAAAAAAATAGAGTGTGAGGGTGATGGGCTTTGAAGCAGAAGTGAGAAGCCTTGGGCTGGATTGTGAGCCTGGGCTAAACCATTCTGTCCTGTGTGTGGAATAAGATTCCAGAAGTGAGGTAGGTACTTGATGCAACTGGATTTCCTCAGTTTCATTTTGCATCACCATCTGTAAGCCAAAGATGAATTTATTACAGATGACCCTATGTTCATTCACCCTCCTTTTGGACAAGTGTAAATGGTGGTGGTTAGTCCATTTTAGGGGGAGCAGTGGAGGCAGTACTTGCTGAATTCATGGTTTTTAAGATCTAGCTTTAAGAGGAAAAGAAAGCTTGAGGATTCCATGCTCCAAATTAGCATTCCATCCAGTGAGAGGAGATTATTAATTCACTTTCTAGCAGGTATAAAGAGACAAATAAATAACCTTTACTGAGAGAAACTCCCAGAGTGGAATTGTATATGCCTAAGAAAATTTTCTCTCTCCACATTAAAAGGAGTGGCCTCAGACTCATCAAGCCTCTATCTCATACACGGGACCTACAGAGAGACCTCCCACTGAACCAGAGGAGACCCCTGTACAAAGACCTTCTTTGTACAGGAGAATATTACGAAGGCTTGCATCCTACTGGGCACAACCACAGGATGGTGAGCAATGTGGCGACTGAGGATTGGAGGGCCCTGGTCAGTTTAGGAGTGCCCTAAAGTAGACCTCCAAAATCAGTTTGAGAGACTTAACTAGAGCAGGAGAAGCCTTTCAGGAATCACTGAATTGATCCTTCTGTGTGCCATCAGAGCATGCCCAAGCAATGTGCCATCAATGGGCATAGCAGTCTCTGTGCACAATCTTTCTGTTAATGTGACTGCTTTTGGTAGTGATGTTTTAGGCACAGAGATGCCATTTTTACCTCTATGTATAAGAAGCATGAAATAAATAAAATGAAGGCAAAGAGTCAGCAGAAAGGCTTGAGAAACTGAGCTGAGCAGCTAGCAGCTAGCCGTCCGTGGTGGGTGGTTAAATGTTAATGGAAGAAACTGACCTGTATCTAATGGATTCCCACAGCCCTTTCCCAAGAGGTGAGCCCAGAGGTCTGGAAAGATGTGCAGCTGTCCACCATTGAACTGTCCATCACAACACGGAACAATCAGCTTGACCCGACAGTAAGTGTGCTTTTTTATTAGAAAAGCATTTGGTACCTAAGAAAAGTGACAACAGCTATAGAATGCTCCCACTAATTCAGTTATTTTTATTTTTACCCTGTGGAGATAGAGAGGGCAGGGTCAGGGGAAAGAGGATGCGGTGTGCCTTTAAGGAATAACAGCAATGAGGAGAAGCTGCCACCTGCAGGAGTGGCATAAATGCTTCTGGGGCTCTGATCACATGTTCTGCTCATTGCTTAATTGGCATTCAGAGAACTTAGGGCAAGAGGGCTTTAGAAATGCAAATTAACTATTCCCATTTGTCACTGGAAAAAAATTGTGGAATTTTTACTTGAGTAAATATCCACGATTTTCGTGACTACTAAATATGTCAAATTAGATCCTCAGGAGAAAAATACCCACACACATACATCTGTATCTATATCTACATGTGATTTATTTAGGCCCAATCTATAGGTATGCACTATCCCATATGGTAGCTATTAGCCACTTGTGGTTAGTTAAATTTAAATTAATTAGAATTAAATAAAATGGAAAACTTAGTTCCTAAGTCACACTCACCACATTTCAAGTGCCCAACAGCCATATGTGGCTAGTAGCCACCATATTGGAAATCACAGGTATACAGCCTGTCTGTCAGTGCAGAAGGTTCTGTTGGGTGGTCCTGCTGTAGAAAATACATCCGAAAGTATTGAAATAAAGCAGGCATTGGCAAACTGGTCTGCCACCTGTTTTGTATAGCCCAGAAGCCAAGAATCTTCTAATTTTAAATGATACAAAGAAAATCAAAAGAAGAATAATTTTTGTGAACAGAAAAATATGTAAAATTCAAGTTTCAGTATCCATAAATAAAGTTTTATTGGAGCACAGCCATATTCATTCACAAATACATTGTCTGTGGCTGCCTTTGTGCTATAGGGGAGAGCTGAGTAGTTGTGACAGATTGTATGGCCCAAAGCCTAAAATGTTTATTATCTGGTCACTTACAGAAAAAGTTTACTGACCCTGGTATAGAGAAAACCTTGGTAATATACCAATAGGAAAGTAATTGTTAACTGGACTAACTACATTCAGCTTTTATGCAAATTAGTCTGTTCACAGTTGTCTAGGCCAGTCTGAAAATTAGCAGATGGAGTTGGAATGTCGTGAAAAGTTTGATTCCAATATTAATAGAGTGATAAGTTTGATTCTAATATTAATATTCAGAGTATTGAGTTGTTTTCTAATTATGAAAATAATACATGTCCATTGCAAAACATTTGGAAAACATAGCTCCCTTCATCCTATAAAAAAATTCTAGTTTGATTAAAGAACTAAATGTAAAATAATAAAATGATTAAAGTATTAGGGTAAACGGCACATGTTTATACCTATGTAACAAGGCTGCACATCCTGTGTATGTACCCCTGAACTTAAAATAGAAGTTTGAAGTTAAAAAAGTATTAGGGTAAAATCTAAGTGATTATCAGTATAAACTTAAGGAGGACAAAGTCTTTCTAAGCATGACATTTAAGGCAAAAATCATACTGATGCATTTGTCTTTTTATTTAAAAAGATATTCTAAACTTTTAAATGACATATTGGGAAAAGTATTATCATGTGATAGACCAGGAATTCACTTTTCTTGTAACAAGCTCTTAGGATAAAGCAATAAGAAATGGGCAAAGGACTAATATAAAAAGTGAGCAAGGGGTAAGAATAGAAAATTCATAAAAGAAATAAGCATTTGAAAAAATAGCTTATATTTGCTATTTACTACATGCTAGGCACTGTCCTAAGAATTTTACATAATATTATGTAATCCTTATAGGTAAATATATTTATCTGCATTTTGTAGGTAAGGAAACAGTGATTTCGGCAAAGAAATACAAATTAAAATAGTAACATTGAATTGTCATGACTAAAAAGCATGTTATAGGTTAAAAGCTTGGTGGTGTGTGTTTGTGATGGGAATATAAATTGGAACATCCTATCTCAGCAACTGGGTATAGTATCTATGAAGTGTCTAAAATATATGCATACCTTCGGCCCTATCAGGTGTATTTCTAAGAATTTATCCTACTGAAATAATCTGATGAATACATAATGTAGGCAGTCCTTTTTTACATAATGGAAATTGAAAAACACTGGTGAAAGTGGATATATGAATGCTAAAAAAAAACAAAACAAAAAATTCTGTTCCAGAGGAATTTAAAAGAGAAAGATAAAATTTCTAATTATACATCTCCTTTATACCAAGTCTTTAATAATATGTATTTCGAGTATTTTGTTCATGTTCTTTACCATTGTTCTTTTCTCTGATGACTGAGTACCAGTGAATGGATTGAGTTCAGTCAGTATGTGATGGTGATCAAGATTAGCCACACTCACAATGCCAAGTGCTTTTTATCTTTGTGCTTATTATAAAAGTATACGATACTGTGCTGCTTATCACTAGTAGTAGCAAATTCATTTCTTTTTTGCACAATTCTTTATAAAAATAAAAGCAAATGCAATACATTAAAGGCAATGTAGCTGCCGTGTAATAGCTCAAAATGTTCACTTATTAAAACCAGTACATTCAGTGTATGAAAGAAGCTGTAGAAGTGTAGAATGTGTGAAAATTAGGATCTCTTATACAACTATGCTCACTGTATTTATAATAGTAAAATATTTGCAATGAACTAATCAGACTGAATAAATTTTGGTACATTTATTAAAAATCATGTCTATTATAGATGTATTATTTTCTATCTATTGACACGGGAAAAAAGATTTGCAACATAGTTCCATTTTTCTTTAAAAAGGAAATACCCCCACTTAATAAGTGAGTTTTGTAAATGATGGAGGTAAAGCTCCAATTTTATGTTCTTTCCAAATAGAAAGTTGGTGCCAGTTGTCCAAGCACCATTTATTGAAATCTCCATTTTCCCCCACTGATCTTCAATAGACCTCTGCCGTACATCATGTCTATATACATGTAAATGTTTCTAGTCTCTTTCTTCTATTGTTGTTCCATTTTCTCATACTTAACATTAATACTCTGCTTCTCTTAATTATTACAGTTTTATAATAAGTTCCATGTTTTTCTTTTTTTAAAACAGTCTCCTGGCTATTCTTAGCTCATTTGAGTTCTATGAATATTTTAGAATGTTTATTAAATCCCACATAGAAATGTTATAATATTGATCTCACTGCATTGTACCCATAGATCAATTTGGAGAGAAATGACATTTCTACAATATTGACTCCTCTCGAATATGAACGGGGTGTATCTCTTCATTTGTTTAGGGCTTCAATGTCTTTCAATGAAGTTTTATAGTTTTCTCTAGAATATCCTGTCTTTTGCTGGATATATTCCCAGTTATCTTAATTTTTATGCTATTCTAAATAATATCTCTTAAAATTTCATTTTCTGTCTGATTTAGTAGATGGACATATAATTGACTTTTTATATCAATGCTGAATCAGCAACCTAATTAAATTATTATTAATTATTCTAACTTTCTTTCAATGAATTCTTTCAAATTTTCTATAGATTTCGTCATGGCCAATGCAAATAGTGCAAGTTTTGTTTTCTCTCTTCAAATACTTATCCTTACAATCCTTCATTTTACTTAGAGCACTGGCTAGGACCTCAGTACATGGTTGAGTAGAAGTAGCAATAACAGGAGTCCCCATCGTCTTTCTTATTTCTGATTTAGAGAGAAAGTCTTCATTGCTTCATTCTTGTATTTAATGTGTTTTCTTTTTTTATAGATACCCTTTATCAGATTAAGGAAGTTCCTTTCTATTCCCAGTTTGCTACATTTTTATCTTTCATGTTAAATATCTTAGATACTTAATTTTATCAAGTACTCTTCCAGCATCTATTGAGATAATAAAGTTTCCTCATTTAATCTGTCAAAGCAATAAAATGAATTGATTTTTGAATGCTAATGTGAGACTTTTGGCCAAGATGGAGCAAAAAGCACCAGCTTTATACCTTAAACACCTTAAACATTAGACAAAATCTATGAAACAACTGTATGAGACATTGGTATGAGATAAGCAGCATAGGTCAGTGAGTCCAGAGAGCAGGGAGTCAAACACGGTGAGCCTGACGCTTGCCCCAGCTGACTGCTGGAGAGAGGCCACTGCCTGTGGAGAGGGAGCCCACACAGCCCATGGCCCCCCTCGGTTGAGGGGCCTTTGAGAATTCTGAGAAATCAAGGCAGCTAGAATTGCAAGGCAGGATTCAAGAAAACCACATAGAGAGGAGAGCCGCACCCAGAACCAAGCTAGAAGTTTATGGAGGTTTCCTCTGGAATCTTCAGCTGAATACTGACAGGTGCATGCATGTGGGAAACCACCACCTGAGATGGAGGTTGAGTTAGCAATGAGCAGGCGGGACAGTCTCGGGAGCGTCAGTCTTCTCACAAAGCCAGGAATAGTTCGTGTTCGAACCAATTAGAGTAGAAAATCCTCTTCAGACATGGGGCATTGGGTAATGTCCTCAGAAAGGTATCGCCTCACTAGTGAGTCAAAATTAATTCTAGACTAAAGGCTGCCCTGTTCCCTGTTAACAAAGCTAAAGGCTCGCCTCCAAAGAACCACAGTTTCTTTATAGGTAACTTAATTGTGCTTCCAGAACAAAGCTTTAGAACAGGGGTCAGCAAAGGACAGCCCACAGGCCCGAATATCCTGCTGCTGTATTTATACAGCCTTGAAGCTAACAATGTTTTTTACATTTTTAAATCATTGAAAAAAATCAAGAGTATTTTTCTGTTACGTGTGGAAATTGTCTTTAAATTTCAGTGTCTGTAAGTCAAATTTTACTGGAACACAAGCACGCTAATTCATTCTCTGGCTGCTTTCAGCCACCATGGCTGGGTTGAATAGCTGTGAGAGAGACCTCATGGTCTGCAAGCCTTCAGTGTTCACTCTCTGGCTCTTTACTGAAAATGTTTCCCGACCCTGTTCTAGCTGAAGCGTGGCTCTCCCCTGGGCTCTGTCTTTCCCACAGCCTTTAAGCAGTGGCTGTGTTTTCTTTCTTTTCCTCCCCTTGTATGCTGGGCCTGGTGACTGGTGGTTGTCCTCCTGTCTCGTCACTGCTTTAACCCATTCTTCCTCCTCCTCCTCTAACTCTCCCCCCAGCCCCACCTCTCAGTGTCCTATTGTCAGAGCAGATCATTGCTCCTGGGAGCTCCTGAACCCTGGGCCATTCTTACACATTTATCTATAATGTTAATTCCTAGCCCACTGTCTCCCTCTGCAATACTACTCCTGTCTTAATTCTCAACACGGCAGCCAGAGGGATCCTATTGAAATGAAGCCAGAACATATTTCCCTCCTTAGAACCCTCCAGTGGCTCTCTGCTTCATTCAGCCTAAAAGCCAGCTTCCTCACCATGGTCTATGAGGCTCTGCTGATGTAGCTCCTCTCTTCCCTCTGTCTTCCTCACTGTTGTCCCTGTCACTCACTCTGCTCCAGCCACATGGGCTTCCTTGCTGTTCTGTGCTGTCAGACGTGTTCCCCCACCACCACCTGAAGGCCTCTGCCCCAGTAATTACCCTTGCATGGATTGCTCATCCGCGGATTAGGGGTTCTCAAAGTCCCATCCTTAGATCAGCACATCAGTATCGCATGGAAGTTGCTGGAGATGAAAATTCATGGGCCTCACCCCAGATCTACTGAACCAGAAACTTGGGACGGGGTGAGTCTGAGTTAAAATATTTTTATTGATTGATTGAGACGGAGTTTCACTCTTGGCACCCAGGCTGGAGTACAATGGCACGATATTGGCTCACTGCAATCTCCGCCTCCCAGGTTCTAGCGATTCTCCTGCCTCAGCCTCCCTAGTAGCTGGGATTACAGGCACCTGCCACCATACCCGGCTAATATTTGTACTTTTAGTAGAGACGGGGTTTCACCGCGTTGGCCAGGCTGGTCTCGAACTCCTGACCTCAGGTGATCCACCTGCCTTGGCCTCCCAAAGTGCTGGGATCACAGGCGTGAGCCACTGCACCTGGCCAAAAATTTATTTTTTAGTTGACAAAGAAAAACCAGAGTCTGAGTGTTACCTGCTCTCTAGTGACACTTGCTAAACTTTGAGAACCACTGCTCTGGATGTCCACATCGCTGACTCCCTCATCTCCTTCAGGTCTCTTTTCCAAGGCTTCTCCATGGAACCCCCTTTTATAATGCAGCCACTGCCATCAGCGCCACCTCATGTTCCTCGCTCTGCTTCTTTGTTCCTTTTTTCTAATATACTCTGAAATACTTGTGGTATCCTTCTAACACAGTTTATAATTTACTCTTTTACTATGATCTATCTATTCCCTCCAGTCTCTACAGTAGAAAGTAAGTTCTTTGTAGGCAGAAATTCATGTGCATTTTGTTCAGTGGTGTAACCCAAGCTCCGTGGGTTCATGGTGCATGATTGGTACTCAGCAAGTAGCTGAATAAAAGGTGAACTTTCAAAGTCATCCACTTTATGTTTTGTAATTCTTAGTTGAGAGTTAGTTGTTCTTTGTTACCCTTTAATCTTAGGCAAAGGCTTTAAGGCTCTCAGAGGCCTGTGGGTTATCCTGGGCCTGATGATTTTGAATGTACCCCCAAAGAAACAAGACCTCTATTTGAAGCTGACATAGAAGTTGTGGGATTCATTTACAGAGGGCTAGGTTTGTGTGGCTAGTCACTGACTGGTAGCAAGTTATGGGAAGTGGTCCAAGAATCAAGTCTGTTCTATAGCCATTTTGTCATAGCTCAAATCATCCAGAGCTTTCTGTGGCTGGAAATGGAAAGTTTT
This sequence comes from Macaca mulatta, assembly GCF_049350105.2. Lineage (NCBI taxonomy): Eukaryota > Metazoa > Chordata > Mammalia > Primates > Cercopithecidae > Macaca > Macaca mulatta. Next base: position 181,471,820 of record NC_133408.1, read on the forward strand.
TAAACATTATCATAGAATAAATGGATTGCTATTTTTCAACTCTGGTTGCATACCAAATTTGTATGTAGAGCATTTAAAGGAGCACAGGCACCTGGGCTCTCCACACCAAGCAGCTGGTTCTATGCTGTGATGTGAAGCTGATGTACAGTGAACACTGAGATTGCTGGGATGGGCTGAAAGCTTGGCCTGCAAGGGAAGTAATCCTAGAGACTAGAACAGTTAATAATTACTAGTGAGTGACAGAACGTCCAGAACCTCCCACTCTGAGTTTTCTGTTTGCTTATGTAGTAAAAAAAAAAAAGCCAAGCAATGGAGATGAATTTTCTATAAATTATACCTCAGTAAAGCTCTTAGTGGGAAAAAAAAAAAAAAAAAGGCTGAGAATAGGTTCAGAATTAAATCACTACAAGTAGAGCCCCCTATTTGTACACAGCTTCAAACTATGAACCATCAAAGCTGAGGATGACAACAGGCTGCATTAGCCAAATTTTAAGAGTAATGACGTTAGTGTTCTTAACCTTTTTAGAGCAAAGAAGATTTCCTGAATATCTGCATTGAACCTGACACCATCAGCAAAGGAGACTTTATAACTATAGGGTAAGTGGACTGGGGTTCATAGGAAATGAGGCTTGTGATTTTCTCAGATTTTACTATTCAGAGTGCCCCATGAAGTCTAAGACAGAGATCCAGCCAAAGCCTTGTCTTGTTTGGGAATTTCGATGTTCTTTCTTTCCTAGGGGCTGACATGTATAGTGCCCCTCTCCTGTGCTGGCCATCACTGTTCATTTTGGGGGATCAGAATGTAAGAGCAGTCTTTGTTTTTCAATTGAAACCAAAGAATTCAATGGAGCATGACACAGCGTCAAGAACTTTGGTTTCAGGGTCAAAGAGCTGAATGCAAATTTTGATTCTGCCACTTACCCGACGTCATGACTCGGATCATTTAGCGTCTGAATCCTTTCCCTGTCTACAGAATGAAATAACACAATCGTCTCTGCCGATCTCAGGACCGGCGTTCAGCCTTGAGTAAGAGAATGTGTGTCAAGTCTTTTTATATTGTGAAGCACTTCACAGTATCCATTACTGTTTATGTCAGTTCACCATGTCCTCCTATTCCCAGGGCCTTCATAGAGAACTCGAAAAGGTATTGAGTACCTTGGGCATTTCCCAGGCCTTTTTCCCTTTCCAACACAGAATACCCTTCCAAGTCCTGTGATTTGTTAAGTCCTACCTCTGCCAGAATTGTATTGGTTAAGAACACTATAAATCCTCCTTCAGAGCATCTGAGGAGCTGGTGTGTTCCCATGCCAACTGGTAATTTGCTCAGCTCTGCTTTTCTGTGCTTTGTCTCAGAGCTCCCTCTCGTGCCCACTTAGGGATCACACATTTCTGTTGCAGCGGCCTGGTCTCCATGGCTACTTCATTATCTACACAGGCACATAAGTTTGTTGTTCTTGCCTTTGGCATAAATTCTTCAGAGACTGAATAGCTGATTCTGCAGCCTTTGATTTTCTTGCTGTATCTATAGGAAAAAGAAGGGAAAATCCTGTTCCTTCTACGGAATGTCCAGAAATCACACAATCTTCATTGACAGTCTGGCCAGCGAGACCAGCAATATTCAAATCTCCTTTATGATACTGGGATCCAGAAATAGAGACCCCAATTCTATTGCTAAGGTTAGGCGAAGCCACTATGTTCTGCATTGTTAGCATCAGTGGCAGCCACAGTGTCCTTCTGTTCTCTACAGGAAGTGAAATCAAGTAATGTCTGTTTCCTCTGGATACCTGAAGAGAACATTGTGAAGTTGCATTAGAAAACTCTGATACATTTCGTAGAATTACTGTTGTTAATGAATGATAAATAATGGACTAGTTTACCTGGATTAGCTTTTACTGTACTTCCACTGCCTAAAGGATATATCTGCATGAGGTGGAGTGTGTGTCTGAATATGCGCTGGAAATTTTACTCCATAGTACTTACTCAAGGGTAGATATTGTATGCCAAATAGACTGTGTTATAAATACAGTCATCCCACAGTATCCTTGGGGGATTGGTTCCAGGACCTCCCTCAGATACCAAAATCCAGATTCTCAAGTCCCTTCTGTATAGTGGCAGGGTATTTGCACAGACGTATGCACATCCTCCCTGTGTACATTAAACCATCTCTAGATTACTTATCATACCCAACACAATGTAAATGCTATGTGGATAGTTGCTATACTGTATTCTCTAGGGGATGAGAGTCTGTGCAGATTCAGTACAGTTGCAAAAATAGGTATTTTCTATCTTCGGTTGCTTGAATCCACAGGAGTGGGACCCACAGATAGGAAGGGTTATCAGAGAACTTCTAAGACTAGTTGTTCATATACATAAAAATATCTACATTAAAGTAAAAATATTTTCTCCTTCAAGTAATAAATCACAAGAAGTACCAAATACCAGAAGTTTAGTACTTTTCCTAAAGAATTGAATTTCATTCTAATTTTTAAATTTGAGACTAACAGTCTAAGAATTAGTTACATGTGGAATGATTATTTTTAAATCAATCAATTTTTAAATCAAATTAAGAGCATTTCGGAGAAAGTCATAACTTCATGCACAGTTCTCTACATTCAGTCTAGAATGTATCACAATGCTAAGCAAGAATCACTGTGGAAAAATTATTTACAGAACTCTGTGGCTTAATAGACCATCTGTCCACTTATGTAACCTCATAAAAAGGGGGAAAGAAGTTGCTACGTTGTTGCAACCTAATGCAGTTGCCATCACTGCTCTTAAGCTTGCTTTTTCCTGTGCCCACAGAAGTCGAAAGGTGAGAAACCCCAAGCTGCACGCTGAGGGCACGGAGTGTCTCCAAGCCAGCCGGTGCACCTTGCTTGTCCCCGAGGTGAGTGGGGAAGGGGTCGGAAGATCCACAGCATTTGATTCGTTCGTCGTCGGCCTGCCCCTCTGCTGTGTCCCATCCTTCCTCTCTGTTAGCTAACCCACACACTTAGGCACGTACTGTGTGCCAAGCATTTTGCCAGGCTCTGGGTCATATTAGCGGGGAGCCGAAAAGGATGGCAGAATCCCCTTCGGAGTCACGGATTTAGAGTTGGACTCTTGAAGACTCCCATCGTTTTCAAGCGAAGGTTCTTCCCTAAAGTGGTTTTTAGGTCTCCTTTTATTTTTCCATATGTAAATAGTGCAGAAGGTGACTACATTAAGACAGAGAATTGTCTAGCTGGCAAATGTTAATAGTTGCTTTTACTTTAACATTTTGTATAAAGGGTCTGGAAGCAGTTTTCAGTTCAACACTGAATTTTTCTGTATTACAAAATGCCATGCTTAGAATAACCTATGTAAGTGAAAAATATGGAAATAGAATCTGGAATTGGGAGGTTATTCAATTGGCAATTCGGAAAAGAGGCTCTTCAGATAGCCTTTGAAGACATGTGGCCATTATATTACTGTATTCAGACAAGACGATAGGTAAAGAGAAGGTATCCCCATAGTGACTGGCATCACAGTTTCGATATAAATATTGAATTAAATGCATGAGTTATGGAAACATTTCATAGACTCTGTAATGATATTAATGTTCGTATACCTTAGGTATATCAAGCTAAGCAAGTCTTACAGAATAATGAAAATGATCCAGCAGATATAATAGCTTGTCATAAGAGAATTAGCTGTCTTTCTCTATTTTTATTTGAGAAAGATTAGCATAATATAGAAGGACTATGTTTATGAGTTCCTTAAGACGTTGCAGGACCCTTGCCTTTTAATACATATTTCAAAATTATAACCATGTTGTTCAAATCCCAAAATACTCTGGGAGGAGATAGGGGCTAAAAAAAGAAAATAAATCCTTTTTCATGGATGGTAGAATTAGGATGTTTCCAGAACCAGCACTGTGCCATCACAGAGTAGGCACTGAATGTTTTTGTAAAAGAACGTTTAGGGTAATCCTCAAGACAGGATGTTGTTTTCCGTAATGAACTTGTTCTGGTGCTGTTGTGAGACCCCAACTCCAGTAGGCCACTGATGTGGGTTTGAGCTGTTCTGAATATTCTCTTTACCCCAGGGAGCAGGGGGCTCTTTTAGCATTGACAGTGAGGAGTATGAAGCGATGCCTGTGGAGGTGAAACTGCTCCCCAGGAAGCTGCAGTTCTTCTGTGATCCTAGGAAGAGAGAACAGATGCTCGCAAGCCCCACCCAGTGAGCAGCAGAAGACAAGCGCTCTGAGACCACACTTTAGGCCACCGGTGGGACCAAAAGAACAGGTGCCTCAACCATCCCAACAGTGTCGTCAGAGGGGCCCCAGGGCATTTTCATGGCAAGTACCCCTCTGCCCCCACTCCAGCAGTGCTTCCCAAAGCGTGCTCTGTCACCTGCTTTGCAATCCGCTTCCATTAGTGCATGTTTTATTTTGGTGTGACGGTCAGCGCTCCTAAACACGAACTTTCCTCAGGCTGGTTCAAGATGGAAAAGGACTTTCTTCTGTTTTCTTCCAAATGCAACCACAGTGGAGAGCCCACAGTGGGCTTAGCCTGCCTACGCCCTTCCATTTCTGTTCTTTGACCGTGCTAGGAATTCCAGGAAAGTGCATTCCTTCCCTGGCGACCTTTTCCTATTTCTAGGCTCCTTCACGGGTGCTGCTGTTTTGTGAGCTCCGGCTCCTGTTTAGCTTTTAATTCAGTTGTATCCTCAGTCCAGAAATGTAGGCGAGGTTGGTTCCCTCTTCAGCCATGGCTACAATACTGTAAATTGCTAGTTTTAATTTTTTTAAGTAGTGCTTCCTAAATGGTTTGCATGAGAGCCATCTGGGGTACATGTTGAAAATTGATTTATTTGGGGTCTACCCCAAACCTAATAACCCAATTCGGGGATGGGGTCCAGGAATATGCATTTTTAAAAAGTCAGCTGCCCTTCCCAGGTGATTCTATAAGTTGTCCCTCAACCGTACTTGGAGAAATAGTGTTTTAAAGCAGTGGTCCACAAAGTATTCTGCTCACGTGCCCCCCAGAAGTATTTTGGAAAATCATGTATTCCCCTCACCCATCTAAGTTGACATCTAAAATTTTTCATGGGAAGTTAAATAGTTGACAAAGTATGTATTTGCTGGTGTCGTGTAAATATTGGTATTCTAAAATAAAAACTGTTACATCACTATTTTAAACATATCCAGTACAATTTAAATATCGTAACAATTTGACACCCTTCATTTATTTATAAAAATAAATGAGCTAGTTCTTTAGTAGTTGAACATTTAAAATTGGCTTTTCTCCTTCTGTATTTCTATACTACTTTTCAGCCAAGAATCCTATCAGAATGTAATCTATTATGCCTGCCATCTTTTAATCATTCACTCCATTATCTTGTCAACAAAAAATATAAATGGAAATAAGTTTTTTTTAGTTCTTGCTTTAAGTGTTTATCTATCTCAGTCCAGAACAAATGTTATCATAATTATTGGTATATAATGAAAACGGTATTAATATAATTCTTTGATGATTAAAAGTTGTTTTATTAGAATGTTTTTTATCCTAATTAGTTCATTTATCCAAGAATACATGAATGTGATTTACAGCTGAGATGGGGTTCAACCTCAGCTGTATTCCTTGTTTCATTTCTTTATAGATGTGAGCACATAAATTCTATGGAACAGAATTATGTTAGCAATGTCGTACAGTTCTTTGAATTCCTTTGGAATTTCGACAAAGATCACAGTGCTCTATCATCAAGAATTATTAATGATGATCTATCAACTAACAACTTGATTAGATTCTCCTTTAGTCTGTTGAAAGCAGAGAACTAAAATCCACCTGATTTGCCAGGGCTTTGCCAGCCAGTCATTAGCACCGTTTTTACTACCGCAGACATTTTCCTTTGTTCAGTGCCCCTGAGGTTCTCACACTCTAGGGGGCAGTGCACCACAGGAAGATCAATGAGGGAGGATTGCCAGGGGGAAGGGGAGGAAGCAGAGCTGGCAGGCCTTAGCTGCAGGCTCTCTCTCAGGCAGATCCCTTTTAAGACAGAGTACATACACCAGGCCCCCACATCCCATGGAGATGGGAGAGAGACCAATGCTTGAGTAGATTACAGAACAGCTATGAAAAGTCCATGAATGAAGATCACAAAAAGGAAGGCTTTCTTATTTCACACTGTATTCTTTAGGGTGGTAAAAGTTCTGCTTTTAGCAAAAACGTAACAGATGGTTCCAAACATCAGCATAAAGATCACTCATCCCATACCACCCACAGGTAGGGAGGAAGGATGCTGTGGTATATGAAAACAAAAGTTTTCACCTGAGCCGAGATTCATTTAGCATATCGTGGTTCTGTAACAGTTCCAAGGACCAGTGCAGAATCTGGCTTTCTTCTCTGATAGGCTACCAGTGTGTGTTTGTGTGCTCATGTTATGGTTCTAATCATAATGGTACATATAACTGAGGAAGGATATGGAAGCCACTTTAGAACCCTATTCATTTTTAAATATAAAGATGCCTTGTTTCCTTGATTCAGGCTCTTTCCTGTGAGGGCTTGGTTTCCTTATTGTTGACTGCTTTGTTCTTTGCCTTGTCCTTCCCCATAAAGCCTGCATGGAAGACGTTTAACAGTGCAACTAAAAGAGCGTGACCTGAGTGAAGCTTGTCAGCCAAAGCTGGAATGCTGAGCTATCTAGAGGAGAACCTAATAACCCAATTTGGGGATGGGGCCCAGGAATCTGCATCGGGAAGCTAGCCACCCTTCCCAGGTGATTCCGTTTAGTACAAACTTTTTGACAGATTAATTTCACTCAGATGCAAAGATTAATCCCAGCACTTTAGGAGGCCAAGGCAGGTGGATCACCTGAGGTCAGGAGTTCGAGACCAGCCTCGCCAACATGGTGAAATCCCGTCTCTACTAAAAATGCAAAAATTAGCTGGGTGTGGTGGCAGGCGCCTGTAGTCCCAGCTACTCTGGAGGCTGAGGCAGGAGAATCACTTGAACCCGGGAGGCAGAGGTTGCAGTGAGCTGGGATCACACCACTGCACTCCAGCCTGGGTGACAGAGCAAGACTCCATCTCAAAAAAAACAAAAACCATAGTTGCTTTCTGTAAGATAGAGTTTAAGATGAAGTTTATAAAGCTTTTTTCCTTTCCCTCACAGCTGCTTTGCACATATTTGGATGCAGTTATATTTCCTAAGTGCCAGTGCTTCACATATGTAACTGATGCATCGGTTCTCACAATAACCCTAGGAAGTAGGTACAGGTTGAGCATCCCTAATCTGAAAAGGTGAAATCTGAAATCCTCCAAAATCCAAAACTTTTTGAGTGCCACCATGATGCTTAAAGGAAGTGCCCAGTGGAACATTTTGGGGTTTGGATTTATAATGCAAAGATTCTAAAATCCTAAAACATCTGAAATCTGAAAATACTTCTAAGTCCCAAGCATTTTGAATAAGGGATACTCAGCCTGTAATAATATATGGTTACATAGCTCAGAAAATAGGAACCTGGCTTTGAATCCAGGCCATTTGATTTACAGAGCCAGTGATAGCAATGTACCCTATACTGGTTCTAAATACATACTCTAACTCCCCAAAAGGTTAAAAATGAAATAAAAGTTTAGAATATACACATACACCAAATATATATATATACACATACAATTTTAAACTTAACTTTGATAAGAGAGTATGTAAAGTAAAAGGGTGGTGGTCTCTGTGGGATTCCAGAAGTTTCCTGATGTAATTAAGGGTACACAGCCCTGTCTCTTCTGGGTGGCATAGTCATTCCCAACTTTGTTTCCCATTACCTGGAGAAAGTCTGTCCAGACCGTGGCTTCCAGAAGGACAGGTAGCAGCTCCCCAATCTCCTCCATCGTCACTGTAAGTGAAGTCAGGTTCAGCCCCCATGGGCTCTGCTCATGGGGTGGGCCACCATTCCTTCCTACCACAAACCACTTTTCTCGGACTGGAGAAGGGACTGCAGCACACGTGTTCATGTTAAAATGTGAACTTTAATTGTAAAAATCATTTTCTGTAAATATAGTTATATCAACCTCTCTGCACGCAACTTGGTTCATATATATACAGATATGATATTCATAGATGTTATTTGTACCACAGAACAAAATCAATGCAAGAAACATTTACTCTTAGCTTCAGGATTAACCCCAGCTTTCTTTAGGCCTTAAAATTACCACCACTGGAAACAGAGAGCACGGCATACCTGGGCACATCAGTGTTCAGGGCAAAATTTATGAAGTGTCTTACTAATTTCATAATATGAGGTAAAGACCCGAAACAAAAATAGATTCAGTCTCTTGTATTGCTGTAACTCTTAGGCTGGGGTATTAATCAAAATAGGATTTTTACATTTAAGGCGACAGGCAGGCTATGCTGATTCTAACTCAGAAAGAAATGGGGAAACAGTTTTTCTAAGGGTACAACTATTTGTTTAGGCTTATTTTCCCAGACCTATACAAAAATTCAGTCAACAAACTTTGGGTAAATAAAGGAAATTCATTTTGCTTTCCTCTGCTCTCTGTCCCTGAAGTCACTCATCTAGGCTGGCTGCTCAAACGCCCAGAATCTCCACCATTCTTCACTTGACAGTCTTCATGCACACGTTAGACCCAAATTTTTTTTTTTTGTATAACACCATCTTAACATTTTTCAATATACTGTATCTTTCTTTGGTTTACCCAAAGGAAGGAGTTTTCACTCTAATGTCAATATATTTGCAACCATCCAACTCAGTGACCTCTGTGTGGACTGTTCACTTTGTGGATCATCTCTGGCTAATTGAAAACATCCTGCCTCATCCCCACATTCTCTGACTAGCCTTAGACAGCAAAGTAAATTTATTATTAGTCTAAATAAGCATTCTATAGCAAACATACGTAATTCACACCTGGCCTGCTATGAAAATTAAATTTTCTGAATTTAGATCATATTAGCTCTAAAAGCCCCACAGTGTGCTAAAAATCAAGAATAAATTCTAAAAAGATGAAAGCAAGGCTTTTTTCTCCATTTCTTTATAGAGCACTAGAAAATTCTTATTCCCCTTCAAAATTTGCAATTTCATCCAACTGCCCCTAAATTCTAGTTCCAAAAACGAATTAAAGTGCCAGTTATAACACTACCTCCCACTCCCACCTCTCTCAAGAAAGAGGCCTAAAAATAAGAATGATGACATTTACCCTTTTTTGTACTAGAGCTTTACTTAAGGTTGGTATTTTTATGTCAACCTTCCTAGGACTGTCAAGTCTACCTCCTAAAGAGCATGTCAAGATTTCATAGCACAATCTCCTTATTCACTCTCCAAATTATTTACAAAGTAAAACTTCTATGGGGTCTCAGCCACCACCAAATTACAAAACTGCCCATTTCTTCTAGAATAATAGTTTTAAAATTTCCTTCCATTTCAGTATATGCATACTCAGTTTATCACATAGTAATATCAATAAAAAAATAAACTTCCATTTCTTATAAGAAAAACATTAACTTAATTCACAGTTAGCCTTTTCCCACAACACTCAAGACTCCAGTAGCTTCTAGGAACAGAGGTATATTAGTAATAAAAATGGAATATTAAAAATCCATGACTTGGGAGTAAACGGAGCCCTTAACTCCTCCTCTCCCCCTACCTGAATCAGAAAAGGGTTTTCCTGAAATGAGAGGGGACGGGACTGGGGTCAGCATGATTCTCACCTCGGTATAACTACAAGGTACAGGGGAGAAGACAGGAGGGATGGCCATTTGGCAGAATCCAAGCCTACTAGCTTGGGATCTATTAGGGAGATAAAAGCCTATGCCTGGCATATTGGTCCCCAATCTGATTTTCTTGCCCATGTTAGAACTGTCATCACACTAAGGCAAGTTCACTGCCAAGCTGAGCATTATCCTGTTTATTCATCCACCTGCCCACTCCTCCTCTACCTCTGCAAGGATGACCTGTACAGGGACTGGAGAAAGCATCTCAATCCATTCCCCGGGCTGTGCAGTTTCAGAGGGAAATAAATGGTCCCTCGGGTCTCTGCCTCTTCTCGGAGGGTTGATGTCCTACAACTGAAAGCCTAATTCATTACTGCCCTTTACAAAAGCTTCCCTGAAGGCCTCAGTTTAAAGGTGAGTGATTTCATCTTTTATTGTGTTTGAAGGGCTTTCAATGTATCAAGACTGAGAGCAAATTCATCCTTATAGCCACCAGAATGAAAAACAATGATTTAGCTAAGATTTAATTTATCTTCTAGCTAAAGTCTCATCGGTAGTTACATGATCAACAAATGTTCACATGTGGCATCTGGAAGCATGTGCACCTGTGTGCTAGCTTAACTTTCTTGTCTTGACTTTAAAGTGGAACAAAACAAGGTAAGTTATAGATGCAAGTTCCTAAACTAAATTACTTCTATTGATACATCAATGATTTCAGCTTCCCTCCCCCTAATCAGATGGAGACACAGATGCTATAATGGATGATGGATATGGAAGACAAAAGCCTTCTAATTCATTGCAATCATAATTTACTGAGGACTGTAGAGGTCCCAGGTGGGACACTGACACTGGAATTGTCTCTACCAGGCATAGAGAATGTTTCGTGTTTAAAGCCCAAGCAAATTCTAAACACATAATTTGGGCCATACTTTTATTCTGGTAGGGGATAAGCCCTACCATTTGGAACTCCTTGTGGAGAGTCCTAAGCCAGGAGCCAACTGGACATTTTCCCAAAGGCTGAGTAGTATCATCTGCTGAGCCCACAGAATTGAAAACACCCCCTTGAACAGGCCTTTGTCATATTTTACATGGACACCAACAAGCCCCAAACCTGAATTCTCCTCCCACCTGGAATTTCTTCTGACTTAGGAACAACAGGGCAGCCCAGCCAGCGTCTCAGGTCAGCAATTATTTCTCAACTGGCACATGTTTCGTTTCACAGTGTGGCATGAGATCAGGCTGAAAGCTTCACAGGAGAACTAGGCCTGCTCAGGCAGGCCAGGGCTGAGGCCCAGCAGGAGATAGTGGCAGAAGGTATCACACCACAAGTTTCCAACCCTCCTCCAGGAGGCCAGTGGTAATCATAATGCCCGCCCCTAAAGAGCTTACAGACCCGGCCGGGCGCGGTGGCTCAAGCCTGTAATCCCAGCACTTTGGGAGGCCGAGGCGGGCGGATCACGAGGTCAGGAGATTGAGACCATCCTGGCTAACACGGTGAAACCCCGCCTCTACTAAAAATACAAAAAAAAAAAAAAAAAAAAAAAAACTAGCCAGGCGCGGTGGCGGGCGCCTGTAGTCCCAGCTACTCGGGAGGCTGAGGCAGGAGAATGGCGTAAACCCGGGAGGCGGAGCTTGCAGTGAGCTGAGATCCGGCCACTGCACTCCAGCCTGGGTGACAGAGCAAGACTCCGTCTCAAAAAAAAAAAAAAAAAAAAAAAAAAAAAGAGCTTACAGACCTAGAAGTCTGTGAACGATGTTCAGCACTTTCTTCTGAACAAAAGCAGATGGTTTCTCAGAAAATATTTCACTGCCTCACTGGCACATTCTCCTTTGTGGCCACCCATACCCTGACCCTCTGCATGAGCGGGAGGGTGGACTGAGACAGAAAGCTACCGAGACAAGCACAAAGTTAAGGGAACCCAGAAGCCCTGACTCACCATTCACAGGAAAATGCAGGAACTTCATTCTCACCCTGCTATGTTTACACCAGCACTTCTGAGCTTGCAGTTAAACCCGCAGAGTGTTTGCATATAGAAGGCTCGGAGCAGAAGTGCCTAAAACAGCTCCTCCTGGCAGATTCCCTAATTCCAGAAAAAGGTCTTCCTGTGTCCTCTAGGAGAATCAGATCTTTCCTTTCACTCCTGCTCCTGCTTCTAACCACCTACCCCCAGCTTAAAACACCCTGAACCTCAGGATACCATGAAAAGTAACCATTAGCCTTAAGTTAGAAAGGACCCCTCAACCCTTGAGAGGCAAGAGGAGAGGCTGTGTGTAAAGGGGAAAAAAGATGAGTCTTCAACCTCGAAACACGGATGTTTTTTCTTTTGTAAACATCTACATTACTGAAATGACAGCAACCAACACTGCAGAGGAGAAGTGTATTAGCTGTACAGTTTACATTTCAATGCCCAAACTTATTTATATATTTACATAAAGATGCTACCTTGATTAATCAATGTCTGTTTGCATGTCCATGTGTGAATTTCTTCAGTTTTGATATTCCATATGAAGGAGCTACAGTGAAAATACTTTTGAATAAAGCAGTGAACCCTAAGCACCTTATCTTGAGATGAGATGTGTGACCCACCATTTGAATGTTATTTCTCTCTGCTGTGTACGTTAGTCTGGCTGGGTCTTGGTCACAGACGTAGATGCACTGACGGCTATTCCCATAATCGAGCCAGGCGGGAAGGGGGGAAGAGGAAGACATTATTTGTCACCAGCAACCCAGTATCCCAAGTCAAAATTCTCAATCATGGCCAAGAAGGCCTAAACTCAACCCACAGGAACTGGCTTTCTAACTGGTTGACAAACACGTAAGCTGCCCTCCTGCAAAAGCCAATCAGAGGACAGGCAGGTGAAAATGGGACCCAGCCTAGAGCAGAGCACTTCAGAAGAGAATGGTTAAATCCATCAGTGATGCTCGGGGCTTCCTCACCACTGTCCTGGGTGAAGGCACTGCCACATTTTCTCTCAACAAATCTGTTATGTCCCTGGATCCAAAGATTTAGCCTAAGGAATGTCACCTCTGCTAAAGAAAAGTGTGTTTGTGAGGGGTCCAAAATGATGAACGGTCTTGTTAGCATCATGCTCCACCCTCTGAGTTAACCAGCTCAGATCCTTGCTAGATTTCGGAATCCAGAAAATCTGTGTTGATCCAGAGTTGCTACTGCTAATGCCTCCAGAGAACTCATGTCCAGATGAAGAGAGAGTGACTTCTCCATCCTATTCGAACTTCAACTGCTCTATCCTCCAGCAGCCCAAACTTCAGCCTTTAAAAATACCCCTTACTCCAAGAGCATATTGAACCCTTAAGAGACTAAATTGGAAAATTAATTTGCTTGCAAGCTCCAAGGCCAGCACTGGCCCTTAACAGTTCACCAATTCATCCCAAGAGGAGGGGTTTAGAGAAAGAGGAACATTACATTGCATGGCCACCATGAAGTTACTTTGAGGAAGGTTTCAAGGCTTCAATCTACAATTTTAGTTTTCAGCTCACTGATAAGCAACCTCTGTCATTCTGACCGTAAGATAAGCTCACATTTGGTGTCAGAAACATCCTTTTTTCCTTCTTTGTGGTCCTTACTCAAGTAAACAGAGAAGACATAAAGTTGCCCCAGTGAACAAGAAAAGGGATTTGATCCCAAGACTCGTAGAGCTACTAAAAACTTTAAAAGATCATCCAGTTTAGTTTCTGCCTTTAGGCAGATGAACATCTTAAGGCCATAGGGGACAGATGGTTGTCTTATTCTCAAATACGTCAAGGGACAAAGACCGCACAAACTTTCTGAACAGTCCATCCCAATATTTCCAGAGCTCAGCCCACTCCTAGTGATACAACTCCTATGACCAAGCCCAAAGGACCAGCAGCTCTGGGAGAAAGTGGCAGATTCCAATATCCTAACATGGCAGGACACTAAACCAAGGCGATCTCACCTTATCTCTAGGGAAAAGGGCAGAAAGGAAATTGCAAAAATTATGTTTGTTGGAAAGTATAAACAATATTCCTTCGTGTCAACTTAATAAAAAATGAGGCCCTCTGGGGGCCTGGGGTGAACTCCAGGCTGCTGACATCCCACATGAAGCGGCTCCCAGTCCTGTTGGCTCCTCCTACGGGCAACAGGGGTTGTCGATGACTAGCATGACATCAATGCCATAGGCCTCTAGCAGGTCCAGGAGAAAGCTCCGGTCTCCTTGGGGGTCTAGGCCCATGCCCCGGGCATGCTCTGCTGTCAGAGTTTTGTCTTGACTGGCAGACACCTCCAACAAAGTCTGAAATATCCGGTTGTTTTGTTCTAGGAAAAATCTGCATTTAGAAGACAAGACACAGGAAAGGAAGGGGGAAAAAAAAAACTCACTAGATAATCCACATATGGGGAACCAAAACTATACTGTTGTTTAATGTACTTTTCAGTGGATTCGCAGGTATCTTAAAACAAGAAAAGAGTAAAAGTTAAACAATTATTCAAGTGCTACTAAAGTTAGCAAAGAAACCTTTTGGCATTAATTATGGTGTGATTAGGGAAATCTCTAAACAAGATGGCCTGTCAAAATCCATTTTCCTGTTGAGGGAAGTGACCGGGGTTTAAACACAGCCTGAGAAGAGGCCCCCACACACTGCTTTTCTCTTTCTGCTTAGTCATAGGAGGAAGCAAAAATTCAACAACACCAACAAAATGAACATGAGCCAACATTACCCTTGGGTGTTTGCTCTCCCTTGATGACTCTTTGGGAGGAGTGAGATGCACAGATCAAGATTTAAAAGTCACTGCTTTAGAGTGCTTTATGAACAAACAAGCCCCGTTCAGGGCAGCGCTCACTGTCTAGTTAGACTAGACAGTCCAGCCCCATACAGCTCTCAGGTCTGCAAAGTGCCCGGTACCTGAAGTGGCCTTGGGTGCTCAGGAATTTCAGACACAGTGGTACATGTCATACTGGATGAGACTGTGGCTGTGCTCAAGTCTCAGATACTTTCCACCTAAACAGGATGTAGGTTTTAGGAAGTCCACTATTAGAATCAAGATGCTACACCTTTGTAGAAATGCCCACATTAAGTTTTCAACATCAAACCACAACCTCAGCCCTGGAAGACCAAAGAGGAAGCTGGGAGAATTCAGTTCCCAGCACAGAAGGCTACTGCACCCAGCTGTCTAGGAATGAAGTCAGTGCTGTGAGGTGGAAAGGCCCTGGTTCCTACCCCTACGGGGCAAAGAGATTTCATTTGATTCAAGAATTAAAATTTCAGATTATCCCATAATACTCAGTGCAAGGAACTACTCTATTCAAAGGAGGCAATGGAAAGGAGAAGTCCCTGAATCCTGAGGGACAGACAGCTTCTATGCAGTGGACATCCTTGATGTAAAAGCCCAACAAGAAAAGAAACACTAAGACTCCTGTTTTCTCTTAAGGGCCCTGCTTCTTTCCGTAAGTCCTCTGGGTTCCCCCAATGGCATTTCAGGGCTCAGGTTTGCCTCTGTAAGGAGCCTGGCTCTAAGTGCCCTTGGCAGCAATAAAGGGCATCCCTGGTCTGCAGTGAGTGACATGGGAGGGATGCAGGTCACTCAGTGCTGAAGGGATCCTCAGGGAGACCCCACGCCCACGGCCCCAGGACTCACAGCACGAAGAGGTCCTCTTCACAAGGGTTGTAGTCTTCTTCTACCTCCTGGGAGTACAACAGCATCTGCCTGTTGGGAAGGAGAGAACCATGAGACTCTGGTGCAGGTACCAGGACCCCAGTCACAGGTGAGGCCTCAGCCAGGCATCTTCAATGGGCCACCACCTCCCAGGAAGCAGCACCAGCCAGGAAAGGGATCAACAGGGTTTGGACTCAAAATTCCTGGGGTCCAGGGCCAGTTCTGCCCCTGGTAATCTTAGGCAAGTAACAATCTTTCCTAGTTGTCTATCAGTGGGGGATGATGATAACATTTATTTCATAGGATCACCAGATTATTGAGAATGACATCAGATACATATAAGCAAGCTTCTAATACAGCGACCAACACAATGAAGGTGCTCAGTCAAGGTGCTCAGATTCCAAAGTCCATGAGAAGAAAGAAACCAGCACCGTGGATCTACTCCCCTCCTATCAGGGCAGCATACAGGGAGCCTGGCCTCTTCCACTGCAGGGCTTCCCTTCGTTTCCATCTCCATCCCAGGCAGCATGGAGACTGGCAGAAATGCGTCAGGGAAGGGACAGAAGACAGGCTTTGCAGAGACCCCATGCTGGAGCTGCCCTGAGGAGGGTGGAGCCCCGGTTCTCCCCGTAGCTGCCGCTACCTCTGCTCATTGAGCCGGCGGTACTTCTCCCTGTCAGCGCTGTTGATCTTCAGCAGCGGCTGCAGGTGGTCGTGGTGTGTCTTCACATTCTGGTTATCCACGTAGACGTCATACAGCTCCCGCTTCTCCTCAAAGATCTTCTCTGTGGTGCCTGTGGAACCCGGGGTTAGAGAGGCGGGAACCCACCCGACCCCACTGGGAAGCAAGGCTCCCAGGAGCCCCGCGTCTGGCAGGAGCAGGGCTGGGACCTGAGGGCAAGATGAGGGGAGGGCCCCGTACTCACAGGCCACATAAGACACCTCTACCTCCAGGCTCTCGATGTCGGCCACGTTCACGTAGAAGAAAGGCTTGGACTCAGGAATGGTGCCCCCGATGCCAGGCAGTGAAACGTTGGCCAAGCAGCAGCAGCAGTACACTGTGGGGACAGAGGAGGTGAGCGGGGAGGGTCTGCCCCTCCACCCCCTTCCTCCCTTGGAGCCTGCAGCTCAACACCTCTGCTCTAGGCTATCTGGTGCCTCAGGAGCCAGGTGGCCCTGGCATTCTGAGGAGACTGGAGGTAGCAAGCCTCTTTAGGTCCCACAGGAGAAACTGATCCCTCAAGGTGATGTCGGCAACATGCTTCCCAAACCCCATAAACATTTCTCAGTCTCTCTCTAGCTGGTCTTGCTTAGAATTTGACCTTGTCAGAACTCTGGCCTCTATAACCCTTGTGTCTTCTGGTTCCCCCTTCTGCCTGTCCCTCCCCAGTCCTTTCTGTCCTTCCGCCTTTCTGGTCCACCTCCTGTGTCTGGAACACCCCTCCACACTTGTGCTTTCCCCAGGTAATGCTGTCCATCTCAGATATGAGTGCAGAAATAATCTATCTCCCTCAAATCTTTATCTCCAGCTCAAACGCCCACAGGTCCTGACCCAGCTATGCAGGGTGGGTGGACACCCCTGCTGTGACGGTCTCAAGGCAGCACACCCTCATCACATCCCACACTAACCTTTTCAAGCCAGCCCCCGGCTGCTCCTCAGTCCCCCATCTGGTGGCCCCACCACCCTTGTTATCCTAGACTCTTCCGTTGCAGCCTCACACACATCAGAACCTTTACAATCCAATCTGACAAGTTTTGTCCAGTTTCTCTAAAATACATCTAGAATGCATCTTCTCTGCTTTAATCCAGACCCTAATCTTTGGCCACGCCACTGATGTGTCATCCAACCCATCTTCTACATTGTCACCTGCGTTCACAGCCAATCAGGTCATTCCTGGGCTTAAAACCCCATCCCCTTGATGTGGCCCAAACTCTTCCAAACTTGATCAGTGACAGAAAGACTCAAGCAGTTTCTGCTCCAGGGATTTAAGCAGCACCCCTGACTCTGGCTTCTGGTTACCTCTATAGCACACCACGCCCACAGGTGGGGGAGAAAATATCAAAATGCGCTTTCGAAGTAAGGCAAATTTCCAGAGGATGAGGATCTGTTCTCCAAAGAACTTTATAAACTGAGACATGCAGCCAGCTGGGTGTGTGATCTGAAAAAATTGAGGGGAATAGGGAGGAGAAAGAGTGAGGAACAGCTTGTTAGAAATAGAGCTAAAGGTATCTAATCCTCACCTCCGAAATTCTGAAGTCCATCCAAACAGATACATTAAAGGATGCTTATTTCCACACAAAATGATGTTTTTCACTTTAAAAGTCTTACCTTTAAACTGGATTTCTATAATACAACAGCTCCCTGATACACTGATGTTTGAGTTTAGAGATCATTCTTTTACTCAGGAGAACAATGCAAAGAAAACAAAGCTAAATTTAAATTTTAAAAAATCAGAATAAAAGCATCTCTGAAGACACATTCTGCTTCAATAAGAAAACTCAACTTGAAAACATTACTAAGCACTGTAAGTAATAACACAATGAGCAAACAGTCCCCAGTCAGATCCCAAATCTACAGGACTACTACTGTGCAAAGTGAGGTGTCTGCAGAAGTCACAGGTAGGAAGGAGCCCCTGGCATAATCCCTGCTACACTTCACCTCTGACCACTCTTCCTTCTTTTTTTGAGATGGAGTCTCACTCACTCTGTCACCCAGGTTGGAGTGCTGTGGCGTGATCTTGGCTCACTGCAACCTCCACCCTCCTGGGTTCGATTTTCCTACCTCAGCCTCTCAAGTAGCTGGGATTACAGGCATGCACCGCCAAGCCCAGCTAATTTTTGTATTTTTAGTACAAACAGGGTTTCACCACATTGGCCAAGCTGGCTTTGAACTCCTGACCTCAAGTGATTCACCCACCTTGGCCTCCCAAAGTGCTGAGATTACAGGCATGAGCCACCACGACTGGCCCCACTCTTCCTTCTGACACTAACTGGCAACCCCTGAATTGCCTTCTGGGAACCCTGAGCCAAGGAGTATCATAGGGGTTAAGAGCATAAGCTCTGATCCCAGGAAGAGCTGAATTCCAATCCTGGCCCTGCCATTTACTAACAGGGAGATCTGGAGAAAGTTAGCTAATGTTTTCAGTTCACTATCCTTAACTGTGAACTACGGAATCATCACTTACCTTGTAGGGCTATAAGGACTGCCTGAGACAAAACATGAAATAGCACATAAAAACAGCCAAAGCTATTTTTAGAACAGAAAGGCTTCAAACCCCAGGCCTCACAAACCCCGTAAGCTTTGTGAAAGGTCACTTCCATGCCAAAGTGCCAGAAGTAAGAGCTCATCACCCATTAGGGAGGCAGGCAAGAGCACTTCTGAGAGAGGCACCGACTCCCAGGCTGCCTGCTAGGGTTTAACAACTACCAGCCTTCGGGGGCACCTACACCCGAGCCTCAGGGCAGCCTCTGCACTCTGCCTGTCCAGGTCAGGGCTGTCCTGGGCCCTCCGAAGCTGCATCTGCAGTACCCAGAGAGGACATCCCTTTCCAAGGCATCACTCCTGCACTGATACCACTTCCCTACCCCATGCCAGGATAAAGGCAACCTTGCGCTGAGCATGCCATTTGCCACCCATGCCTACTCCTCTGCCACCACATCCCAAATCATGAGGAGGAGAGGCACCAAGTGACCAAGGCTGGTTGCATCCCTCCAATCACTATCTCTCATCAAAGTCTTAACAGCAATCAGATAGGAAAGGGCGCCAAAGCATGCCCCGGTTCCTCCCAGCTTTCCCACTGGTTATCTTCAAGCGTCCAACTTGTTCTTCCACCACATGGAGGCCAGGCAGGGCTCGCCCAGCGTATATTTTATAGGTTAGTGGGAGAAACAGGTAAACAAGCATTTAAAATACAGCCTGATGGGAGCCGTGATGGGAGAAGAATGGGGGTTGGTGGAGCAAACCAGAGGTGCCTCATCCCACTCTAGGACAGACAGAAAAGACTTCCTGGGGGAAGTGATGTTGAAGCTTTGACATAAAGATGAATCTGAGGCTGGGCGCTGTGGCTCACGCCTGTAATCCCAGCACTTTGGGAGGCCGAGGTGGGCAGATCACAAGGTCAGGAGTTCAAGACCAGCCTGGTCAACATGGTGAAACCCCATCTCTACTAAAAATACAAAAAATTAGCTGGGTGTGGTGTCGTGTGCCTGTAATCCCAGCTACTTGGGAGGCTGAGGCAGAAGAATCACTAGAACCTGGGAGGCAGAGGTTGCAGTCAGTTGAGATCGTGCCACTGAACTCCAGCCTGGGCGACAATGCAAGACTCCGTCTCAAAACAAACAAAACAAACTAAAAAAACAGATGAATCTGGGGGAAGGTGTTCACATACAAAGGCGTGCAGGTAAGAGGGAACATGGCCCTTCTTGGGACCTGCAAGTAGTTCAGGTCCTGTGCCCAGCCCATGCCAGGAAGCACTGCCCATAGGACCACCTCTTCTCTTCTAAAAGAGTCAGCTCTAGAGACTTCTCACCCCTCCTTACTTTACCAGGCTCACTGCACATGCAACAGAAATTTCTCCTGCTTTCATTGACATCTCTTTCCCTTTTTCCAGCCTTGTTTCTCTGTGGCTTTTACAGAGATCTCTCTTTCCTTGATGTCTCTAGTGTGTACCTTCATGTTTTCCCTCCAAGCTTTCAAGTCCGTACTCCATCCTCTTTTCACTCCAATTTCTTTTTACTCCCTAACCTCTGTCAGCTCAGTCTCCATAGCAGGCTCTGATAAGACCCATGCCTGCCACTAGGGAAGCCCTCCACTCCTGGGGCCCAACCCTCCTCCCCTATATCCCTCTCCCACTCCCCCATTTTCCTAAAGGGAGCATTTAACAGCCACATCTGGATCTCTCGGAGAGGTCTTCCTCTTCCCTCTGCTTCCTTTCCAGTTTATTTTCTTTCCCTCTGAAACAGTCCTATATCTGACTCCTACATTAAAAGTCTACTTCTTTAAAGTTTTTTTTTTTTTTTTTTTTTTTTTTTTTTTGAGAGGGAATCTTGCCCTGTGGCCCAGGCTGGAGTGCAGTGGCGCTATCTCGGCTCACTGCAACCTCCGCCTCCCGGGTTCAAGCAATTATCCTGCCTCATCCTCCCAAGTAGCTGGAATTACAGGCGTGCGCCACCATGCCTAGCTAATTTTTGCATTTTTAGTAGAGACGGGGTTTCACCATGTTGGCTAGGCTGGTTTCGAATTCCTGATCTCATGATCCACCCACCTTGGCCTCCCAAAGTGCTGGGATTACAGGCATGAGCTGCTGTGCCCAGACTTAAAGTTTTCCTTTATACGTGTGTTCATGTTGTAAAAATTCATTGAATTATATACATATGATTTTTGAACTTACTTCTTTAAAGTTTTATATTTCAATAAAAAGCTTAATGATATATATACATTATTTTCCATACATGACAAATAATCATATATACTATTTTTGAACTTATTCCTATTAAATGTTATATTTCAATAAAAACTGAAAGATATATTACATTATTTTCCATCCATGACAAGTATTATATCATACATGCTATTTTTTTTTTTTTGAGACGGAGTCTCGCTCTGTTGCCCAGGCTGGAATGCAGTGGCGCGATCTCGGCTCACTGCAAGCTCTGCCTCCTGGGTTCATGCCATTCTCCTGCCTTAGCCTCCCGAGTAGCTGGGACTACAGGCGCCCACCACCACGCCTGGCTAATTTTTTTGTCTTTTTTAGTAGAGACGGGATTTCACTGTGTTAGCCAGGATGGTCTCAATCTCCTGACCTCGTGATCCGCCCGCCTCGGCCTCCCAAAGTGCTGGGACATACATGGTATTTTTAAGTGTCGTCATTTGTTTTTTCCTGGCCCTGCCTTTTTAATACTTGTAAGCCTTGCCCTACCCCATCCCATACTTTACCTCATCCCAGGGAATACATATCTTAAGCTTGTATATACCCATCAATACTTTCCATGTTTATGTCTGGGTGTGTGTATGTGTCTATCTAGACAGAGACTGTGACTGTTTAACAACAGTGTAATCATATCACATGTACAGTCGGCCGGCCCTCTGTATCCCGATACCATATCCTTAGATTCAACCAACTGCGTGCAGATAAAAAATATTTGGAAAAATAAAGAACAACAACAATAAATGTATGTAAAAAACAACACAGTATAACAACTATGTGCATAGCATTTCCATTGTATGAAGTATTATAAGTAATCTAGAGATGATTTAAAGCACAGAAGGTCCCTGATTTACCATGATTCAACTTACCAAGTTTTCAACTGTATGATGGGTTTATTAGGAGGTAGCCCCATGGTAAGTCAAGAAGCTCCTTAAGACTTTGATGGGATTATGGTTTCTACTGAATGCGCATTGCTTCCACACCATCATAAAGTCGAAAAATCATACATTAAGTGGACCCATCGTAAGTCATAGACTGTCGGCTGCGTTGCCAGCATTAAATGCACTTTTGACTTACAATGTTTTCAACTTACAATGGGCTTAGGGGGGTGTAAACCCACAGTAAGTTGAGGAGTATCTGTATATGGGAGGATGTGCGTAAGTTACACGCACAGCCTACACCCTACTATATGGGGACTTCAGCATCTGCAGATTTGGGTATCTGAGGCAGGTCGCCCAGAACCAAGGCCCTGCAGATACCAAGGGATGATGTTTTCTGCACCTTGCTATTCTCACACAAATGAGATCTGGTGGTCCTTCCATGTCGTCATCTTATGCTCTAATTCACTATTCGCCATGGCTTTCAATCCATAGGCCTTCTAGTTTTCTACCACTGTGAACAATGTTGAATTAAATATTGTTACACATACATCATTCTGGTAGATAGATCTTGAGGAGTAAAGTTGCTGAAACAAAAGCCACGTATGTTTTATTTATTTATTTGTTTATTTATTTAGAGAAGTCTCACTCTGGCGTCCAGGCTGGAGTGCAGTGGTGCGATGTTGGCTCACGGCAACTTCTGCCTCCCAGGTTCAAACAATTCTCCTGCCTCAGCCTCCCGAGTATGTGGGATTACAGGTGCCCACCACCAAGCCTGGCTAATTTTTGTATTTTTAGTAGAGACAGGATTTCACCATGTTGGCCAGGCTGGTCTCGAACTCTTGACCTCAAGTGAGCCGCCCGCCTTGGCCTCCGTAAGTGCTGGGATTACAGGCGTGAGCCACCATGCCTGGCCATGTTTTTTATTTTGATGTGCTGACATACTGTTTTGTAAAAAGACGACACTCCACATTTGTATCTGCAACCATGACAGTACCCTCTTCCCCGCATCTCCTAGGGTCTAACAGTTATGTTAATGAGCTGTCCTCAAAAGCATGGGCAGTTTTCTTTTTTCTCCCTTAGTCCCTCATCTCTGGACTCTTATGGGGAGGAATATGAGTACATTTAGGTCACATGCAGGTCACCTCCCTGTAGATTTGGAGATAATTCCAACAGAAATTTGACTCTGAAGGGAAAAATGGGTCTCAGTTATGAGCAGACAGAAAGAGAACAGGACTCAGGTCAGTGCAAGCCCAGAGTACCTCCAATGGCCCTCTGACCATTTCTTAATGATTGTCTCTCAGCCTATACCATGGGCTTGGGAAACCTGTAAAGGACAATTCCTAAACTCACACGCCAATTGGCTTCCTGTTAGAGTTCTTCAATGGAGAGCAAGGATTGTGGATTGAAAGGCAGAAGGAAATCTCTTCAGCTTCTTGCTCCAGCTAGTATTTCTCCAGCAGCAGCAGACACCCACGACTCCAGTCTCCAGCTTTCCTCAGCATGCACAGCACAGGTGCAGCCACACCTCCTGAGAGGTCCCAGCATAGATGCGCAGTGCCTCCCTCAGTGATCTGAGTACTGGCTGTGTAGGGACCCCTCCTGCAGGCTCCCATGGTTTTGATCATTCTGCTTCTCTTGCTTTGTTACCCCAGCCCTAGGGGAGGGTAGAAGGCAGCCTCTAAGATAGTCCCCAGTGATACCCACCTCTTGGTATTTACAGCCTTATGCGATCCCCTCGTCCTCTTAATTTGCTTCTAAGAAAATATGGTGACATTGCAGGGCTGTCACTTCCATGATTAGGTTACAAAGGGTTCTGACTTCCATCCTGCTAGTACACTCTCTTACTGGCTTAGATAAAGCAACCTCGCATAGTGGAGAGACCCACATGGCTAAGAACTGAGGGGAGCCCCCAACTAACAGCTAGCAAGGTACTGAGGCCTTCAGTTCAAAACAGTCCTCAAGAAATTCAATCCTGCCAACACCCACATGATCTTAGAGGTGGACACCTCCCCAGTCAAACTTTCAGATGATCCCCTAACCCTGGCTGATACCATCTCATGAGAGATCATGACATAGAGAATCTGGTTAAGCCATGCTGGGATTCCTGACTTACAGAAGCTGTGAAATAATAAATATATACTGTTTTAAAACATTAATTTGGGGATAATTTGTTCCACAGCAATAGATGACTAATATAGGGTGTTAGTCAGGCTATTGTCTATGATTACTAATATATTGGCTACCTATTCCTTTTCTACTCCTTCAGCCTTCCAACTCCTATATTACTGATTTCCTGTATTAAAATAGTTTGAAATACCTAGCATGGTCTCTTTTCCCGGTAAGTCCCTAATTGGTACTTATTAGGATTCAAGTT
The DNA here is from genome assembly GCF_049350105.2 of Macaca mulatta. Classification (NCBI taxonomy): domain Eukaryota; kingdom Metazoa; phylum Chordata; class Mammalia; order Primates; family Cercopithecidae; genus Macaca; species Macaca mulatta. The sequence continues at coordinate 181,495,820 of NC_133408.1, forward strand.
CCAAGGTCTACTATTTAAGGCTCTCTACAATCTAATTTCAGAACCTAGTTCTCCAATCATTTCCCTCGTGCCGGCTGACTTAATCCCAGCCAAACTAGTTTGCTCATGTCCCATGAACTTGTCTTGCATTTTTCCATGTCCATATCTCTGCAAAGACAATAAAGTGGGGCAGGACACATGCACTGGCTGTAGCACTAGACCTCTGTTTAAAACTTGGCTCTAACTCCTATTAGCTATAAGACCTAAAGCAGTCACTAGCCCTTTATAAGCTCCGGTTGCTTTCGCTGGAAAACAAGGATTAAAAAAGCATTTACTTTTATTGTAGAGAATGCTGCGACAGGTATAGATAAATAGCTGGCACAATGCGTAACTCCCAGAAGGTGCTAAGAGAGTGACAGACCATGGTCCTCACTGCTGCTCACACCTTTCCTGGTTCTGGAATCAGCAATCCTCACTCTCCACCTAGCCAAATACTCAGGGACCGCATCCTCTCCTAAGACATCTTTCCCAGAGTTCTCCCTTGGACTCTTGGCATAATTTCTCTACCAGAGGAGCCCTAGGTTTCCATGGAAACATCCTGTGGCCAACCACAGGGGACAGAGAAGAAAGAGAAAGAGGAGATTCATGTTCTTAGTCATATTTGCACCCTTCCAACACCTAACGCTTCGCTGGGTGTTTTGCTAACTGTACAAAGCCAAAGTACTTCAGAAACAAATACAAAATGAAGTAACATCAAAAGTATATTCACTAAGAAATGTCATACTTATTCATCAAACTCTTCATCTTTAGTTCAAATGTCTGGTGTTAAAATATCAGAAGCAATCAACAGAAGTAAATCCATCTTTTCACGACTGGCCTATCACGCCTTTATACTATGATTACAGAAGTGTCTAGAAAGCATATTGTTTAAGATAACTTGCTTTATGTTTTAAACAAACCAAATGCCTATGTTGCAACTCTACTCTATCAAAAGTAGATATTTTGTATGATCCAAAGACATAAATGTTTTATTCGTTAAAAATTAATCGACAGCTACTATTCCCAGATACAGATCCAGTATCGCGTAAGAAAAGCAGGGCTAACCTCACCTTCATCTCAGGGTACATGTATCGGTGGATGGAAGGCAGCCAGTAGACAGGGGGCAGGCTGCTGCCTCTGCCGGGACCAGCATGGAGCACCCCCTTTTTGTCCTCATAGAAGGCGGCCAGATGAGAGTAATGTCCTGGCATCTCCAGCTGGTGCCTGCAGAAAAACACACACATGCATACATGCATGCATGCATACATACACACACGAACACACACACACACACACACACACACAGTGAGAACAGCCCTGGTCACAGCTCTGCTACCACTCCTACCCCCCACCCACCTCAAGGGCTGTAGCACTCAGGGGCAAAGGCCCTGACATACTCCAAAGATCCCCATTTGGAGGCTGCTTAGGTCACCTCCTTTGATGCTACAGAAGATCCTCAAGAAAAGTTCAAACATGGGCCTGAAACTCCCTGACAGCACCATGGAACACATTCTTTTTCTCATGGGAAACAGACAGAATTAACAGACTATGACTAATGTCTATTGTTCTTGAGCAAGGTACGCCGCAGACTGGGTGCCACTTCCCAGAGAATGGCCGCGTCCTGTGAGAAGGGCCAGCCTGGAAGCCTAACATTCCCTGCTTAAAGCCGCTCTTTGTTTAGAGACCTCACGCTTGCCTGCTTGCTTTGTGGTTATGGAAGAATACGGAGAAGCTTACCTCCAATGTCTCAAATAAGGGAAAACAATTATTATTGGATATCATCAGGGCTCATAATTTCTGCATTAAGTATAATAATAAAGAAATAAAAAGCATCAGAATCTCTTCTCTGCCCGCCCCACTGGCTCGGGTCGCAGAGCCTGGCTGTGGCTGGCCCTGCTGGCTGACCCCAGACCCCAGACCCCAGAAGGCAGCACCCTGGGCCATTTGGACAGTGGAGAATCCTGCCCCCCAGTGAAGCTCAGGAGCACTGTGAGGACTGTTTGTCACTATGTTTAATGGGGGTGTTATAGGTTGAATTTTGTCCCCACAAAAAAGATGGGGCCCCAGCACCTCGCTCAGAATGGGAACTTATTTGGATAGCATCTTTACATAGGTAATCGAGTTAAAATGAAGTCACTGGAGCCGGCCCTGGTCCAGTATGAATGCTGTCCTTATAGAAAGGGGACTTTTGGACACAGAGACACACACACACAGCAAACAGCAGGTGAACATGAAGACAAGAGACTGGGATGATGCATCTACAAGCCAAGGAACCCCAAAGATTGCCAGCGTCCACCAGCAGCTAGGGGAGAGGCCTGGAACGGATTCTCCCTCATAGCCCCAAAGGGAACTCACACTGCTGAGACCTTGACTTTGGACTTCCAGCCTCTAGAACTGTGAGACACTATGTTTCTGCTGTTGTAAGCCACCCAGTTTTTGGCACTTTGTTATGCAGGCCCGGAAAAGCCCTAATTGAGGGAGGAATAAAAGGCACCAAAACCCTCTTAGCCCATCGTTATTTTCTCAGTGTCCTACAATTTCCATCAATCAATGAACAAAAAGCAAAATACGGCTTCACTGAGCAAGGGAAACATCCCTAATTATGGTTGGCCCTGGAACAGCAGTGATTAAAAATAGGCATTCCCCGCTGCCACACTGCCTCTGCAAACTGCCACAGTGGCTTACCCCAAACTATGACACAAACTGTTCAGAGCCAAGATTTCATCAACCAACTATAGTCTTCCATTCTCCAACCATCTCCACTCTAGACTGACTTACAGCTCTTATGTCAAAGTGATGACAACAGACCTTCAGACAAATTTATATTTTAAAAAGGAAAAAAAAATCATTACTATATTCATATAATGATTACTAATGTAAGATGGATGATAGCTCCAATTTCAGGGCTCCTATACATTTTAAGTTTTGACAAGGAGGCAGTCCTCCTGTAACAAATAACTAGTTGGGAGGAGGGTGCTTATAATCATTTAGTTCACTTTTACAAATGTTCATGAGCTAGACAGGAAACCCATGGTCTAAGCTGTGTCTGACTATTCTGAGAAGATGGCAATTTCAGATACTTTTTAGGGAAGCTGGTCAAACTGATCAAAGTTTGATTCACAGAAAAATCACACAAAGGCAATTATGTTCAAAGGTGTTTTTATTAGGATGGAATTTCCCTAAAAAGAACACTGAGAATATTTTATTATATTTTAATACTATATTTTCTGTGTTAAAGGGGGCTGTGTCAGGGGTAATTTATATTTTTTCATTCAAAGGTGTTTCATTAGGATCAAATTTCCCTAAAAATACTGAGAATCATTTCATCATATTTTTAATACTACTATATTTTCTGTGTTAAAGGGGGCTGTGTCAAGGTAATATTTTTTCATTTTCTATGTTTATTGTTTGCTGATTTGCTGCTCAATTGCCTTTTCTGTTTGACTACATTAAACTGTATACTTGAATCATGATTCTAAAGAAAAGTTCGGTACAAAAGTTAGAGTCCTTTAGACAAAGAACTAATATGAGGATTCTGTCCTTTGACTGCCTCAGATATTCCTGACTGATGGGACAGAACAAGGCAATAATATGGAATCTGAACATAGACAAAAACAAAAATTGGCAGTTCCTGGATGAATGTTAAGCAACTGTTGTATGAAAGCCTCAAAATTTACACACACTACAGATTTTGCAACAAACAAGATTGTCAAACCGCAATATCAAGAAAGACCGAAAAGTACTGAAACAAGGCTCAGAGTGCTGGATCAGTTAGTCTTCAAAGATGATGTCAAAGGAGCCCTTCCTGGTGAACTTACCTACAAGAATGCAGAAATTGAGAAACCACCACACTGAAATGTATGCCAAACCACCTATGGAAACCATCCAAGAGCCACGACACTGTAAAAACTAGAGAACAACTGGCTCAACATATATTATTAATCTGAAGCCATAGGCTGCTGGGCCAGAGACACTGGGATTCTCCTTAAGCCCACAGCTCCTTCACTGATAAAACACAGCCATATGTGGCCATGCAGATGCCCAATGCAACTGACCCTGCCTGTCCCTACCACACCAGCAATAAATCATCCACAATCAGAATCAGAGATGCCTCGTGCAACAATTACACTTCATCACTCTGGTGTGTTAATTATTGGTCTGAACAGGCCGGGCGTGGTGGCTCATGCCTATAATCCCAGCACTTTGGGAGGGTGAGGTGGGCGGATCGCTTGGGGCCGGAAGTTCCAGACCAGCCTGGCCAACATGGTGAAACCTGTCTCTACTAAAAATCCCAGCTACTAGGGAGTTGAGGCACAAGAATTGCTTGAACCCAGGAGGTGAAGGTTGCAGTGAACCAAGATCACACCATTGCATCCAGCCTGGGTGACAGAGCAAGACTGTCTCCAAAAAAAAAAAAAAAAAAAAAATATATATATATATATGTGTGTGTGTGTGTGTGTGTGTGTATTTACATATGTGTATATATGTGTGTGTGTGTGTGTATATATATATGTATATATCTGTCTGAACAAATCGCCTCCTAGTTCCTGGCTTTGCAAATGCAGAAAAATAAGCACCCCCATTTATTACTGCTGGTGCAGGGATACAATGGCACCACCTTCTGAAGCGTAACTTACAGCTTGTATTAAATTGTACATTGTATATATCCTCTGATCCAATGATTCCCCTTCTCGGATTGTGGCCTAAAGAACTATTTCTAGATGTGAACAGTCATTTACTCATAAGGATGCTAATGTGCACGGTGGTGAAAAAAATAAGGAACACCCTAAAACCCCAATAACAGTGAAACAGTTAAATAAATTGTGATGTATCTATATATTGAAATGCTGTGAAACCACAATAATATTGAGGACTATAATTCATGATACACCGGAAAGGTTAATATACCAAGTTACAAAATTTACATACTAAATGACCTCAATAATCCTTTTTTTTTCTTTCCCTTTTGGAGACGGAGTCTCGCTCTGTTGCCCAGGCTGGAGTGCAGTGGCGCGATCTCAGCTCACTGCAACCTCCACCTCCGGATGTATTTATCATCTAGCTTCAATAATATTTGATCCATAGGGTTATATCTATACCCTATACCTTACCATCACCACTTTTTTTCCTAGAATGTCTTAAAGAAAATCCCACCTCATAACATTTCATTGATAAATGCTTTGTAAGGCATCTCTAACTGATAAAATCTGTTTAAATAACTAACACATAATCACCATGCCATTATCTCACCTAATAATAATGCCTTAATATAAATATCCAGTCCACATTCAAAATATAGCCACTGTCCCCCAAACACTATTTCACAGTTGGTTTGAATCGAGATCTGAGCAAGGTAAAATGTGGTTATGAGTCATGGGTCCGTTTCTTCAATAACAGTCCCTCTTGCCTTTTCTAATTTAATTTGTAAAATTATGAAATAGTTCTCCAATATCTTCTGATTCATTAGAAATAATCATTAAAAAGACTCTTTAGAGATACTGAGGGCAAAAATTGTAGATGAAATACAAGTAAATAGGTTTGGAACATTGGAAGTCAGAAGAAATAAAAAACACAGATTAAGTGCTGCAGAAATGAAGACTAGTGAATTCATGTAAAAGCTGCTGCTGTATTCAAGTATTATCCTAACCTAGACCTGAGCTTATCTAACTGTGCTTCCTTCTTTTCCTCATACTCTGTCATGTAAGTCTCTTCTGTTACCTATAGCCCTCTTTAATCACCAAGCTGTAAAACTTTTCTAGCTATGACTCAAAATCTAGAAGCCATAAAAAGATGAATGAATTCAAAGAAAAACACCTATATGACAAGAAGGTAATGTTAAAAGACAAATGACAAAGTGTTATATCAGTTTTCAATTTATATAACAAAGAAAAAATTTCCCTATCGTACAAACTCCTAGAAATGAATAAGAAAAGGCCGGGCGCGGTGGTTCATGCCTGTAATCCCAGCACTTTGGGAGGCCGAGGTGGGTAGATCACATGAGGCTGGGAGTTATGGCCTTTACAAGTGGGAAGAAGAGTACACATGGATACCTGAGTGGCCAGAGGGGCAAACTGAGGCAGAAGCTGTTGACTTTTTCTCAAAGTCAAGCCTTCCCTTCTTCCTGTCTGTAACCAATACCCCAGAGTTCTAACTGGTCACAGGGTCACCCACCTAGTAGTGATGCTTCCCAGTCTGCTTTGCTGTTGGGTGTGTCTCTGTGATTGAGAACTTGACAATGGAATATGAGAAGTGAGATAGGTAAGAGAAGTGAGATATGTAAATTCTAGTCTTTCCCTCTTCCCTATGAGCTGAAATGCAAACATAATAGCAGTGAGCAGCTTTCAACATTTGGGAAAGAGCACCTTGCAATACAAAACCATTCTTAGGATATGGTAGACTAACAAGAGATGAATATGGGTCCCTGAACAATTGTATGGAACACAGCAGGCTACCTAACTTGACCACCTGCCTACCTCTATGCTATGACATGAGCAATAATCTTTTATCTTAATTGGGCCATAGTAATTTTGGGCCTCTGTTCTTGCTTTTAGCCAGGACCCTAACTAATATAATAACACCTTAAAATTTTTGGATTTTGAACCATGAGACTGTGTTGCCTACTTGGAAAATTAGCTTTTTAAAAGGAATAATATTGTTTTAAAAGTGTCAAAATCCCAATAAAATGGTCTTTTTTAGAACTTCATATTACTTCTGAAACAAAAAAGAAAAAACTGAGGAAATATTTTGAATACAGAAAAAAATATATGTGCAAATGTATTTTCCACAGCTCCAAAAGGTAGAGGAGCAGCTAAAAAAAATAAACAGTTAATAGAAACATGCTGCATGTTCAGCCACAGAGAATAACCAATAAATGTATGGGACAGCTCCAGCAATAAAGAGCTATTAAAATAATCATCAAAATGACAAACATGGAAGACAATGGGGAGAAAATATATGCATGACAGGCATTCCTGGAGAAGGAAAAACCAGAACGCAAAAGTTAAATATTTTATTACAGAAGAAAAAGTTCCTAAAGTTAAAAACAAAAGACCTATCTATTGAGCAAAGGGGACAAACTATCCCAGAACATTCTGATATGAACTAATAAACATTTGGCAAGTTCAGGCCGGGCGCAGTGGCTCACACCTGTAATCCCAGAGCTTTGGGAGGCCGAGGTGGGTGGATCACGAGGTCAGGAGTTCGAGATCAGCCTGATCAACATGATGAAATCCCGTCTCTACTTAAAAAAAAAAAAAAAAATTAGCCAGGCATGGTGGCGGACCCCTGTAATCCCAGCTACTAAGGGGGCTGAGGCAGGAGAATCGCTTGAACCCAGGAGGCAGAGGTTGCAGTGAGCCAAGATCACACCACTGCACTCCAGCCTAGGTGACAGAGCAAGACTCCGTCTCAAAAAACAAAAACAAAAACAAACAACAAAACAAAACATTTGGCAATTTCAGAAACAGCACAGACAAAGATAAACTCTATAGGTATCTGGATGGAGAAACTTCTCCAAAAGGACTAATTTCAGATAACAGTAGAACAGTATCTATAGCATCCTGAGGGGAAGAAGAAAGCATTCAAGAACTGTACAACCAGCTGAGGATAAAGGGAACAGGCCAACGGTATTGATCATGCAAGATCCTTTCAAAGAAAGAAACGTGTTTGATGGTAAAATTCAACCATTCAAGAATTTATTTTTTTATTTACTTTTATGTTTTAGACAGGGTCTTGCTCTGTTACTCAGGCTGGAGTGCAATGGCACAATCATAGCTCAGAACTTCTGGGCTCAAGCCATCGTCTCACCTCAGCCTCCTAAGTAGCTAGGACTACAGGTGCACACCACCATGCCTGGCTAATTTTTTTGTTTCTGTAGAGTTGGAATCTTGCTTTCTTGCCCAGGCTGGTCTTGAATTCCTGGCTTCAACTCATCCTCCTAAATTGATCCTCCTTGGCCTCCTAAAGTGCTGGGATTACAGGCGTAAGCCACCATTCCTGATCAATTTTAATGTTTATATATTGTTTCTCAGTAAACAATTGTTACATTTTGTCACATATTGTCACATTTTTCATAATCGTTTTTCTTAATTTTGGAGGAATATTTCAATGAATAGTGTATCTTACTGTGAAAAAATATTTACTTGAAGTTATAAGTAAAATTATGTTTAATAAATGTCATTAACACAGCCTGTTATTTGAGAAAATTAAATCTATAAAATATTAATCCTATTTTTGTAAAGATATTTGTATTCTACAATCACATTCATGGAATATTGTCAATGGATATCTGTGAGTGTTACTATTTGAGAGGATTTTTTAAAATCCTTTGTACTTTCATATAAATTTTTAAATAATAAACATGTTTTTTCCACAAACAACAAAGTTCACACTTTCAAAGCTGAAGATCACAATTATGTTGCATAAAAATGTTTAAATAGTGATAAATTTTAAAAGTATAGACTATAAAAGTATATATTGTATATACTCAAATATGTATTTTAAACGTACTCACATACACAGAAAAGAAGTGGTAACATTTTGTCAGTGCTTCAGGGATTAGGGATAAATTTTCCCCTCAAAATCTGAAATGTAATTAGGTTACTTGCATGATGAAAAAAATGTAAAGTAACTAATGGTTTTGCTGCTTCTGTTAAAAATTCTCTTCCTATCCCAGGCAACTTGGCTCATGCCTATAATCCCAGCTCTTTGGCGGGCTGAGGCAGGAGGATCACTTGACTCCAGGAGTTCACGACCAGCCTGGGCAATATAGTAAGAGCCTGTCTACCAGAAAAAATATTTTTTTTTTAAGTTCTCTTCCTATTATCCCAATCATAGTAAGAATGCCAATAATAAAAAGAGTAGGCTTTTAAAAAGTTTAGGATTTCTTTGCCAACTTGGGGCGAGGAGGTAACTATTGTGGCTTTGAATAAACAAAGATCATGTACCTGTCAACAAATGATTTAATTTAAAAAAGTGATGGCAGTATTAAATCCAAACTGAAGGCAGAATATACCCCGGCTTTCATTATAGAGTGAAGACTCATCATGCAGGACGTTGGCTGAAATGAAAGGACACTACCCGAGGCGTGAAACATCACCATGGATGTTCTTGGAAAGACATCTGCTGCTCTGGCACGCAAGTGCTGTCTCCGAGGGCTCGTGCCATATGCACCAGCTGGTGGATCCTGCTGCCTCCCTGCACATGTACGGAAGCCACGTACCGAACCTGGTTCTCCAAGAAGTGCATGTAGCGGTAAAGCAGCGTGTAGGAGGGAGAGAGGATGCCCACAGACTTCATCCGCGCGCCACGTTCCAGCTCGCTCTCCACTGGCATGTTGGCAAAGCAGGCCAGGCCGAAGAAGGGCCCCTTTCGGAAATAGCTAGAAGAGACCAAATACATAGCGTGGCTCAAGATCAGAGAGGAATTTTGAGATGCATTCCTAAACAAAACAAATGAACCGTGTCTGGAGCTGTCAATGACAAAGCTCAGCCTCAAAGAAACAAGTAGGCCAAGCCACTTGACCTCACCGATGAGACGAGCAAGGCTTGAAGAGATTACAGAACTTGCCAAGGGTCACCTGGCTGGAGCTGGGAGTTGGTCCCTGGCAGGTCTGCTGCTCAGCTGCCCGCGATCATGGGACACATCTCTTCTCTCCTGCACCACAACTAATGACTTGGATGGGAGAAGCAGAACCAACATTCCTCTTCAGGCTCCTCTGGAACTAGGACTCTCTTTCATAGCATAAAACGTGTTGATTCTTCCCTCACTTCCTGAGGCTCTGATATTTTTCATTGAGCTGCCGTTTTATTTCCTCCTCTTTCTCACACTTGTATCAGTCATGAATTCAGCCCCATGAGGAGATTAAAGCCACTTCATTACCCTCAAGGTCTTTCCATCGTTCCTTCTCACAAAACTCTCTGAATGCGCCACTACACAGGACTGAAAAATGGCCTGACTTGAAGCTGGAATTTCAAGGTTGAACACATAGATGTCCTCAGTTAACTCACACGGGGCTGAAGCCGTGCACTTTCATTAAAACCAAACCTCAGGTGAGGCCCATGTAATTTCTGAGACACTGAGAGAACCTCTACAGGTAGGGATTCTTAAGATTTGTAGGTCATGAAGCCCATTGAGAATCTGATGAAAGCTAGACACCTCGCTAGAAAAATGATGTAAACACAAAACTATCCATGTTATTTTCAAGGCATTTACACACAGCACATGAAGACCTCCTAATAAGAGCCCTTCTGCTTTGGGGAGCGTGTGGAGATGGGGGGAATGGTACGAAGAAGACTCCAGTTCAGAAGTACTTACATGAAATCAGATTGTATTTTATGGGACCCACTGGCCATAGACTTGAACTCAACACCTTCGAGGTCAATATCTTGAGGTAAGCACCATTCTACCATGTTCCCTGTAGGAAAAGGAAGATGCAACATCATTCAAAGAAAATGGGTTAGTACAGGGCTTAGCACACATGGCTTCTCAATAAACCGACTGCTGACTCAGCCTGACACAGACCAGCGAGATGCTCAGAGCTCAGCTCCTCCATCACCGGCAGGGGTGACACCAGAGGACCTGGAGACGGACACTGAAGGAACCTCCCATCTCTGCCCTCAAACACTGTTCTCCTCCCTCAGAAGGATGCTGCCTTTGATTCTGTCATTCTGCTCAACCACTTCCAAATCTGCCTTTCTGCTCAACCACTTCCAAATCTGCCTTTCGTGGCCTCACTTCTCTGCATGTTTTTTTAACCTTACGCCCTCATTTCCTTATCTCGTGTTCTCTCCTTAATCCCTTGAGATCTTGATTCTATCTATAGCCACTAATGACTGGGAAAAATCCCAAAACATTTTTTAAATTCTCATTCTCATTCACCTCTAGATAGGATTTGCTAATTCCTCAAACATTTCTCCTCTTTTTCCTATATTTCCATGATAGAATACTATTTTTGTGCTTTTCCTACCTGTTTGACCAATGTAACTCTGTTTCCCTCCCCCTCTCTCTCCTAAGTGAGGTCCTTCTTCAAGGGCCAATGATATTTGCTTCCACAATTCTGGGACTCATTCACTCATCATTAATTATTTCGTTTCTCCTGAGCCAGATGCTGGAGATACAAAATCCCTGACCTCATTGAGATTAGATTCTTGAGAGAAATGAGGAGATCTAGAGGAGATTAGCAGTTATAGTGCAGGGGGATCAATGTTATGACAGAGGATAAGGTGTGATTTTTTTTTTTTTTTTTTTTGAGACGGAGTCTCACTTTGTTGCCCAGGCTGGAGTGCAGTGGCACAATCTTGGGTCACTACAAGCTCCACCTCCCAAGCTCAAGGCGATTCTCCTGCCTCAGCCTCCCGAGTAGCTGAGACTACAGGTGTGTACCACCACACCCAGCTTTTTTTTTTTTTTTTTGAGACAGAGTCTCACCTCTGTCACCCAGGCTGGAGTGCAGTGGCACGATCTTGGCTCACCGCAAGCTCCGTCTCCGGGTTCACGCCATTCTCCCGCCTCAGCCTCCCCAGTAGCTGGGACTACAGGCGCCCGCCACCAGGCCCAGCTAATTTTTGTATTTTTAGTAGAGATGGGGTTTCACCATGTTGCCTAGGCTGGTCTCCAACTCCTGGCCTCAGGTGAATCACCTGCCTCAGCCTCCCAAAGTGTTGGGATTACAGGCGTGAGCCACCACCCGAGGCCAAGGTAGGATTTTAAAAGTACAAGCATGCCTCAGGCTGTGGGAATCAGGGAACTACACAATAGCAGTGTTATCTGGAGTCTTGAGAGAATGCTATAGAATACTCCCTTTTGTTTTCGTGCATATTCAAAAGGGTTTAAAGCAAAACACTAAGCTACTTGTGAGATTTCATTTCAGAACAAACTTCTTATTAACACTCCAAATCCTAATTTGCTAGGCATTAGAAAAACCATCAATAATCCCAGTCAAACAACACTTTCAGATAATTGTTCAGGGCATCAGGGAATATACAATCTAGTCTCAGGACATGGTAGTTATCATACAGCACTGCCGAATCCCACACTCAGCAGCCCAAGGCACGTTCAAATAGTTTATTTTCAAAAGAGGAATGATTCCGATCATTTAGTCAATTCACTAAAGTGAAAAGCATGAAAAAGGAATTAAGAGTTCATAAAACACAAAGCTTTGAACAATGTTATGTTTGTCAGGGTCAAAGATAAGAAAAAGTACTCAGAAAGAAAGAGGGGTGACCTTGGGCATAAGATGAGCTTTTTAAGCACCAAGTTCCCCCATGCTTTCTTATATTTTCCCCTACCATCCATTCTATTACCTCCACAGTCCAGTGGATTTTTTCCCTGTGGCATGTATCAGGACAGCCAGCGAGCTTTAAAAGGTGCCAGGGGCTACCCTAGGTCCACAGAATCACCATCTTCCCTGCCCTGCCACAGGGTGATTCTGCTGATGCATGGCAGCGATAACAGCCCCTGCTTGGGCCTCTGTGTACATGCTCCTCACCCTTCACAGTGGCAGTATATGCTCAGCAGACGAAAGGGACAGTCTGGGACAGAGCGACAATGAATCTTGATAGGCTCTGTCCTCCTCATACTCAACCAACCTGCTTCTTCTAACACTCACTGCCTTGTTTACCCACACGCCACAAATTACTGGGTTCAGCTAGCTCAAACTTAGCTTCTTTCCTCCAACCCAGCCCGCTCATGACTACTTAGTGTCTTAAAACTTTATTTACCCAAATGTTATATTGAAGTATAGCATAAGTATAGAAAAGTGCCAAGATGTGCATTGCAGCACTATTCACAATAGCAAAGGCAAGCAACCAACCCAAATGCCCACCGATGGTAGACTGGATGAAGAAAACGTGGTTACACACCACAGAATACCATGCAGCCACCGACGGTAGACTGGACGAAGAAAATGTGGTACACACCACAGAATACCATGCAGCTACCCACGGTAGACTGGATAAAGAAAACGTGGTACACACCACAGAATACTATGCAGCCATCGACGGTAGACTGGATGAAGAAAACGTGGTATGCACACCACAGAATACTATGCAGCCATCGACGGTAGACTGGAGGAAGAAAACGTGGTTACACGCCACAGAATACTATGCAGCCATAAAACGGAACGAGATCACGTCCTTTGCAGGGACATGGATGGAGCTGGAAGCCATTATCCTCAGCAAACTAACATGGGAACAGAAACCCAAACACTCCATGTTCTCACTCATAAGTGGGAGCTGAACAGTGAGAACACATGGACACAGGGAGGGGAACAACACATACCAGGGCCTGTCGGTGGGGAAGGGGAAGAAAAAGCATCAGAATAAATAGCTAACGCATGAAGGGCTTAATACCTAGGTGATGGGTTGAGAGGTGGAGCAAACCACCATGGCACACGTTTACCTATGTAACAAACCTGCACATCTGCACATTTATCCGGGAACTTAAAATTTTAAAAAAAGAAAAGTGCACAAAGTACAACTCAATGGATTTTCCCGAAGTAAACATATTTGTGTAAGTAGCACCCAGATTAAGAAGCTGAAAGAACATTATTTGTACATCAGAACCCTCCCTCATAGAGCCTCCAAGTCATTAACCCTCTCTCATGAATTAGCTTAGCCTCTTCTGAGTTTCTACAAATGTAATTATAGTTTATATTCTTTTATGTCTTTTATGTCATCCATGATGATGTGTGTAGCAATAGTTTGTTCATTTAGTACTTCTATCATATGCATGTAGCAGTTTACCTGCTTAACTGGTGATGTGCATTCAGGTTACTTCCAATGTGAAGTTACAGCAACGGGCACTGCTGTAAACAATCCTGTATTTGCCATCTGCTGTAATAGTGTAAAGTGGCATTGTAATGCATTGGCCTGGTTAGGCTGAACTATCCTCCTCAGAATTTCCCTTCTTTGCATGCTTCCAGCTGAGATTTGGAAGTGAATCAATAGCCACGTTATGTTTGCATCTGTAAGGTCGGTGCAGAAGGTCCACTGCATAGCTGCTTCTCTGCAGGCTTACCACAGTGGTGAGGGGCAGCAGCCAGCCCTGAAGATGCTGCAGCCACCATCCCTTGATCTTCCTTCAGCTTCTCCGACTCCTAAGCCAGGTGTGTGTTTAGTTCCATAATAAAGGGCAACAGCTTCTCCTTAGGAGACACCCACATCACCAAAGCTGGATACAGTAACAGCCTGATCCAAGTTCCCATCTATCTTCATGAGTTTCAGCTTCTTATTCTTCCTCTTCCTCCTGCTTCTCCTCTTCTTCTTCACAGGTTTACTCTCTTCCTTCATAACTGTCTGCCCAGTAGACTTCAAATTCCAACAGCAGACACAAATAACAGCCTTATATAGATTGTCTAACAGCTCCCACAGTTGCATAAAACCAAATCCCTGCAACAAACTCCTTTATGTATCTCCTAGTTTTTCTGTTTCTTTGATTGAACTTTGACCATCACAATATGCACATTTCTACTACATCCCTAGGAATAGAATTGCTTTAAGAATGTTTGCATAACTGCAAACTAAGACACTCTCAATGATTCCCAAAGTAGTATTTCCCAAGCTTATGTTAATAGGGCTTCTGCAAAAAAGAAAACAAAATTTTGTAAAATGTCTGTTTTTTTGGTCAAGTTATCTTAGCTTAAACAAAGCTAGACACATTCCTCTATTGCAGAACTTCTCAGAGCCTTTAATATGCCACTCTGCATCGTGAATCTCCATGAGATCAATACAGTGCTTAATGTTTCCCCAAATTATCTTTTTTAAAGGAGTATCTTAAGATTTTTTAAAGGAGTCTCTTAAGATACTCATTTTATAGAAGGTATTTTTTTAAAAAAAGAAATATAGGTATATCAGGTATGCAAGCTGTCCTTCAATATCCACTCTTCCCTTCTTATATTTATTATATATTAACAGATTTATATATTATATATATATTAACAGATTTATTAAGGGCATGCGTTTAAAAAAACTGATGAATTAGTGTTAATTACCCTAGAAATAGTAATAATATTATAGTTATATAGGAAAATGTTCTTATCCTTAGAAGGTTTATACTCAAACATTTAGGAGTCACATATTATCATATCTGTGACTTACTTTCAAATGGTTCAGGAAAAAAAGGCATATCCAGATCTGTATATAGTCAGTTCTACTTTTATCACTTACTGGATTTGTGTCAATGCAACAGATGTACTTGAGAGCAATTTGAGCAAAGGGAATTTCATATTCACTTATGCTATAGACTCAATGCAATCCCGATCAAAATCCCAGCAAATTATTCTGTGGATATTGACAAGTTAATTCCAAAGCTTACATGGAAAGGCAAAGACCCCAAATAGCCAACATAATACTGAAGAAAAATAAAATTAGAAGATGAACAGTGCACCCAACTTCAAGGCTTCTTATAAAATTAATCAAGAGAGTAGGTATTGGTGAAATATCAGACAAATCGATTAATAGAACAGAATACAGAGGCTTGAAACAGACCTACACAAATAAATCATGTAATCTTTGCAAAAGGAACAAAGGCAACACGATGGAGAAAAGATAGTCTTTACGATAAATGGTGCTGAAACAAGTGGACATCTACATGCAAAGATATGAAACTAGACACCTACTTTACCCCTTTCACAAAAATTTATTCAATATGGAAAGCAGCTAGCCTAGGTAACATAGCGAGATCCTGTCTCTACAAAAAATTTTTTAAAAAATAGCCAGGCATGGTGGTATGAGCCTGTAGTCCTAGCTACTTGGGAGAGTGGAGTGGGAGGATCACTTGAGCCCAGAAGTTCAAGGCTGCAAGGAGCTATGCTCACTCCACTGCATCCCAGCCCAGGCAACAGAGTGAGACCCTGTCTCTAAAATAATAATAATTTTTTAAAATATGGATAGTAAACCAAAATGTAAAATGCAGAATTATAAAACTTCTAGAAGATATCACATGAGAAAAATCTGGGTGACTTTGGGTTTAGCAATGAGTTTCCAGATATAACACTAACAGCACAATTCATGAAGGAAAAATGGATACACTGGACTTCATTAAAATGTAAAACTTCTGATCCATGAAAGACACTATTAAGGGAATGAAAAGACAAGCCACAGACTGAGAGAAGGTATTTGCAAAACACATATCTGATAAAGGACTGTTATCTAAATTATACAAAGAACTCATAAAACTCAACAATAAGAAAACAATCCAACTTTTTAAAAGGATAAAAGATCTGAACTGACACCTGATCAAGGAAGATACACAGGTGGCAAATGACATATGATGTTGAATATTTTTTCATATGCTCATTAAGCAATTGCAAATTAAAACAACAATGAGATAGCATGACACACGTATCAGAACGGCTAACATTCAAAACACCAAAACCACCAAATGCTGATGAGGATGTGGGACAATAGGAATTCACTGGTGGGAATATAAAATGGCACAACCACTTTGAAAGACAGTTTGGCAGTTTCTTACAAAACTAACATATCATCATATGACCCAGCAACCATGCACCTTTGTATTTATCCAAATGAGCTGAAAACTTACATTCACACAAAACCTGCACAAAGATGTTTAGAGCAGCTTTATTCACAATGGCCCAAAACTGGAAAACCACCACGATGTCCTTCATAGGTGAATGGATAAACAAAACGTGAGACGTCCACACAATGAAATACTCTTCAGCAATACAGAAAAATGAGCTCTCAAGCCATGAAGAGACATGGAGGAACTTTAAATGCACGTCGCTAAGTAAGAGAAGCCAGTCTGAAAAGGCTACATACTGTCTGATTTCAACTATGTCACATTCTGGGAGAGGCAAAATTATAGAGACAAAAAAAAGATCAACAGGAAGGGAGGGATGAATAGGTCGAGCACAGATCTTTAGGGCAGTGAAACTATTCTGTATGATACTGTTAGGGTGGATATATAACATCGTGCATTTTTCAAAACCCATTGAACTGTACAACAGTGAACCTTAATGCAAATTATGGATCTAAATAAATAAGGTATCAATATTAGTTCATCAATTATAACAAATACACCACACTAATGAAAGATGTTAATAAAGGGAAATTATTTGTGTAACAGTGAGGGGGAGATAGTATATGGGAACTCTGTACTTTCTGCTCAATTTTTCTGTCAAATTAAAGTTGCTCTAAAAATAAAATATATTAGTTATGGGAAAAACCCTAATTGATGAATTAACCTAAATTAACTACTCTAAGAGTGGCAATGATACTATGGTGATGTAGAAAAACAGCCTTATTCTTAGGAGATTTATACTGAAGTATTGTATTTTATTTTTTTTAAGAGACAGGGTTGCCCAGGCTGGAGTGCAGTGGCCCAATCATAGCTCACTATAACCTCTAACTCCAGGGCTCAAATGATCCTCCCATTTCAACCTCCCAAACAGCTGGGCTACAGGCATGCGCCACCACACCTGGCTAATTTTTTCATTTTTTGTGGAGGCAAAGTCTCGCTATGTTGCCCAGGGTGGTCTTGAACTCCTGGCCTCAAGAAATCCTTCTGTCTCGGTCTTCCAAAGTGTTATTACAGGCATTGGTATACATATTCACGCCCAGCCCATACTGAAGAATTTAGAAATGAATGCCATGACATCCACAACTTACTTTCAAATAGTTTAGCAAAAAAATAAAAGTCTATATCTCTACAGACAATCAGTTCTGCTATAATGCTTGTTGAATCTGTTCCAAAGCAACTGATGTATTAGGGAATTTGACGTTTGTTTATGCATGATTTCAATCATGAAAAACACAAAGTGAATGTGGAAAACTACACCCAGCTGAATCAAGCCGTGTGGGAATCTACAAAACACATCCACCTTAAGCATCAACCCGCTACCTCAGGTCACCTCGTACTGAGCCATGCCATGCACCTCCAGCGTCACAGTTTTGCCTCTGATTTCAGACAACCCTCCTCCCACCACACATAGTAATTCACAGGCTCAATCCTTTCAGCACTCACCTCCAGATACAAACACCAGGTCTTTTAAAGGTACAGTTCCATGTTTACTGAGTATTTATGTATTTCTTAACCATTTATCATATGCAAAACTGTCCTATAGTTTTTGGTAGGGTTCTATCTTTAAAAAAGAAAAAAAAAATGTGCCACTGACAAAGTTTTTCTCAGAAGCCCTATGATTTTTAGTTCATGATTTTTGGAACACATATTTCATGTTATACGGGGAGTGACTATATAAGAATAAAGCAAATGGGGCAAAATGTCAATAAACGGGGACTCTAAGTGAAAGACATACAGGTTTTCACTGTACTATTCTTTCAACTTCTCAAAACATTTCAACTTACAAACTGGGGAAAATAACTGAAATAATAGCAACGTGTAAAAACATAAGGAGAGCATAAAGGACTTTGCAAAAGCCAAAAATAATTGAGGCAATGTACCACAGATAATAGGGAATGAAGAGCTATCAGGGCTTGAGGCTATCCTACAGAAACATTACAAATGAAAACCAGCTTACATATGGAATTTGAGGAGGCTTAATGTAAAGTGATTTTGCATAATTAGTCATCCTTATGGGATGCCATTTAATACCAGAAAGAAACTCATCCTGACTGCTACTTATGCCAGGCTCAGTCTTCACATTTCATGCTTTTAGGTTTTCCAAATATCCTCACTGTATTAAGAACTCAGCCAGGGAGCTGGGGCCTGGAAGGTTCAACAAAAGAGGTCATCTCATGGCTAGTCCATCAAAGAGAGGAGTCGCCACTGACAAGTGCCCTTTTCTCCTCTAACTTGCTCTCCTTCCATCTCCGTGTCCTTTCTCATCTTGCACCATGACTTGGGCCTATTACGGGTACTTATAGGCACTTCCTAGCCTCTACTGCAAAGACAACTTCTGAGGAGGGATTCACACAACGACCACGGGCGGTACAAATGTAGCAATATGCATTGTGGACCTTCAGCTGGTTATTGAACAAATATTGGTGGGGCACAACCTGGCAGCAGGGTGCCTGCCAGGTGCTGAGCTCATGCAAAGGCAAGTATGTCTGTGTTTAAAGGAACTTGGACTAACAGACTATGAGGCTGGCAGCTCAGTTACCCAGGGAAAGACAGAAGGCCAGTGCCGCGCCTGGCTGAGGGTGTCCAGATGGTCCGAACCCTGCCACTCCACAGCTCCGAAGGTCAGCCTGACAGCTCTGTGCACCAGGGCCTCCCAGAGCTGGGGTTTTATAAGCCCACGGGCTAGGCCAGATGTAGGCTGTCCTATATAGGTTGACAATTGTCTCTGACTTCCAAAACTACTTCTGTTTAAAGGAGAAATGACCAAACCCCCAGATGTCTTAAAATTCATCACTATTTCCTACGGATAACGAACATTAACTGCAGTAACTGTGGTCTGCTAGAAAGTTCACCTCAAAATATTTAAAATAGAGAAAGCAATGATCTTGAACCAAAACAATCTCTTTTTAATAGGAAATATGTCCATTTCTTTTTCCTCCTCTGTTAGATGACCCCCAAGCAAGCACTTCCTCCTGAGCTCTTCATTTCCTATCCAGAGACTGCCTCAGCTGGAGATCCTCTTCCAGCTCCTCTGACCTGAGGAGTGGAACTCCCACCCCAGCACGTGCCTGGGTTTTTACTCTTTCCACGGGCATCTTCCCATCTGTGTATACAGATTCTAATCAGGAAGTCAAAACAAATCCTGTTTCAGGAATAAAGGCAGGCAACCAAGAGTATTCCAGGTCCCAACACCACATTCCCTTCACATAACCACCTAAAGGGGCCACCAGATCCCACAGATGGAAACCTCCAAAGAGTATTTGGTTCAGACCCTAACACCAGAAAAGTAAATAACCCACGTGAGTTGACTTTGGGTCTGACATGGTTTGAAACAGTCTTTAAACCACCTAGGCTGAGAGCACATACAAGGCAAAGAGAAAAGCAACAGGATAAAGAATGCTGAGTCAGGAAGAAGCTAATCCTAGTGATTTAAAGTCAGCTATATGCCAATCCATGGCTGAATTCCAATGCATTCACTTTACAAAGAAAGACTTTCCATTTCACAGATCCCATATCATTCTCCACTGGGTGGTGGTGTGGTGTGGATAAGGGGTGCAGGTAGACTTGGACTCTGGCCCTAACTTTAGACAACTTAATGGCTCGGTGCAGCTGTTTTTCTCATGATTATGGTGAAGTCCGTTGGGAGGATCAGAGGCAGGTTGTTGAAACATGTGGCACAGTCCTTGGCACACAGTAGGCACTCAGGAAGTGGTGGGTATTACAATTACCATTTTTATTTTCCCCTCCTCAATTTTCAAGAGAAGAAACTGACTTCACAGCAGATGGCTACAAACTGATTTCTCCCTGAAAACCACAAGCAGGTGAATCACCAACCACCTGGGAAAGATTCTGCCATGGAAGGATTAAGCAAAAGAACCACAATTGTATTCCACTGGCATTTGGTGTAAATACAGGAGAAGGACGCAGACATGACAGTTTCTCTTCCTACGAGACTTTCTGGCCGGGTATCAGAACTGGCTTTTTCTTTGCCTGCATTTGAGCTGTCCATGCTTACGACTGTTGTTTGCATCTTAAAATTGTCCTCCAAATTTTCCATTCGCATTCTACTTTGTCACTTTCCCACCCATTGCTGGAGCCATTTATTATTTGCCACGAGTCAGATGACCTGGGCAGCGCTCCAAGTCGTGCCTCAGACACCAGACCTAGCCCTAATCTCACTGGGCCTCCATCATCTCCATTGTTTTAAAAAAGAAAAAATGCTTATGTTTCATAGACTATACAGGGAATCTATAGAGATTAAAATTAGCGTGTGTGATTTTAAATATACTCACCTGACATAAACATAGAAGCACTTAGATACATTAAATAGGCATTTAGATGTACTCTGGGCACTGGCTAGAGGCTGAGGGAGGAACAGGTAGAAATTCATTCCCAAGAAGAAAGGGAGAAACAGCTTGAAAACCTCAGCAGGTGATCTGCCTCTCACCTTACCCCTCCTCTTGCAAGCTGCCCCAGTACAAACACACAGAGCACAGGAATTTCTCCCAGACACCCACAATAAAACTCTAAACGCGGCAGTGTAATCTCTTATAAAGAAACAGTCTAATGAGGCAGATGCACAGATGCCCAGACATTATATGTTCAAAGCTTCATCGGCCTCCATCCTGCCCACACACACGTCCTCAGCCACACGGTGAAACCGCTCTCGCCACCATCTGGGGGCAGGGGTGTTCCCCAAGTGTGACAATATCCTTTCCTTTAATCAAGCAGACTAAGAAAATGTTACTAGAAACCCAAATAACAAAAGTAAAATTAAAATCAAGGCTCTAAATCATGGGGTTGAACAAAATGAAAAAGCAATATTCTGGCTTCCAGCATCTTCCACCCAGCTTGCAGAGTTAGCATCTGGGTCTGGTTTCAATAGCTGCTTTGTGGCCCAGATGATCAGCACCACCATCCGAGGGCCCCCTGCTCCAGATAAGGACTGAGTGTACACGTAAGCCTCGCTTTGAACCTGAAGCCCCTGTTCTTAAGTCACTTGTAGACTCAACAACCATAATTTTCAATCCATGAATCTGATGGAAATAAGCTTTAAGACTTTCTCTGATTCTTCCCACAGATGGCCAGCCCAGCTTTCCAAAACTTGTATCTAAAAGTGCAAAAGGATTACTTTCATTTCCACACCTCAGTCAGAGAATCACTGCACATATTCCCGCTCAAACGCACACACACACCCCTTCTAACAAGGATCCACCTCTCCTTTTCCTTTTTACTCTGCTTCCTAAATGTACCACGGCTATGAATTCTCTTCTCCCTCTTTCACTCTCTCCCTCTCTCTAATGCACACACACTGATTTGGACACATGCCAATAGTTATCCACATTACATGGGAAGATGCACAAAATACCATGGCCCGGGCAGTAAGTGACGGGGTGGGGAGGGTTGAGGTGGGTGTGGGGTGGGGGGAGGAAGGATCTCCTAGGAGTGGAAACCGAGGACACAGGTGGGAGAGACATGGGGAAGTGGCTAAGCAGGCAGGTCAGCGAGAGAAACTAAAGGGCAGACAAATCACACCTGTGTAAGAACTTCGACAATATGCTAATTTTGGTAAAGAAGTCAATATTCACTTCACTGCGCACACAGGTGAAGGAGAGGCAAAAGTCTGGGTGGGCCAATATTAAATAGGAACAAACAGCAGATCTGCCTCAGCAGTAGAGAGGGGAAGATGCTGGGCCAGTGATGCCTCCAGTTCACTGTGCCACTATGGGCCTCACTCCACCGGAACCATCACACAAGGGGTACATCCCACACTCTCTGAGGCCCTATTCTAGTGCTAACCTTGAGGCTCTCAGAAGCTCAGTAGCATTCATTCACTACATCTCCTACTTTTAAGATATATACAAAATAAAATTATATGGTACAAGGTCTATCAGAGTATTTTTACAGGATGCAAAGTGCCATTTAGGACTAGGATAGATGACAAGAGACAAACACATTTATGGGCAGGAAAGGACTGCTTTCCCCCCACCAAAAAAAAAAAAAAAAAGTTACAAGTGCTCCCTCTCACACTGCGCTCGCTCTTCCTCCTTCCTCATCCATCCCTGGATAAGGATCAGATGCCAGGGGTTCAGGCAGCATAGTATACTAGAAGGACAATGCGACTTACAGTCAAGTATTTATTGGCTACTTAATATTCCCAAATTACCTAAGCATCCCTGGTATGTTCCCTCATTTATAAATTGAGCATAAATGATCCTCAAATTACAGAGCAGTGATCAGAATAAATCAAACAGCATTATAGTAAAATGCCTGCACAAAGTGTCTAAGTATGTTACAATCCCTTCTTCGCACAGCAGCCTTAGTCTGAAAACCATCACACACACACACACACACACACACACACACACACACACACACTCCGTATACACAAATTCACAAAGCCATGCTCACTGCCTGTGACTGACAAGGAATGGGGGCAGGTACTAGCCTTTTGGTGTAATAATATCAAATATCAAATATTTGTAATAAATATCAAATGTCAATTGGCCAATATCAATAATTGATCAATTATCAGATTATCAACTATCACTCTGTCTGTGATTAGTATAAGACTTTCTTTTCTCTTTCCCTTCCCTAAGACTCTACCACTGGAGCTACCAATATTAAATCAGATCGTGTGAATGCGCCCTTTCCATTCCTTCTAGCTACTCTGAAATACTTCCCAGGATAAATCAAATGCTGGTAGCTGTTTACCTGTAAATGATGGGGTATGGTATAAGGAATATGATTAGTTACAAAGTATTGGTTTTTGTCTAGTATTACGGGTTACTTTGGTCAAAAAAGACCAATATTTTTCAAACTACTGGTATTAGGAATCTCAAATGCGAGTCAATCAGCATGTCTGATGAACACTTAAGAAAAGAGAAAAGAGCCACTGCGTATTCCAGCCTGGGCGACAGAGTGAGACTGTCTCAAAAAAAAAAAAAAAAAAAAAAAATGCATTACATGTAGAAGGAGTCAGCACTACTTCATGAAATGTCTGTTTCAGTTACGTAAGTACTGTATGTATGTGAGCATATTGGTTGTGATGTAAAATTAATTTCACATGATAGGTCAGTCAAAAAAGTTTGAAAGCCATGGAAATGGGGCAAAGGAATAAGCAGAAGTCACAAAGGCCTGAATTCTCCCCACAAACTCTGTCCCTACAAATGGAGCTCCACAGTGAATCCCACATTCTCCCTGTGTCCCACAGCTGAAAACCCCAAAGCTACCGGCCTGGAACCCATCCTCAGCTGCCATACTGGATTCCCCTTCTCCAGATCCTAACCCCTTTTTTCCCCACTCCATCCCACCTCATCCCAGAAAGCAGCCAATATTTTCCTGCACGAACAGGCACTCCACACTCCAGCAGCTGCCCTGGAGACATTGACCGTCACACCTGGGTTTCCTTAAGCCCTGACACCACGACTCCTGCGATGACACCTCCTTCCCCCAACACCGAACAGCACAGCCGCTTTCAGAGTCAGAAGTCCCTAGCTGACCCTCCAAGGCTTCCTGGGCGCGCAGGGTCATTCTTCCACTTTCTATCCCCCGCGGACTCCCACCTGGAAAATGCACACCTCTCTGCTGGGTGGCTAGACTAAGATTATGTGGGCTAAGGCTTTAATTCTCCAAGCATCTCCGAAAGACAGCCTATCGGGGAGGCTTCTCCTTTAATCAGCCTTCTGCTGAAACCCTCTGCCCCATCCCTCAATGCTCCCGGCGTTAATTCCTCAAAATAATGCAGTCAGAGAAAGTGAACTTGGCCGCTAGGAAAGTTACCCAGGAGGAAGCTACGGGGAGCTAGAGCGAGCAGGGCGAGGGGGAGGGGGAGGGGGAGGGGGAGGGGGAGGCCGGAGAGCTCAGGGCGCTCGCCTGGCGGGGTTTCCTCCGCTCAACGTGAAAAACCTTCTAGCCCTCAAGAAAAGAAAACAAAACCCAACGCGGCCACAAACCGGATCTCCTGTCACTGGAGAAGTGCGAACACCACTGTGGGGCTGGGACTCAGAAGAGAGGAGAGGAGGGGAGGGGAGGGGAGGGGAGGTCGGCGGGGCTGAAACAAAGCCCTCGGGGCCGCTCCGAGAGGCCGGGCGCCAGGACCCGGCTGTGCCCCGAGGCAGGGAGCTGGGGACGTGCCGACCCCCGCCCCTCCCCGAGCCCGGGAGCCCGGGGCCGCCGCTGGTGCGGGGTGCGGGGCCGGGAGGGCAGGTGCGCGCGCACCGAGCCCCTCCCCCGCGCCCCCAAAGCCCGGGGACACCCCGACCTTCCCCGAGCCCCCGGCCCTGGCGCGGCCCTCACCCGAGCGGGGGTCGAAGGTGACCACGAACACGGCCACCACCTGGTCCTCCTCCACGTCGCCCAGCTCCAGGCGCCCGGGCTGCAGCAGCACCTCCGGGGCGGCCGGCTCCTCGGGCTCCCGCCTCCGGGGCGGCTCCGCCGCCGGCCGGGCGCCCCCGCCGCCGCCCCGGCCCCAGCCTCCCGCCTGCGGCTCCGGGGCCTGCGGCAGGGAGACGGCGGGGCCCTCGGCCCAGCGCAGCAGCGGCGCCGCGTCTCCCTGCTCCACCATGGCGAGGCGAGGCGGAGTCGCGGGCGCGAGGGGCGGGGCGGGCTGGCTACGGGAACCCCTTTCGCCTGGCCGCGCCAATGCCGCCGCCGCCCGCCGGGTCTGGCGCTGCCCGGGGCCCCGCCGCGTAAGCGCCTTTCCCACGGAGCCGGAGCAGGCGTCCGCGGAACCGGCTTCGGGAACCGCCAGCCAGTTGGGAGGCGCCGGTGTGCGCGTCCGTGTGTGGGACGCGTGCGGCCGGAACGTTCATCCTTGCGTGCATGCACCTGTGTGCGGGTGGCGGTGCCTTCTCACCTAGGGTTCCGTGGTATAACTACCACTGTGAGTTTTTATGTCATCATTATTTTTTAAAGTCCCCTAGTCCTGTGGACCGTGACAGATATGTATTACATAACCCTGGATGTGTGGCAGAATCTGCTTCTAAGCAGCGGAGTGAAGCAGAGGCGCCCTGGCTACGCAGGTGTTTGCAATATAGCCATCAATACACACTGAAAAGGCCATAGGGTTAAGGTTTGGGAATTTTGCTCTTCCTTGTATATTGCAAACTGATTAGGATGGAGTATGAGTTTATTTCCTGGTATATATACAACTTGAGGGAATTAGGAGATGCTGGAGCGTTTGTGGGGCGAGGGATATTCCCTCAGAAGATCAGGAAAATGTTGCTCAGGGGAGAAAGAGAAAAGTCAGCTCTAAAGCTGATGGCTTTGGAAATTGATTAGGGGTTTTCTATGAACCCCCATTTTATATTTAAAAATAAATTTTAAATGCCTCAATCCTTGAGGTAAATCTAGCAGCTAAGCAACTCTTTAAGAAGAGATGTGTATAAAAATAGGAAGAGCTATTAAAATGGAAAGAAGGAGGTGGCAAGCGGAGGAGGTACACAGTTCATCCAGGGTTCAGCAAGTCTCCACGGTTTGCCTGTTCTCAAAAGGACTCAGTAGAGCTATGTGTTGGGTGTTACTCCAGGGGATGTTTATGAACATCCATGTCCTACACGCCAGCAGTGCAATGATAATGTGATTTAACCCGTATCCCTAAGGAGATAACCAACGACTGCCCTAGGCCGCCATTTCTAGTCTAAAATCTGTGATATAACAATAAAGAATGTACTTATGCAGCATTTTACACCCAAGAACAGGGTCTACTTTCATTATTTACGTATTTAGTTCAGCCTTTTCCCGACCTTACAAGGGCAAGTTTACAAGGGCAAGTAAGTGACCATTCAACGCTCGCTCCCTGGAGTATGTAGACAGTCACTGAAATAGATGAGGAGCCCCAGGTATGGTCCAGCCAACACCAGGGCCAGGGCATTATCTGGCTCATTCAAAGCACACCAGACTAGACTATATCCAAACTACTCCAAGCCAGATTCCAAAGCCCACTACTTCAGAAGATCAGGCCATAGCCAAAGCTTTTCAGGTTGAGGCATTCAAAATTTTATTTTTAAATATAAAGTAGAGGTTCATAGAGAATAAACAATTTCCAAAGCCATTAGCTTTAGGGATGATGGACTTTCTCCTTCTCCCTGAAGGGACTTCCTTGTCCTGAGCTTTTGTAGGAATAGCCATCTTCCACCGCCCCCACCCCCCAGCACATCCTAGATTTAATACTCTCAAGCTGTGTATATACCAGGAAATAAACTCATAATTCCCCTCCCAATCAGTTTTTTATATAAACAGAAAAGCAAAATTTCCAAACCCTAAGCCTATGGTCTTCTCCAGTCTTCATTTGTGTGTATATCCTGGCTTATCAGCCACAATGTCTCTTTAAATTCCTAGTGCATAACAAGTGTCCAACGAATACTTGTCAATTAAATATATGAATGAAAGTAGAGACTTACAATTCTGTGCAATGGGCCCTCTTGTCAGGCTTTATCTAACATCTTGGACCTAGTAGATGTTCAAAAATGTTAATGACAGTGATGACATCCCTCTTAGCACATGCATTCACAGTCTGATGGAGGTATTATACCTGACCATCAGTTATCTCCTCTTTGGTGACTGAATTTCACAAGATGATAGGGAGGGAACTAATTGAATTTAGCTATTAGAATAGCTCTGCTGTTGACGAAAAGAAGAGAGGAAGGAGCCATCATATTCAGGGACCCTAGTATGATGTAATATTTCAAAATGATTTCACCTAGGACACCGTATGTGTAAAACTGAAAATTTATTTTACTTTCCCAAATACTGAATATGTCTATGTTATATCAAATACAGAAAACTATCTTTGATCTATAACCTCACCACTGAGCTGGCCACTGTTAAGATGTTGCTGATCCTATTTCATCAATTCTAGGATGCAAAAATGTTTAGTTTTTATTTGTTGCCATAGTGACTCACTATTGCTGCTAGTCCCTGCTGAGGTCTAGTTCTCATAGAGGACATTTTGACTTGCTTTTTTTAGCCATCTGGAGGCACCACCAACCTAAGACTGCCTTGAATAAATTCTCCACTGAGGTTCATTCAACCACACAACCTAGCTTCAATACTGACTTGTAGTTCACATTCTTAGGCAAGATTTTTTTCTCCTTTCACCTAGTGACCCAGTTGAGACAAGCACGTTTTCTTGCTTGTCAAATCTCTCCGTGTGGGAGGTTTACTGGCCACAGTTTCTTCATGGTACCCCCATTAGACTTCTCATTTTTTTTTTATGATGAATGGCACATAAATATAATAGAACAGTCAGCCCTCCACATTCACAGGTTCAGCATTGGTGGCAACGTTACCTTGTTGCCGACATGTACTATGTAGTTAGGCCTAGGAAGGTTGCATCTGCACTGAACATATGCAGCCTTTTTCTTGTCATTTTTCCCTAAATAATACTATAGAATGACTGTTTACATTTTATTAGGTATTGTAAGTAGTCTAAAGATTAAAGTATATAGGATGATACGCCTAGGTTACATGTAAATACTATGCCATTTTATATCAAGGCCTTGAGCATCCATGGATTTTGGTATCCATGGGGGTCCTGGAACCAATTCCCACAGATACCGAGGGAGGACTATATATCTTAAAATAGATGTATTTATGTTTACATGTTGAAATTATGCTCTATATCCATTTTGTGTTATTTTTACCCTTAACATCAGAATATGAACAATTTGAGATCTGATTTAGAAACTTTTTATATGCATCTTTTTTTTTTTTTGAGATGGAGTGGCCTGTATCATTCTTATGTATGTTTTCCGTTGTATGTGTGTTTGATCATTTACTTAGCCATCTTTCACTGCTAGATAGTCAAGACCCTCCCTTTTTGTTGTGCCTAAAGTTTTGACCAAATATCATTTTTACTAAGCCCTGTGATACTAAGCCCCGCGCATAGCACTGGGACAGCTGGGAAGAAAACAGACGTTCCTTCTCATCAGGCTCACAGCCAGGCAGGAAAGACAGCTTCAAGGCAAGAAATGAAATATAGAATGAGGGGAGACAGGTAGGGCAAATGTGATCTGCCATTCAGGTGGCTGGCTTATGATAAAGGTGGCAATGCTGGGTTAAAGTGCGTTCACAGTTTTAAGGTTCTCTTGATTGTGCTGCCAAATTGTTGATTCACCAGTGTATATGAGTATCAGTTTCATTTCACCCTTGTCTAAATGAGGTATTGCCACTTAAAATTGTTTTTGCCAATTTGTCAGAGGAAAATAACATTTTGTTTCATGTTTATGTTTTGTAATTAAATCTCTGATCATGTTTTCAAACTACATGTTGGCGAATTGTGGTTCCTCTTCAGCACACCGTCTGTCCGTGATGCCCTTTGCTCGCTTGTCCTTTGCTCATTTGCACTGTCTTTCTATGATGCCCGATACTCATTACCAATCTGTATGAGTTCTTTATGCATAAGAATATTAATCTTTTGTCTGGCATAATATTTAATATTATTTAATTGTTAATATAATGTATTGTATGTTTCCAATGCCATTTATTTGCTACATAATCAGTTTTTTTGTGATTTTTTTTTTTTTTTTTGAGACGGAGTCTCCCTCTGTTGCCCAGGCTGGAGTGCAGTGGTGCCATCTCGGCTCACTGCAAGCTTCTCCTCCCAGGTTCATGCCATTCTCCTGCCTTAGCCTCCCGAGTAGCTGGGACTATAGGCACCCACCACCACGCCCGGCTAATTTTTGTGTGTGTGTGTTTTTTTTTTTTTTTTTTTAGTGGAGACGGGGTTTCACCATGTTAGCCAGGATGGCCTCGATCTCCTGAACTCATGATCTGACCGCCTCGGCCTCCCAAAGTGCTGGGATTACAGGCATGAGCCACTACGCCCAGCCTTTTTTGTGACTTTTTATGTTGCTTTGACATTTAGAAAGTTGGTCCCCCACCAAAAATTTGATCAACATTTACTTTATTTTTATTTTTTATTTTTTCGAGACAGAGTCTTGCTCTGTTGCCCAGGCTGGAGTGCAGTGGCACGATCTTGGGTCACTGCAACCTCCGCATCCCGGGTTCAAGCAATTCTCCTGCCTTAGCCCCACTAGTAGCTGGGATTACAGGTGTACGCCACCATGCCCAGCTAATTTATGTATTTTTAGTAGAGACGGGGTTTTGCCTTGTTGGCCAGGCTGGTCTCGAACTCCTGACCTCAAGTGATCTGCCCGCCTCAGCCTCCCAAAGTGCTGGGATTACAGGTGTGAGCCACTGCACCCGGCCCTCTTTTTTTTTTTTCTTTTTTGGTTATTTATAAATTGATTTCCTACATTTAATTTCTTAATCTATTCAATGCCTATATTGATATGTGGTAAGAAGACTAAAAATTTTGCATTGAACAGTTAATCAATAATTCCTACATGACTTATTGAATAGTTATTTCACTTCCTATGACTTATAATTCTCCTTTAAATACAATAGTAAATTTCTGTATGTATCACTCACCATTGACCTGTCTGTTCTTACACTAGTACCACACTAATTATTATACATATATTTTAAACTTTTATTTCCATGACAAGTAGTCTTGTTCCTTTACTCTCTAAAAATTATTCAGTCATTCTTTGACTATTATTTTTCCATGTGAACTTTAAAATCATTTTATCTAATTTCTCAAAAAAGTGAGTTTTCATTCAAATTGCATGAGAAATACATATTCACCGTATGTAAGGCAGGAAGAAACAGCGTCTTTCTATCACTGAGTCATTTTATTCTATCTTGCAGGAATAGTGTTCCATACAGGTAAGGAATAGGTAGCTCTGCATTCATCATTAATATGCATAATTAGTTCCTGATGATCCAGACAGGAATCCAAATTGTGAGGCAAGCTGAGGTGTTACAGGGATGAAATTAAGAATGGACAAGATGGGCCGGACGCCGTGGCTGATGCCTGTAATCCCAGCACTTTGGGAGGCCGAGGCGGGTGGATCACGAGGTCAGGAGATCGAGACCATCCTGGCTAACACGGTGAAACCCCGTCACTACTAAAAATACAAAAAAAATTAGCCAGATGTGATGGTGGGCGCCTGCAGTCCCAGCTACTCGGGAGGCAGGAGAATGGCGTGAACCCAGGAGGTGGAGCTTGCAGTGAGCCAAGATCGCGACACTGCACTCCAGCCTGGGTGACAGAGCGAGACTCCGTCTCAAAAAAAAAAAAAAGAATGGACAAGATGAAGAAATAATCTTTGTAGTGGTCTAAGGAATATCTATACCCTTATCTGTCCTGGGAATTGAAGTTCCACAGTCAGATTCTGAGAGTACCAAAAGCCCAGTGCATCCAGGGACTTCCTGGGTGCATCTGCTCCAGTCTCCCTATTTCCTAACATCTACTTTACACATTAGACCACACTAGTCATAATATCAGCCCTGTCTGCACTAGTATTTCTTTCCCAAGTCATCTGTGCTACAGGTGCTTGTTGGCGTGGCCCAAGTTTAAAGCACAGTAAATCATATCCTGCAGAGGTTACATTCAGGTTGTGCCAGAAATGGTATAGGGATTCATAAAATGATGTAGATTTTAAGAATTAATACATTATTTAAAATCTGCAAATCCCTCCCTTTTAGTCCTCTTCAATTTGTATTGGGGCTGAAAATTAAGTTTGAAACCTCATAAAAGCTATCCATTCTGCAGTGGTGTCCATCATGGGGATAGACAGAATATATAACATACTTGATTCACTCTGGACATGTTTATTGAGTCTACCATGTGCCAAGACTTGATCCAGATAATGGAGATAGAGCATCGAATAAGAGTTAAGCCCCTCTCCTCATGGAATTTAGATTCTGTTGGGGGTGGGGTGGGGGAGACAGACAAAATTAAAAATGAATCATTAAATATATAATGTATGATGTAAGGATTCTTGCTGTGAAGGGACATGACACAGCAAGGGGCCAGTGAATGAGTATGGGTACTCTTTAGGGTTCTCATGGAAGACCTCTCTGACAAGTGACCTTTGAGCACACACCTGCAGGAAGGGACAGGGCGAGTGAGATGTGGAGAAAGGGCATGCCAGGAGGAGCAAAGGTTCTGGGGCAAAAAAGATTTTGGCATCTGAAGGAATAGTGAGGAGACTAGAGCGGATGCCTGATGGGGAAGATGGCAGGAGTCAGACAGGCTGGAGATGGACCATGTGGCCTATGGGCCTTGGTGTGAGGGCTGGCTCTGTCTTCTGAGTGAATTGGGAGGCACTGGAGGATTTGACTCCAGGAATGTCAGCATCTGGCTTACTTTCTATTTTTATTATTTATTTATTTAATAATAATAATAATTATTATTATTTTTGAGATGGAGTCTCATGCTGTCATGCAGGCTGGAGTGCAGTGCCGCCACCTCAGCTCATTGCAACCTCTGCCTCCCGGGTTCAAGGGATTTTCATGCCTCAGCCTCCCAAGTAGCTGGGATTGCAGGTACCCAACACCACACCTGGCTAATTTTTGTATTTTTAGTAGAGACAGGGTTTCGCCATGTTGGCCAGGCTGCTCTCAGACTCCTGACCTCAAGTGATCTGCCTGCCTCAGCCTCCCAAAGTGCTGGGATTACAGGTATGAGCCACCACACCTGGCCTTGGCTTACTTTTTAAAAGGATCCCACTGGTTACTAGGTGTAGAATAGAAATCAATGAGGCAAGGGCAAGAGAGGGGATGCCCGTGAAGAGGAGGCTGTTGCCTTCAGGGAAGAGGCAGGATAGGACTGAAAGGATCGCTTACGGATTTGATGTGGGGTTGCAGAGAAAGAGGAGTACTCACTTGTTTCCATTTCCTGACATAGTAAACATCACAGGAGGAGTGGATGTGATGGGGAAGTTTTGGACATGTTAAGACTGAAGCCTTGTTAGACATCCAGAGGCAATTTGATATGGCAGTTGCAAATCTGAAGTGTAAGTTAAAGTTCTGTGACTTGGACATAAATTCAGAGGCTACCAGCTTACAGTTGGTGTTTCAAGCTGTGGGCTAAGTGATATTCCAAGAAACAGAGTGTATACAGAGAAGAGGAAAATTTGGGGGAACAGCCCAGAGGCCTCCAGAGTTTAGAGGTCAGGAAATGAAGATGAAGGAGCAAAAAGATTCAAGCACCTTATGGGCCAGTTTAAAAAATATGTGCATTTCTGTGTTTGCTTGATTACATTTAAAAAGTTGATTTTAAACATTTTAATGAGTATGTATTTATAGCAAAAAGTTAAATGATCAAATGCATGCAAGACACACCGTGCAGCAATCACCTCTTCTAACCCTGCCATCCCTTTCTCCATCCTTAGAGACAGCCACTTTTCACAGTTTATCATCAGTTTCTAGTAGTTACCTCCTGTGGTAGAGCTTACATTCTTCTTTACCATACTTAAAAAATCATAAAATGTTTTATGAAGGTAAAACTTCAGTGTAGGAACCTCGTGACTGGATCAGAAGGATGAAGAAGTAGCTGGGGATGTGTGACCAAGTTACTGGTGACTTCCAGAGCTCATCCCTTGGAGCACTGACAGTGAATAAGTCAAGACTGAGCACAGTAGAGATCCATCTCTGAGAATGTCTCTTCCATATCTGCTCATTTCTTCCCAGCGAGGCAGTGTGTGTGTGTGTGTCTGTGTGTGTGAGTGATGTGGGAGAGGCAGAAACAGACATACACACACACACACACACACACACACACACAGAGAGAGAGAGAGAGAGAGAGAGAGAGATCTTATTTCTGTGGCTGGGGGCTGTGGGGCTGGTCTTGGTGCAGGTCACACAGGTGACCTATTACCTGTTCTAATGTTAGGGAATCTGGGAATGACCACAGCCCAACTGTGACTAACAGAGAGAAGGTCAGACTAGTGGGTCTATACCATCGTTTTAAAACGTATGCTCCTTAAACTATTGGTAGGATATCATCAATCTCTAAATTACTGGGACATCAAATCAGAGACCTATTCCTAGTCTAAGAATGCTATGTCTTGTGTGAGTAGACAAGTGGTGTGTTTCTACTGTCACAGCTATTTTGATGAATAATCTCTAGTTCTAGCAAATGGGAATATTTGGCAAGAGAAGCAGTTTGTTAAAATCTGTTTGATTTATTCATCAGATAGATTTATAGTAGATTTCAAATTAATAGCATAACCTAGAGGTTTTTATTAATGACACCAAAGTGTCCATGGGTAAAATAAGTTGTCACTGATTTGCTTCAGAATACCCCAACACTCACCCTCAATGAAGTTGCAGGTATGAACGAAACAAGACTGTAAAGCCATACATAATTTTTGAAGCTAGGTTTTGGACACATAAGGATTCATTTTAATATTTTCTCCATTTTTGGTATGTTTGAACACTTCCAGAAGAAAAAGTTAAATAAAATGGAGAAAGTGTTAATAATAGACTCCTACGCTTTAAAGCAACCTCCAGGCTTTATTTACTTATCCCATAATCTTTCCTTGGAATTCTGTTGTGCCGGCAACGCCACCCATGAGATACAGTTTTATGAGCAGTTTGAAATGAGAAATGTGATGGGAAAATATCAAGTATTGTTAATGATTTATGTAATTATCATTGGATTCATCGCAGCTGACAGGTGGCTGCTTCTGAACACTCTCTCAGCAGGCAGGGAGATTAGGAGAAGGTCCCCCTTCAAGGTTGCTGGCTTTGCTGACCATCCTTGTCATAGGAACAGAGCTGTGAGGAGTCAGGAGCACTGGAGACCCCTGGTTTCAATGGATCCACATCCACTGCAGCGGCCCCAATCTGGACCTGGTCAGTGTTGCCACTGCTGATGGATTTGTCCAGGGAGCGAGAGAACATACGCTGGTGATTAAAATAATGTTTTCTCTAAGTTACTGCAAACTTTCTCCTGTGTAGTTGAGGCAACACTTCCAGTTGTGGTGAGAGATTGGACAAAAGAAAAAGAGAGCATACAATGTTAAAGCTGGCAGGACCTTAAAGACACTGCCTAGCCTTCTCACTCAGCAGTAAGTTGCAGATGACTCCTCCAGATCTTGATGAGGCCCCCAGGCCCTCGTTTAAGAACCTCACTTGCTGCTTTCTTGCTTCTATGGGGCACATTCTGGTGATGAAGGCCAGCTGTTTTTCTCCACCAGCCTGGAGTTCTCTCAACTTTGTTTCTGGCTTTCAGAGTCCCTGGCCAATTGTCTGGAGGCCCAGAGAGCCACTGTTAGTCTAAGGTCGCTTAAAAAATAAGGCTAATCCTGGTCCTGGATTCTGCCAGATTCCTAGAAAGACTGACAGTGAAATTGTCATTTCGTGCTTGGGAAACCAGACTTCACAATGGTTTTCAATGGGACGGTCCATCAAATATGTAAGAATCCAACAACATTCTTTTTTCGGAGTTGGAATGACTCAGTCCTAATTCAGTCTTAAATAAATAATGTGCTGGACCTTTACTTAGGCCCGTTTAAGTGTTTTTTTTACAATTCTCTCCCCTGACTGAGGGGACAATTAGGCCAGCATGTTCTTCCTTGGAGCGACAGACTCTCAAATAGCTCATTTTCCATGGCCTTAGCTTTACTTTGACAACGGGACAGTCTATCCAGGAAGGTGAATAAAAGTTTCCACCTCTTGCAAATTTGAATAGATAGATTTTCCTGCTTCTGTTCTTCCCATCAACATTTCATAGGCCTCAGAACCCAGTCTGGTCATAGTGGAGTCTAGGTGCTTCCTTATCACTCAGCAGTGTGTCTGCAAGGGGAGAACTTCCTTCAAGCACACAGTTTAGGGAACTCAGCCCTGAAATGCAAGGGTGGCCTCCTTCTTGCACATCTTATTCCTGGGAACTTCGCTTTCCCCCTGTGCATCAACTCCTGACATATTGAGAAAAAAACTCAAACGCTTTTTTAAAAAAGTCAAATACAGAGTATTTTAAACATGATTGAAATATATTAATTTACTTCCCCAAATTCATCCTAAAACAATTTATTAAACCCCTACTATATGTCAGGCATTAAAGGGAAAACCCTCTCCTTTATTGCCACAGATTACATGGGTCCCCCTTTTGACACATCATCTCAACTATGACCTGAAGGTTTATGTCAGGATGGATGCCTGTGGGATTAACATATACTGAAGCAGAGATAAAATTTTTCATAATGGAAAGAGGCTAAAAATTAAGAAAAGGCTACAACATGACCAAAAAAATAGTGAGGCCATAGGTAGCACCTCTAGGGATTCCCTTGGGTCATCCAGATCAGTTAACTATGCAATTCTTATTATTTAGTTGTCCAAATTTGGAATATCTTTTTTGTGCTCATTGTTACACCTTTCTTATTCTGAAGACTTAGCCACAATCATTATCTTCTAAGTCACAATACATGAAAAGGTGAATGGTCCAAGTTTCTAACAGTATTACTGCTGATAACATGAGATCTCAAGCATTGCAATGGCATAGCTGCCTCCCTAGGCAAACAATGTAGTCATAAATATGGGTAATCAAGAAGTATAGCAAGGGAGAGAGAAAAAGCAGCAGGTGACGAAAAAAAAAAAAAAAAAGAAAACCTGGTCTACTTGGGTAATACCCAATAAACCAGCCCCTGTGCCCTGCCTCCAGGACAATAATATAGCAGGTGTTTTGAGTCAGTCCTGCTTTACTGAGAGCAAAGCCAGCCTCTAGCTGGCCTGGAGAGGTAGGAATGACAAGCCATGGAATGGGAGGGGAAATTGATCAACATCAAGGCTGTAGAAAAGAAATTCTATCACCTGGCTTGCTAATTTGTAAACAAGACACTCCTAGGCTGAGAATCCCAGTTGATAATAATTGCATTACTGGTAACCTACAAGTTCTCCTTTTTCTTTGATTATTCTGGTTTTTTTTTTTTTTTTTTTTTTTTTTTTTGCCCCTGTAGGATGCTGAATCTCTGGCAAAGGTGGGCAGTGAGTGATTGCATTTTGTGAGCAATATTTTACACCCTGTTGAATTATCTGGCATAGTTTGTGTGGGTGGGAGGCTGTGGAGAAGGGCCAAGGAAGGATGAATTGGTGTGCCCACCTACAAAGGGCTGCAGCATGAGAAGGCTTTGAGCTGAAAAAACACATTCAAGTCTCCCCAGTTAGTTTTCATTTGGATTGCCCTCGTCAGGAGTTCTGGTTGGGAATGGGGAAGGAATTAGGAGAAAGTGGTGGAGAGATCTGTGAAGAGAGGTAAATGGAAGAGGCTTGACAGGTATCAAAGTCTGTAAAGAGAAGAGAAATAACATTTGTTTCAAACTCATCAAGCTGCCTTGGTTCCTGTCTCTCTTTGGGCCCATGTTTATCATGTAAATAATTTCTCATTTGCCGTCCCTCTGAAGCCTCCTTGAGGGGCACGAGTGTATCATTTTCCTTTTACATGGACTGCCTCTCACGTAGTTTTCCCCTATAATGTGATATCAGTGAGGCCTTTTTCCTTTGATATACCTATGCATTGTGTAATGATTACCAAAAAATTACCACACCCATGCCCACCCATGCTGTACATTAGGTCCCCAGAATTGTTCATCTTATATCTGAAAGTGTGTACCCTTTGATCAGCATCTCCCTATTTCCCCTGCCTTTCCAGATCCTGGTAACCACCATTCTCCTCCCTCCCTCTAGGAGTTCGACTGTTTTAGATTCCACATATAAGTAAGATCATGTAGTATCTGTCTTTCTGTGCCTGGCTTATTTCACTTTAACATAATGTGCTCCGGGTTCATCCATATTGTCACAAACGGCAGACTTTCCTTTTATATGAATGAGTAATATTCTATTGTGTGTGTGTGTGTGTGTGTGTGTATCCACTGCGTTTTCTTTACTCATCTGTCCATGGATATTTAGGTAGTTTCCATATCTTGGCTGTTGTGGATAATGCTGCAATGAACATGGGAGTGTTGGTATTTTTTTGAGATAATGATTTTATTTTCTTTGGCTATATAACTGGAAGAGAAGAGAGACAGCTGGATTGTATAACAGTCGTTTTTTTCTTCAAAGAGTTTTTCATCCTCATGGGGGCTTCTCTGAGAAAGAAATTAAATAACGTGTACTAAAGATATTAAAGAGCGTTTTACAAAATAAGGCATTTTTGGTAAAAGCCATTGCTGTTTTCCAGTGATCAATATCTGTTTCTATGTGTTGCTGATCTTTCTAGCCTTTCTTTTGTCAGTTTAAATTTTTGTTCAATTCCCTAGAAGCTTTAACTGCTAACAGCCAACAGCTGCAGGAGGGAGATGCCTGAATTAGGGCAGGTGTGTTTGGCACAGAGCTAAGCTGTGTCTCTGTCAGGGATACAAACTCCAGTCAAGATATGTTAGAGGCTGTTTAAGGATCATTATGATAGCCAGGTGATGCTAAATTGTAATTACCTGCTGTTAGCCATTGGGTGGGTGGGGAGAAGAATGGAGGGGAGGGTGATATTTATAAATGGCAGGTGTAAGGAGTGAAAATAATTTGTTTTCAATATGAGCTTATTCCCAAATTGGCTAACGGGTATGTTTAAAGCCAGGCTAAATTAAAGGAATCCAGTTTTCTCACTAGTATTTGGTAGCACATGGGTTCAAGGAGACTACGTGTCATATCCAGAAGAGTTCTGTACATGAACTGCACTTAATTGCTCCGAGAGTCACTGGAGCTTTCTTTAATCAGAATGGAAATCAAGATAAGCTGAGGTCTTATAGATTGGTAATACTTAAGGCAGAACATTAACACCATGCCTTGTAGCTGTTAGTTGGTAGAGGGAAATTCAGGCTACCGTCACAAAACCTGCAGGTTAAATTATTTTCTCCTCCCTGCTTCTGTAGGTTCACAGGGTTCCCTTCTGATAGAGTTTTTTGCCTGTGTTGTAAAGCTCTTTGGCTGAGATGGATGACAAAGATATTGACAAAGAACCAAGACAGAAATTAAACTTTTCCTATTGTGAGGAGACTGAGATTGAAGGGCAGAAGAAAGCACAAGAAAGCAGGGAGGCTTCGAGCCAAACCCCAGAGAAGGGTGAAGTGCAGGATTCAGAGGCAAAGGGTACACCACCTTGGACTCCCCTTAGCAACGTGCAGGAGCTCGACACATCTTGGGAAAAAGACAACGAAAGTCCAGATCAGATTTTGAGGACTCCAGTGTCACATCCTCTCAAATGTCCTGAGACACCAGCCCAAGAAGACAGCAGGAGCAAGCTGCTGCCGGGTGACAGCCCCTCTACTCCCAAAGTAAGTAAGGGGTGGGGG
Organism: Macaca mulatta; assembly: GCF_049350105.2. Lineage (NCBI taxonomy): Eukaryota > Metazoa > Chordata > Mammalia > Primates > Cercopithecidae > Macaca > Macaca mulatta. The sequence goes on from NC_133408.1 coordinate 181,534,516, forward strand.
AAAATGGACCCAGGTCGCCAAGCTCCGCTTCCTGTAATTTAGCTGATAGTGACAGTGGATTCATGTGTGTATGACAGTCACTTCCAGGCTGTGGATGTCCTCAATTACATATTTATTGATGAAAATAGAGATTAAAATTATCAGAAAATGGACAGAATTAAATGGTTTGCCAGTTGTCTTTCTCAAAACCATTGGTGCCAGTAACTATTGGCTATTGGCCACAAACAAATTTTGGGTAGAAAAAAGTTCCTAAAGAATATTGGAACTGGAAGGAATATTGAGATTTAGAGCCCCAACTGTGCACTTTACATATGAGAAAATGAAGGGCCCAGGACAGAAGCTGTCTCACAGCTCAGCCAATGTTAGAGACAGGACTAGAAACCTGATCTTTTTGGCCTAGTCTGTTCTTTCCATTACGCCAACTGGCTCTATTTTTGTGTGATTATTTACTAATACTTTCTAATATCGAACACATTCATCTCTCTGCTGCTGCTCCTCCCAGAAGAAACTCCTCTCCCCTCCTTGGTCTCGTGAAATACAGGTTCTATTATATGTCAGCAAAGACGAAACTTGTTGATACTTCTTTATAAGCTGAGGATGGCAAATAAGCAACAGTCCCTGGTAGCATATTCCTTTATTCTTGTTGTGATTGGTGTCTTGTTGCATCGTTCATGTTATTAAAGCCATAGTTGGGGCAGGGTTACCTCTAATCAACTCTGGTGCCATGATGTGTGAGTGCTAGGATTGGTATTAGCTCTGCTTCCTGCTGGCTCAGCTTGAGGCACTTAAGATCATCATCATAACATCTGTGATCCTGACTGCGGCACAGTTGCTGTCAGCAGGTCTCTTTAGTACCTGCTGGGTGTGGGTACCATGTATACCAGGAAATTCTAAGCTGCTTGTTTGAATTGTAGAAAAACTAATATGCTCTGATGTCTATCTCTGGGTTTTTCAATGGTCACAGCACCAACCAATTAATCACCCATTTACTCTTTGAGAATTCCCTGTAGGTAAGGAGCGTATAATACAGTCTCTGCCCTCAAAGAGCTTACAGTCTAGCAAAGAGAAGTTATGCCAATAGATACTATGTGATAAGTGTGGTCAGAACCCGCTGGACACATTCTCAGTGCAGTGATCAGAAAAGACAGGTATCAGAAGGGCAACGAAAGTTGGTCCAGTTTTGATATATGGGGGAGAATGGGCTGAGAGAATGTGGCTTTGAGTGAGAGTACACAGGGAAGAAAACATGACATTCATTTGATCATTCACAGCTTAACTGAACACCTTGATATGTTAGCAGACCCTCTGCTGGCAAAACCCATTCACTGCCTTCAAAAAGAGCCCACAAAATGAATAAAGATTAAATAAATGAAACAATAAAGTTCAAACCATGTGTACTAGAGGAATGGTTGAGCATGATGAGAAGGAATTAGGAATTAAATCTCTCTCAGGGAAGACTTTCCAAAGAAAGTAATGTTTGAACGATGTCTTAAAGGATATTTAGTTAGCCAGGCAAAGAGGGGAATAGGAATTCTAGGCAAAGGGGAAAGCATCTATCAAGTTACAGAGGGTAAGGAGCTACTACACTTGGAAAACAGCGTGTTATTCAGTGTTACAGGAGCCTGTGTGTGAGAGAGCACAAGAGATGAGGCCAGTGTAGGTGGGCAGAAGTTAGATCAAGATTTTAATCCTGAGAGTGTCGAGAGAGCCATTACCATGGTTTTGAGTAGGGGGATTGTTTTGGAAAAATCATGACCTTTGTATGTATGATGGGATGGAGCATGAGAGAGCCTGGAGGTACAGCAGTATTCAGAATAGACCTGTTGAACAGAGAAGAGCCTGGACTGGGACAGACAGTGAAAAATTAAGAGATGACTTGATGGAGGGGTTCAGGGAAAAAGAAAACAATCTGATGACTGAGGTTTCTTGCTTGGTTCAGTAGATGGAATCAAGATAGGTGACACTGAGGAATATACGGGTTTGGAGAAAAGCAGAGACGTGGTATAAAAAGTTGGATAACTGGATCTGGGGCACAAGAAAACAATGAAAATTGGAGATCCATATTTGGATATCTACAGCATTTAGGAAGTAGTTGAAGCCATGGGTGGAGATAAGGTCACATAGCCTGAGTGCCAGAGTAAGGAGAGAAATGGCCCAGTTAGAAATCTTGGATAATGCCAAGGTTTAAGGGAGAGGCAAAGAACAGGGCTTGGGAGCAAAAGTGAAATGCAACTGGGAAAGTACATACTTTATGCAAACATAGTTTGTGTTAGAGGAAAGAGGCTTGGCGGCTGATCATTGTTATGCAGAAGACAAAGCTGATGGGAAAGGAGGATTGGCTTAGTCAGTCTTGTCCGAGGGATTGAACCAGAAATCATGTGAAATTCAGTTCACTGTAAGGACTTCCTGACAGAATCATCTAGAGATAGAAGAGCATGCTTAGGAGGTGTACGCTCCCTGTGGCTAAAAGCATAGAACACTCATTGATGACCACTTGGTAGGAATACTGCAGAAGGGATTTGTTAGTGTGTTTGCCTTGCTACAAAGGAATACCTGAGACTGGGTAGATTATAAAGAAAAGAGGTTTATCTGGCTTACAGTTCTGCAGGCTGTACAGTAAGCATATTGCCCATATCTGCTTCTGGTGAGGGCCTCAGGAAGTTGACAATCATGGCACAAGGTGAGCAGAAACGAGGCAGCTTGTTACATGGTGAGAGAAGAAGTGAGAGAGTGGAAGCAAGACAGGAAGGATTGCTGTCAGGCTCTTTTAAACAACCAGATCTGGCGTGAACTAACAAAATGAGAACTGGTTCATTACCATGAGGATGGCACCAAGGAACCCACCTCTATAATCCAAATGCCACCCACCAGGCCCTATCTCCGGCACTGGGGATTATATTTCAACATGATATCCAAATGGTATCAGGATTCAAGCATCAGGGGACTAATCATATTGACTGGGCCTTTAAAAAATCCAAACATCCCAATAATATCAGGATTCAAGCATCAGGGGGCTAATTGTATTGACTGGGCCTTTAAAATCCTCCTGTGTCCCAAGATACTATGTTTGTGTGTTTGTGAGAGGTTGCCTTCTCTTCTCACCATCTTCATAAGTCAAGTAGCTATCTGCCAAATTTCCCCAATCTCCTTCAATCATCTGTGCTAGAGCTATTCCTCATAGAATTATTTGCCCTCTCTGGAGCACATTTATACTCTCAACCTGTGTCATCTTTCAATAAATTTTCAAATTGCTGTACTTCTAAGCAGAAGTTCTTTCCATATGTCTTGTCCCAAACTATGTTCTTTGAGATTTTGAAAGGATTACTCATAATTCTACTATTCCAGCAATAATGACTATATTAACATAATTAATATCCTTCCCTACATCATAAGTGGTGCTCACAGATTCTCTTGGCCCTCATTCCCTGACTAGAAAATCTAGTCTTCCCTGATATGAATAATTTTTATCTGAATATTTTCTAGGCCCCTTATATTTTCCTTGATGTGGCAACTAGAACTATGTGCTGCATTCCAGGTGTGGCTACCCACTGTTTCATATGTAATAGATGCATTTTACTTTCCATATGATAATCAGCATTACAAAAAACTAATTCTCAGAATGACTTACAACAAAATTCTAGGTCCATTTTGCAAATCGCACTGATAACTGAGAAATATCATTATAGTTTCGCTTATTTTGAACCAATACTCAGTCTTCATGATAAACACACAGGAAAGCTGTGAGTCTGTCAACAAGGGCTTGTCTGCCCCCTGGATTCTTCAAGCAGCCCTATGAACTCCAAGATATGAGAAACACTTAAGTCTGGCAATGACATCATTTTTCTTCAGTTTTAAAACAAAAAAGGCTAGGTTACTGTGATTTTCCATAGCTTCCTTCATTACTGCTTATTCAATCATTTCTTTAGTATTTACAATAGATCCAATATTCATTTTTTGTAGACTCACATTCTTTAATGAATCATGCAATCTGGCTTCTGCTGCTACACTAAAATATCATGCGCAGAGACAATCAGAACTGTAGAAGTCTTTTAGAAAGAGCCTCACAGTGCAATGCTTATACTGTGGCCCCTGTGTGTGCTGCCATACTCCTGAAGATCCATAACACAGCTACTCCTCTGGCCCCTGACATCAGGTCAGCATTCTGCCTTCGAATTCTTTGGCTTTTCCCTTTGCCCTTTGGTTTCATTCTGGTTAGGTTTAGGCTGATGTTCTCTTCTTGTATCCCGCTTGGAGTGGTAAGTCCTGCACATTTGCCTATTTATTGGTAGCTGGTTGTAGCCACTGCAAAGATCTGAATCTTAAGGGCTTAGAGTACTAATTTTCAATCTAATTACCCCACTTCATGAAGCACTCCTCAGTTAATGCTATATTTTAAGTGAAATTTAAAACTTTTTTTCATGTTTAAATAGTCTATGAAATCTTTTTCTTATAAGGTGATTATTTCTGAAACACTGATGAACTGCTGAATAATGAACTATATATTCCTTAAGATTTAGAATTCACTTCTGTACCACTTGGCATCTAACCCAGCATCTGCTACGTAGTAGGCACCAAACAAATATTTGGATGAATAATTGAGAGGAAGTTAAAGCATAAGCTGTGAGAATATAGTCATTTTTATTTGTCTAAACTTAATGTCTTTGTCTTTAAAAACTGGAGATAGGACTACAACTGGTTTTCATAGCCAGCTGACAGAATTGCCCAGGGGAAGGGTTAGAGTTTGACTAAAGTATAGACTCCTGTGTTGACTTCATGAATCAGAATATCTAGAGGCAGAGACTGGGATTCTGTAGTTTTCATAAGAAGAGCAGTTACAATGCAACTAGTTCGCATGGAACCAGATAATCTCTAAGGCCCCTTCAGCAAAAGCATTCTTCGATTCAAATATTAACTAGCTAACTGATACGGAATGTCTTTACTAACGCTATTATGACTTGTCTTTTGTCATCCTCATTCAGAGCATGCTGAGCCGGTTGGCGATTTCTCCAACAGGGAAGCTTCCCTCCAGGGGCCCTAAGCATTTGAAGCTCACACCTGCTCCCCTGAAGGATGAGATGACCTCATTGGCTCTGGTCAATATTAATCCCTTCACTCCAGAGTCCTATAGAAAATTATTCCTTCAATCTGGTGGCAAGAGGAAAATGCGAGGAGATCTGTAAGTGCTCTATTACTTATGACTTTTGAGAACTGACCCTACTACAGTCAAGCGGTAAGAAGTGAGTGTTAAAGTAAGATTAGGAATGAGAACTCTATCTGAATGAAATGTATATGCTTACATATTCTCCCCTCCCTAGATATCATTGCTGGTTTTATCTGCTTTATCCCAGAGATTCTAACATCTTTCCATTCTGACATGTACTGAAGATGCTTTCTCTATAAAAGAACAAGACAGAATAAGCAATAGATTTCTGGCTTCTATTAGGAAGTTGAGTGGGCTGTGGAATTGCCTTCAAGGGGCCCCCTCTGGTTAATATGAGGCTGGCAGTTGTGGAAGGTGTAGTTCAAACTTCAAAGAGCATGTTGCTGCTTTGAGTCTTGTGTGACTAGTGATGAAAGCTACAGAGCAAGGATTTGAACTTCTCTGTGGGTGATCAAAGATCGGCTGAAGCAAAAAAGCATTGCTTTCAGAGCTGCCAAAGAATAGAAAGCCAAACTGCACTATTCCATAAAGGCCCCTGAATGACAGAAATTGTCCAAATAAGGATTGTGCATATTACTCAGGAACATGACTATGTCTCTTCAAGGCCTTTATAGAATGGAATCACTTCCAAAGTGGGGCAGTCATTTATGTTCATATGTACTCAGCAAAATAAATGGACAGCTAACAATGTAAACTTTGCAGAGTGTTTAATGTGCTATGTCAAGTTGTTTCTTTGGAATCAATGAGTATGTGTTAATCAGTCTTTGACCAGAATAGGTTCTCTCAACACTATCTCCTTCTTACTTAAGTAAACAGCACTTCAGCACAAGTCTACTCACCTACTTTGGTTACCAAGAATTCGATTGGTTTTTAGTTCTTTAGGAGTCTTTGTAAATCATTACACTCTCACTGAAGCCAGGAACAAAGACAGCTGATTTGAAATCTTGGCAATGAAAGTGGTGACACTTTTGTAGTGTCATTTGGTGCTTCTAAGAGTATTTTTCCTTATTTTTATAATTTATAAAACACTTCATAAAGTATTATAATGTGGTACTAAATCACAAATACCAAGCATCGATTTAGTTCCATGAATGTAGTGCCCTCCATTTGCCATTTCTACCTTGTGTTTCTCCAAAAGAAAAATCTATAGCTGGTTGAAATCTTGCTTAAGGATCCAGAATACAAGTATGTGTGGCAAAGAGGATGTCTGCTGGTCACTTAGCTTATTTAAGAGTAATTGAAAATATCTTATCCCGGGTTATAGCAGATTCTGCCCTACTTGTAGTCTACCTGTGAACTGATTACAAAGCCAGATTCTGGGGGAGGGGTGGGTGTTGGAAGGAGAGTGTGGTGTGGCAGTGAGGAGCAAATGCTTTGGCGTCAGACCTGGCTCCAAGTCCAAGTTCTGCCACTTGCTAATTGTTTGACCTAGAGTTATTTAACCTCTCTCTGTCTTGGTTTCCTAGTTTGTGGATGACGATACCCATTTAACAGTTTCACATATGTTCTGTGCTGTCTTGCTCCAGCACATGGTGTTCTACCTGCTGAAAACCTCACTCTTTTCCCTTTCCTAGTTCCTACTCATTCCCAGAATCTTGGCTTATATATTCTCCCTTCTGGGAAAGCTTTTTACTCTTGAAATAATTGAGTGCTGTCCATGGTATCCTTGCTATCTTATCCTGTTCTAGGTTCTTGTATTGAAATGTCCTGGTTATCCCTGCCTCCACATTTAAACCAAAGAGAAAATGATTGTCTTATTTACTCTTACATCCCTAGAACCTAGCATAGTTCAGGCTCAATAAATATTAATTATATATTGATAAACTTTTTTTTTTCTTTAAGTGAGGAAGCTGGTCCAGAGGAAGGCAAGGGAGGAGGACTACCTGCCAAGGTAAGCATGGTTCTTTGGCTCAGCTGCCACAACATAGGCAGTTTATCCTATTCTCTCTCTCCTTCCCCTCCCCTTCTCCCTCTCTCTCCTCCCTCCTCCCTTCTTCCCTATCCTCCCTTTTCTCCTCCCTCACCCTCCCCTTCTTGCCTTTGTCCTGCACACTCCCTCCCCTTCTTCTACCCTCTCCTTCTGGCCTGCTCCTTCTGCCCTCTCTTCCCCATCTCCCCTCCTCCCCTCCTTTCTCCTACTTTCCTTCTCTCCTCCCCTCCCCACCCCTCCCCACCTCACACTCTAGCTTTGTAAATGTGCTTTGCAGCTGAATTTATCTGGACCCTACTCAGGGTCTATGTTCTCCACGAGTTGTAACTTTGCCAGGCAGTGTCTGATATGTATATGCTGAATCATTACTTTAGAGTATTTTAAAATTAAGTATTTCTGCTTCTATCTTTAATCTGGAGAAAAATTCTACACTCATGGGGTAGAGAAGTGGAGGGAAAATTAAAATATTTTTGGTCTCAAAATAGAAAAAGAGAATTGGAAAAAAATGGCATAGAGCCAGAGATTTATATGTAAATTTTTAGCTTTTAAATGTATTAATATTTGATTTTATAATGTTCACAACCTTTGATCTATCCCTCATTTGATAATCTAACCTAAAAAAAATACTGTAAATATTATCCTCAGAGATGCTGATTGTAATAGCAAAACAGGGGGGAGACCAAATGCCTTATAATAGAAAAATGGCTAAGCTGATTACAGTTTTAATGTAATATTGTTAATTTAATGCTCAGTGGAGTATTAAATTGCCATTAAGATGTTTATAATACCTTGAAAACATGTGTATGTTCAACGTTCAGAGTGAAAAGACTCAAAAGTTTTATATCCTGAATGACCATAACTACCTATTGCACATTAATCACAGGGAGAATGAAATGCAGCTATAACCACTGCTATTTCAACATTTTTGAAAGGTGGAAATTTAATATTTGTTTTTCCTTTAAATTTCTAAAGTTTTCTGAAGCAAGTTTTATTTGCATAAATAAATGTGTTAATATGTTAAAAATGTTAGCACTTGGCTGTTGTAGACATCATAGAAAAGAAGGCCACTGGCACAGTCTTTCCTTCATATGCAAATGTTTCTGACTTAGGCCTTCATTATTTTACTCTTGGATTTTATTCCTCACTTATTTTATAATTTATCTCTTGATTTCAGATAGAAATTCTAATGTTTATTGAACATTAAATAAGTGCAAAGCATTGTATTTAGTTAGACCCTTTAAGGAAAAAAATCTGCCCAAACAGAAGTTAAAACCTTTGAAATTTCAAAACAATCTATACATAAATAAGCTATGAGATATGTGTATTTGTGTATATGTGTATGTACATATGTGCAATGTGAATATACATATGCGTGTATATATTTAAAATCTAGAAGGGGTTAGTAAATACTTCTATGAAATAGGACTTGGGTAGGAAGAGATTGTATATTAAGATAATTTTAGGCTAAGGAAGTAAACAACTTAATGCTATCAAGGCAGGAGAACAGAGTTCATGTGTAAGGGGGCAGGGTGGGAGGGGAGTGGTCAGGGATAGATGCAGATGGTACACTGGCTTCGTTGGTATCTAGGGGGAGGGTAGTCAAGTAGTGAGTGTGCAGTTGGTAGAAGGTCTTGAGGCTTTCTTATCAGGAGTTTGAATTTCTCATGGGAAACAATTAGGTATCTCTGATTCTATGGTATCATTTTGCAAAAATAACTCTTACTATTAGAAGAGTTGAAGAGAGGGCTGGTAGCTGTAGCAAATCCAAACAAGAAGGGAACAGAGCTTGAGACTGGCTAAGGGTAATGAAAATTAGAGATCTTACTGATGAAAGTGATTGGAATTAGATGTTGAAAATGAGGAAGTAGTAAAACTCAAGATTTTTCAAACTCATAAAGTTGGAGAAAAATTCTTCAGGATTGGGACACTGAGAAAAGGTGACTTTGGAAGATCAGTCAGCTTGGATTTAGACTGATAAATTTATGGAGATTTTTAGGTCATAATAGTTTAATTAGAATTTACTATGTACTTGACACTATCCTAAGGTACGTGTTATGTGTACTATATGTAATACTGTATATTATCATGTAATATTTAAAAGAACCCTGAAGAGTAGTTGCCATGATCTTCATCTCACAGATGGAAAAACTGAAAGGAGTTCAGATTGACCTGGGGTTATTTACTAACTGGGCAATGAGTGATATTGCTAGTTAGCCAGTAGTGGGAGTGGTTGCTAGACCTGAACACATAGTCTGAACTAACCAAAATTGTCAAAGTTTGACGATTTTGACAAGATCATTTCTACAGGCTGGTTTTTTGGGAAAAGAAACAGAAAACAAGTATGCTTATTCAGCTTGAGATGGAAACATTAGCATTCCGACTTTGAGACACGTAAAGAAGAGGGGTCTTTCATTTCTTTTAATTTGCTCCACCCAGGTCCCAGTTATTTTTTGAATTAAGGACAGTAGCTCTGGGTGTGAGAAGTTGTGTCCCCTTAGGAACATGTAGAAAAGAACAGTATGCCCAGATAGAGAAAAGAATATTGAAAAATAAGTGAGAATTGTCAGTATAGGGTTGTACAGAAGGTTACAAAGAAAACAAAGAAGATAGTCAGCAATTGGGCAGATTCTTGCTACCATGAATATTGACACAGGTAGAATTCATTGCAATCACCTCAAAAGTGTTTTTGAAAATTTGGAGCAATTTAGGACTGTAATATTGTTTAATTTTATTGCTTTACAACATGTTAGAATTACTCTAATTTCCTTTTTATTAAAATACTTTAGAGATGTGTTTTAAGAGAAACCAACATGGCTTCCCGCTACGAAAAAGAATTCTTGGAGGTGGAAAAAATTGGTGTTGGCGAATTTGGTACAGTCTACAAGTGCATTAAGAGGCTGGATGGATGTGTTTACGCAATAAAGCGCTCTATGAAAACTTTTGCAGAATTATCAAATGAGTGAGTACCTTTGAAATGCACTAAAAGTATAAACTTAGATTTGGAGAGCTGTTTCTTGTCAAATTATTTTGAATTTATAGCATCGATGTCGTTAAAAATCATTTGTATTTTAAAATCACCCCACATTACATGTTGTCTCATATTCATAACCTTTCTGAGTTTTCCAGCTCAGAGATGTTACTTCCTAAAATATAACATGATAATTTTAGATCATGATGCTTTTCTTTATTTTTTAATTTTTATGTATTTATTTTTTTCTGTGACGGAATCTCAGTCTGTCACCAGGCTAGAGTGCAGTGGTGCGATCTTGGCTCACAGCAATCTCCACCTCCCGGGATCAAGCAATTCTCCTGCGTCAGCCTCCTAAGTAGCTGAGACTACAGGCATGCACCACCACACCTGGCTAATTTTTGTATTTTTAGGAGAGATGGGGTTTCACCATGTTGGCCAGGATGGTCTCGATCTCTTGATATCGTGATCTGCCTGCCTTGGCCTCCCAAAGTGCTGGGATTACAGGTGTGAGCACCTGGCTGATCATGATGTGTTTGTGTTTTTTTGTTTTTGTTGCTTTTGTTCTTGTGGCTTTTACTTTCCACTGCTGGTCTTTCTGACTTAAAAAAAAAAAAAAAAAAAAAAAAAAAGAATAGATGTGTGGAATTGTCCTCTGGTGTCTGTTTCATTTATCAGAAATATTACCAAATAGAAAGTTATTATAAACTCACTGGTTTATCTTTACTTTATGTTAACAATGAATTCAATAGTAAAGTTTCAGAGACTGCATGCAAGGGAAAATAAGTTTGATTCCCAGAACTGTTCAAAAGTTTTTCCTTAATAACAAGGAAAATACATATTTTCAGATTCAGCCAATGCTTTTTATGAACTGTGAGGATATACTTAACACGCAGAATCTAGAATTACAGGTTTTAGAATTTTTTTTTTTTTTGAGATGGAATCTAGCTCTGCTGCCCAGGCTGGAATGCAGTGGCACCATCGTGGCTCACTGTAACCTTTGCCTCCCAGGTTCAAGTGATTCTCCTGCCTTAGTCTCCCAAGTAGCTGGGACTACAGGCATGTGCCACCACACCTGGCTAGTTCCTCATTTTTATGAGATTTGTCAAATACTCTATTTTGCTTAATTTGTGTTGGGATTTTCTATTCCATAAGGAATATCTCTCCCCAAGGCTGTTCCTGTGAGTATGTCATATTGGCTGAGGTTAACACTGACTCTAATGACTGCCTGGCCTTTATAGAGATGAATCGAAGGCCCTTTACAATATCTACAATCTGGTGTACAGTGGCCTTCTCGTTAAGCCCATTAAAATGTTTTGATTGTGACAGGATGAAATGAAGACCTGACGCGCATCTGCCATTGAGGCATAACCACTTAAAGCTCCTCTTTACATATGCCATGTTAAAATCAAAACACAATGGACTTTGGCACCAGGCTGACCAAGGTTCTGCTCTTAAGTCTACTATTACCAGTTCGATTTTGGGCCACTTACTTTCGAGAGCCTTCATCCTTTCCACTGTATATTACCAAATGATTATTAAGATTCAGTGAGATAAAATAGCAAGCAGTGTGCTCTCAATAAATATTCTGCCATTGCTAATAAAGCCTCATAGTTTTAAGAAACATTTTTGTGTACATTATGTTGATTGGTGTCTTTATTCCTCAATGCTTTTCTGTCTCATAGGAATTTGGCTTTGCATGAAGTTTATGCGCATGCAGTGCTTGGGCATCACCCCCATGTGGTACGTTACTATTCCTCATGGGCAGAAGATGACCACATGATCATTCAGAATGAATACTGCAATGGTAAGTAGTATATAGATGAATATCTACGAAGAAGGAGATGAACTTTATAAGCCTTTAGAAATAAACTTTCCCTCCTCCTCATAGTTTATGCCACAGATAGCAGACATACCTAAAAAGTCTGTACTATATATTATAGTCTTGCTTGGAAGCACAGAGCTTCTATACCTCTTAAAGGGGTCCTCGACTTATTCTTTCTTTCCCTTCTGTTGTCAGGATAATCATTCATTTCAGAAAATATTTATCCCATGTTAGACCTTGGGCAAGTGAAGATGAGTTAGATGTGCTCCCTCCCCTTAAGCAACATTCAGGCTGGTAGAGAAACCAGAGCTTTGGTGGCTGCAGCCTTCCTCCTTGTTGGCAGTACCTCATGACCTCACCTACAAACTTTGTCTTGGAGGGACTTCTTTTTTTTTTTTTTTTTTTGAGATGGAGTTTTGCTCTTGTTGCCTAGGCTGGAGTGCAATGGTGCGATCTCGGCTCACCGCAACCTCCACTTCCTGAGTTCAAGCAATTCTCCTGCCTCAGTCTCCCAAGTAGCTAGGATTACAGACACCTGCCACCACGCCTGGCTAATTTTTTGTATTTTTTTTTTAGTAGAGATGGGGTTTCTCCATGTTGGTCAGGCTGGTCTTGAACTCCCAACCTCAGGTGATCCACCTGCCTCAGCCTCCCAAAGTGCTGGGATTACAGGTGTGAGCCACCGCACCTAGCCGAGTGACTTCATTTTTGACAAGCTCCCAAACACTCTCTTTCCTTACTTATTCTTTCTAATTAATAAGTCACATATAGCATATAAATTCTAAGAAGACTTAAAAAAATAAAAAACTTTATTGTAGCCCTCCTTGTGTTTCTGAAAGGAGTTGAATTTTTCTCCCTTCTGAACTTACATGTCATGCTAAAATAATTCTTTAAATTCAATTTTACACAGAATGCATTTAAATATGAATTCCCTCAAATTCCATGACTATCCAGAGCTCAATGAGTGGAGCTATGGTCTTTGTAACTGCCAGTTAGAGCTAGGTCTCTATAATTTGAAGAACCTGCCAATGAACACTAATTAATAGTGTTCAGAAGCGGGGCACAATGGCTCACGCCTGTAATCCCAGCAGTTTTGGAGGCTGAGGTGGGCAGATCATGAGGTCAGGAGTTAGAGACCAGCCTGGCCAAATATAGTGAAACCCCGTCTCTACTAAAAATACAAAAATTAGCCGGGTGTGGTGGCATGCACCTTTAGTCCCAGCTACTGGGGAGGCTGAGGCAGGAGAATTGCTCGCACCTGGGAGGTGGAGGTTGCAGTGACCCAAGACCATGCCATTGCACTCCAGCCTGGGTGACAGAGTGAAACTCTGTCTCAAAAAAAAAAAAAAAAAAAAAAAAAAAAAAAAAAGGTGTTCAGAAGCATTCTAATACCTTAGAATCAAGATCAGATAGTTATATGAATCCAGACCTTTTATTTAATTGATAACAATAAATCGAGTACAGTTGATGTACCAATACTGTGGCTCAAATAAGATTTAGGTGTATATGCAGCTTTTATATTTTCCTTGGGTTGGCAGTCATTAAATATTCTTATTTTATGATCTATTTCTAATGAAATTAGACTTAGACTCAATTAAATTATAAAATAACTGATGGCCTATAACAACTAGCCCGACACTGACATGGAGCTAATCATTGACACCAATAGTAGCTATATGACTATGCCTGATTGATCTTCTAGTTAATAATTAGGTAAAACTTTTAAAATGTTAGCTGGTACATGCTTGAATCAATGGGGCCATATACTGGATACCTGAGATACTAGCATTTTCTTTTCCTCTTTGAAAGCCCGGTAATTCTCCTTTCCAACATATCTGTGGTATAGATGGGGCAGATATTATGCTTTGCACTGACACAGAATTAATCTATTTGTTGAACTGAAGCCATTCATGAGGAATGTATTCATTATAGTACTATGCCATTTTATACAAGGCACTTGGGCATTTGGGGCTTTGGTATCTGCAGGAGGTCCTGGAACTAATCCCCTGAGGATATGGGAGGCCAATTGTATTTACTGTGCTTTCATCTGTAAAACTCGTACTGTGGGGCTATTCTCCGTTGTTCTTTCCCAGGTGGGAGTTTGCAAGCTGCTATATCTGAAAACACTAAATCTGGCAATCATTTTGAAGAGCCAAAACTCAAGGACATCCTTCTACAGATTTCCCTTGGACTTAAGTACATCCACAACTCTGGCATGGTACACCTGGACATCAAACCTAGTCAGTGTGATTCCCTTCTGCCACTTCTACCATATTTTGTTCTTTCTATGCTATCATCAAAATCTAGGTCTGTATGTCTACCAAGTGTCAAAGACAGTGTTTGCTGGCAAGAACCCCTTTCTTCCATTTGTGTCCCTTTAAAAAATCAGTTAAATAGCTTTAACCATTCTCTCCTAGGCCCAACGGACATAGAGAAAAAAAAAGACTCTTACCCATATATAGTAAGGCCAAAAAGGTAAAATTAGGTATTTAATTTACTACAAAGGCAAGTGACAGCATATCAGCTACATTCTGATTGTGTTTATGACTAGGGCCATACTCATTCTAACTCTGCACTGATTAAGGAGAAATGAGTATCGCTCATTAATGTGAAACCCAAGGACAAGTTCTTACTATTTTTTTATTTTGGGGACAATAGTACTTTGATGCCAGCCCCTTCAGAGAATGGAGAATATATGAGGTCAGTTCAACTTAAATAGGTATGATCAATCACTAGCTCTTCAGAAGTGATGTGAGATTTCATAGAAAAAAAGAAACCTTAGTAGTCTTGCTATGTTCACACAAAAGAAGAAAGGAGAGAAGCTGAATTGTCAAATACAGAAAAGAATCTTTGAGATGAAAAAGCTTAGAAATCATTGCTTACATCTATCCTGTGATTTTTTTTTTTCAGGTAATATCTTCATTTGTCACAAGATGCAAAGTGACTCCCCTGGAGTCATAGAAGAAGTTGAAAATGAAGCTGATTGGTTTCTCTCTGCTGATGTGATATATAAAATCGGTTAGTCTGCCTTAGACCCTTAGCAATTACTATTATCCTATAAAATTTATACTGATGACTCAATTTATTCCAGTTTTAAGACATGCTTTTAAAGCTCTTTTTTTCTATTTTATTATTTCCTTTTTCCTATCTTTTTTTAGGTGACCTGGGCCATGCAACATCAATAAATGAACCCAAAGTGGAAGAAGGAGATAGTCGCTTCCTGGCTAATGAGATTTTACAAGAGGTATAGATTAGGAAAATAGAGGGTATTTTATAATCCGTTGAACCTTTGACTCTCAAATGGAGGATCTCAGTGCAAAAAATTAAAACTGTATATTTATCATTATAGTACCTCTCTTCCCATTCAGAATGGAGACCAAAGATAGGAGAGAAACTCTTCCAAAAAAGTGAGGAAAGCTGGCTCAATTAAGGATGAATCAATATTCAGACTTTTCTTTCTAAATGCCCTTTACTGTTTCCAGATATTTCTTAGACTTCCTAACCTCATGGATTGCCTGCTAAGAAGGAAGCCTTTTCCTCAAGCCCATATTGGTCCAGTCCATCTTTATCATGCCATTATCGTTCTGATAGCACCACCAGTTTCGGTTATTGAAATGACGTTTAGTCATTGCCCATCTTCTCCAATGTCTGTTGAGTCAGGCCTAGGGAGGATATAACTTCTTCCTGGGTGATAATCAGGTGAAAATGAGTATTTCCTTCCTGTGATCAGCCAAGTTATGTAGCAAGCCTTTCTGAGCCTGACAGCAAAATGGCAGTAAGTTTCTGCCTTGGACTCCGCAGGGCACAGCAGTGATAATCAGGTAGATTTATGTTCTCTCTTCTCTAGAACTCACTGACTACAGTGAATGTACCTTTGACCATCATATCTGTTTAGACCTTATATGCACTCGAATGAACCTTTCCTACCAGTTGTATTTTAATCTAGACTCACTGTGCTTGGCATAATAACTGGCCTTACTGTTTTCTGTTTTGAAGGATTACCGGCACCTTCCCAAAGCAGACATATTTGCCTTGGGATTAACAATCGCAGTGGCTGCAGGAGCAGAGTCATTACCCACCAATGGTACTGCATGGCACCATATCCGCAAGGGTAACTTTCCAGATGTTCCTCAGGAGCTCTCAGAAAGCTTTTCCAGTCTGCTCAAGGTGATCTCTCTTACGAGATGGACAGAAGATGCAATATCTATTTTTTTTTTTTTAATGCAATGGCAAGTAGTTGGGCAAAGAAAAATGGAGATGCTGGTAGTGTCACTAACAGAAAAAGGAATCTGACTAGAAGTCCAGAAAAAATAAGGGGCGGGGCCAGGCACAGTGGCTCATGCCTGTAATCTCAGCACTTTGGGAGGCTGAGGCAGGTGGATCACGAGGTCAGAAAGTGAGACCATCCTGGCTAACACGGTGAAACCCCATCTCTACTAAAAATATAAAAAATTAGCTGGGCGTAGTGGCAGGTGCCTGTAGTCCCAGCTACTTGGGTGGCTGAGGCAGGAGCATGACTTGAACCTGGAGCTTGCAGTGAGACAAGATCGTGCCACTGCATTCCAGCCTGGGCGACAGAGCGAGACTATCTCAGAAAAAAAAAAAAAAAAAAAAAAAATGGGGGGTGGTGAGACGGATGGAGAATTTCTTAAGGAAACTGAGAGGATATTGTAAAATCTTTCATGCTTAGTTTAAAAGTCCTGTTACAAACATTTTTTTCATTTGCCCTTTCTAACAATGCTGTAAGGTAGGCAGGTGGCATGTTATCCTGCAGTTGAGGAAACCATGGCTCAGAGCAGCTCCTTGACACCTGTAGTGACAATGAATTACGGGCTAACTCCACAATCAAATCTGGTCCTTTAGCTCCTACTTCAGGGTTTTAACTTTTGTTAGTGATAACAGTGATAGTACTAAAAGAATGAATTTCTATTATATGTAAGAAGGTATAAGACTTCTTTATTGCTAATTGATAATACCAATTATTTGAGCTATTAGAAAAAAGGCATGATGTCAATTCAAAAATCTGTTTTACTTGTACTTAATGACATCTGAGTAGTGTGGGGACAAGAAAAGGAAGATACTATGTTGAAATAGACACAAAAAGCTTATATTATCAAGCTTAATCATGTCAAGAAAAATGTATATATGACTTTAAATCATGTCTTAAGGAACAGGATTGGTTAGGATTCCCAAAATCTATTTCCTTGGAGATTAGATTTTTTTGGGTGGGAGAGGACAGGGTCTCACTCTGTTACCGAGACTGGAGTGCAGTGGCACAATCATAGCTTACTGCAGCCTTGAACTCCTGGGCTCGAGCAATCCTCCTGCCTCAGCTTCCTGAGTAGCCAGACTACAGGTGTGGAAGATTCACAGTTTACCTGCAAACTTCAAATGTATTTACAAATCTGTCCTTCTTCCTGACTTCTTTTGCTTTCCTGAAAGGAGACAAACTCTTCCTCCTTCCTTTTGTTCAGTCTAATCACCTAATTCCATGTGTAAACCACTTTTGCATTTAGTTGATATTTCAGTACGTAAATGCTGGCCCTGTAGTGGACAATACATATATTAATTTGTTAAATTCTAAAAATAGTCCAAGAAGGTAAATATAATTATCCCAAATTTCAGGTAAGGGAAATGGAGCTTCAGCAAAATTTATAAAACAAATGGTGGAGTTGGCTCAGAATTTTGTTCAGTGTTTTCTTCATTATATGACAGTGTCAGTTGCTGTATATAATTATGTATTTTCTACTATATTCAAATCATGATAGGTTAGACATCTTCTACCTTAAAATAAATGCTTTAGGAATACTGTCATGTTGGGTTATTAATATTAAGTGAAAAAGCAACATGATGTGGTAGAAAGTAAACTGGAGTAAGAGTTGGGCACACTGGGTTTTGGTCTTGGCTATTCCATAATTTGGATAATTTTTATCAAGGGTCTTAGTTTTTTCTGCTTTAAAACTAAGGCAATAGACTAGTTAGCCAGCCAGTTCCAAAATATGATTAAAGACAAATCAGGCTGGGCGCGGTGGCTCACGCCTGTAATCCCAGCACTTTGGGAGGCCGAGGTGGGCGGATCACGAGGTCAGGAGATCGAGACCATCCTGGCTAACACAGTGAAACCCCGTCTCTACTAAAAAATACAAAAAACTAGCCAGGCGAGGTGGCGGGCGCCTGTAGTCCCAGCTACTCGGGAGGCTGAGGCAGGAGAATGGCATAAACCCAGGAGGTGGAGCTTGCAGTGAGCTGAGATCCGGCCGCTGCACTCCAGCCTGGGTGACAGAGCGAGACTCCGTCTCAAAAAAAAAAGAAAAAAAGAAAAGACAAAGATGCGGACAACTGGTGCTACCAGACATGGATGATCCTCCTGCCCAAGGTGGAGCTCAGTTTTCATTTCTTCCCTCTGCACAAAGCCAGAAGCAAGGTCTTACAAAATCCACCAGGAGACGCTGGGTTGGGGGTGGCTTCAGCGAGAAGATTTTTCCCAATAGTGAAGCTTCTATTTCCTCTTGGTCCTATATCATCAGAACATGATCCACCCTGATGCTGAACAGAGACCTTCTGCAGCAGCTCTGGCCAGAAATAGAGTTCTCCGGCCTTGCCTGGGAAAAACAGAGGAGCTCCAACAGCAGCTGAATTTAGAAAAGTTCAAAACTGCCACACTGGAAAGGTATATTATTGGATGATGGGGGTCAAAAAAGAATCTGAGCACTACTCACAATGGTATGACTAGTCTACTGTGTCTTCTCTGTGGATTCAAGTATAAATATATTCACCATTATAATACATAGGTCCCTGCCCATAAGGACACTGGCAGCATGCGGCTCTTTGTAGCATCGGGCTGGGAGGCTCTGTGATTAGGTTGCTTGAGAGAGAAATTTCCAGTTAATGAAAACAAGGGAAGCAAGAGGGAAGAATATAAGGAAATACCAGTAAAGAAAACAGGATTCTAAGTGACAGTGGGTATCTTAGTAACTGGTTGGTGATCGCCTAATATAAGATAACCGCAGGTAAGATGGGTAAGACCTATTTTAGAAACCCCTTAAATTTCAGGGGCAGGCAGGTAGACATACTGTCCTGGTACACATTTAGAGGAAGGATTATTTTTCTAGGCAAAGAAAACAATCTGTTCTCCTGCTCATGTAGGCTTGTATTCATGCATATATTTACTTGTTAATCCATTCCTTCAATAAATGGGAATGCGAATACTTACCTGGTAGGGAGGATACCATGATCACGAAGGTGGTTTTCCCAGGGTGAGACTCATCGACTGACTCCGGATGTGCTGACCCCTGCGATGTCCCCAAAGGTGGAAAACTTGACTGCATAAGTGGTGGTAGTGGGGGACTGTGGTCATGCTTTCCCCTGAAAAATGAAAAAAAAAAAAAAGGAATTCAATGGGGTGGGGTTGGAGATGAGCAGTGTTCTGAAGGCATTTTTGAGTAATTATTACATGTTCTGTACACTGCTGAAAATACAAAAGAAAATGAAAAATTGTCCCTAAAATAAGCTTAGAAGTCTAACTTCTCTTGGATATACAATCATCCATCTTGGAAAGATTAGCTTTGAAGCATCCCTAACCTGATTTCTTAGTATTAATAACAACTTGTAGAGACTCTTGGCCTTTAGTCAGGTAAATCTTCCTAATAAGCCACTTAATATGTTTCTGTTCTCGTTTTGAATTCCATTGTCCCAGCTAATAAAGAAAGTATAAAGTACTATACTTACATATGTTATTCACAAGAATATAAGTACCACTTAAGGTGTGGTGTATACATTCTAGAAAGTCAGCTATGGAGACACAGGTGACTATCATCAGCCAGTACAAGTGATGGGCACCCATCATAGAGACGGGGCAGACAGCATCTTGAAATTCTCTAGACCAGGGGTCCCCAAGCCCTGCGCCATGAACCAGTACCAGTCGGGCCTGTTAGGAACCGGGCCGCACAGCAGGAGGTGAGCAGTGGGTGAGTGAGCACTACCGCCTGAGCTCTGCCTCCCACCAGATCAGTGGCAGCATTAAATTCTTATAGCACAAACCCAATTGTGAACTGTGCATGTGAGGGATCTAGGTTGTGCACTCCTTCCAAGAATCTAATACCTGATGATCTGAGGTGAACTGTTTCATCCTGAAACCGTCTCCTCCCCTGATGCCCCATCCATGGAAAAACTGTCTTCCTTGAAATCAGTCCCTGATTCCAAAAAGGTTGGGGACTGCTGGTCTACACCAAGTGTTGGAAAACTTGTTCCGTGAAGGGCTAGACAGTAAATATTTTATGCTTTGTGGGCCATATGCTTTTTGCTGTGATGATTTCAACTCTGCTGTTACAGTGGAAAAACAGCCATTGACAACATATAAATGAGTGGCTATGTTCCAATAAGACTTTATAAGTACAGGTTATAGGCCAGATTTGACTCAGAAGTTGTGTTTTGTTGACCCTGGTACCTGTCATATGTAGCTTGAAGAGCTGTTCACTTAATTTAAAACATTTTAAAGATCATTTATACTCCAATCAGCAGAGTCTGGGGAGCTAAACCTACCATGTTGTATGACATGCATATGTCAACCATTTTTTATGACAACCATAGTAACTGAATTTCCTATTCTGTACATAGCTCAGGCTTTTTTTCTGTAAATACTGAAAAAGAAAAACATTTATATATTAGTTTTGATCATATATATCTCTGATTGGAGATCAAGTAGTCTTTGCTTTTTCCCCCTTGCACTTCAGGGAACTGAGAGAAGCCCAGCAGGCCCACACACCCCAGGGAGATATCCATCATGACGACACTGGGGTCTCTGGGACCCACACAGGACCAAGAAGCACAAAACGCCTGGTGGGAGGAAAGAGTGCAAGGTCTTCAAGCTTTACCTGTGAGTAATCTTCCCCTTAAGAACTCATTTTGCACCAGCCAACCTTTTACTGTAGAACCTCTGGAAATAGATACCAGCTGTCCCAACCTTCCTCTTATAAAATGAAAAAATTAGCCAACTTGAACGCCCAAGGATTTCAAAAGCCACTACTAATTTACCATTTTATAGCCAAGATCCTAAAGCTAGTAAGGCTTTGTATTAGCAATGGTCCCAGATACAGTAATTGGAAGCCATTTCTCCTCTATTGTTATATTCCTAATGCCACTGATCAATAACTTATTTACTTCTCACACTTTTGATGAACAGCAGGAGAGCGTGAGCCTCTGCACTGAAGGAAGAAAAGGAAACAGCCCTTGGTTTGGCCTATGGATTAAGAGGTTGCTGTTGCTGATTCCTCACGAAGGATCCCAGGGACTCATTGTACATAGAAAGGAATAGAATTTAGTTTAGAGTTGAAGTCACAGCTTACAGGAAATGTGCCTGGATTTTCCACAGTGCTTCCCAGGTTATATGATGCTGTTCCTAAGAGAAAATTCCCAGCTTCTTGAGGAAGTGGGTCTCCTAATGTATACCCTTTCTGATATTGTATTTATTAAATAAATGGCTTCACCATTATGTGAGGTGGGTAAAAGTTAGACTGTATGCAACTTGGACATCTCTGAGCTGGCTGTTAACTTGCAGGACAAAAATGCTGTGGGGAGGGGCTTCAGGGAAAACTTGATGTGCCTGTGGTTGTTCTCCATCTATTTGCCCTGCCTCTCTTCTGGCTGTTCTGGTTGGTTTGATATTCCGGGTCTCACCAATTTCTCATGATTTTTATGAGAATTTGGCTTTGTTTCCTGTTTTTTAAGATCATATTTTATCTAAATCCTTTTTCTATACACATTTTAAAAGGAATAGAATACTGTATTTTAAATAAAGGGTTTTATCTTGTCCAAAGCCTAATTACAGGTAAAATATCCTTTGTAAAATGTAACTAACAAAGAACAAGAAATTTATGTTGGAGAACATTTTATGAATAAAAGGGTAAGAGAATTCAGTGGGTCAGTAGTAACAGGTCTTGGTGGCAAGTGTTAGCTTCACAGATCCAACAGTTAATAATGGTCAGGCTTTGCTAGAAAATTATGTTGGTCATAAAGGTATTTGATAAGCTCTGTTTGTGTCATCTTAGTGAATGCAACCTGTTGATGATAATGGCTTTTTTGCTGCTTGATTTTCTTCTTTCCCCCTCATTTTTAAAAGCTAATTAAGTTTTTTTAATTGAATAAACCCTAATACTATTCTTTGTTCTGCTTTGGAGTAGCAATTCTTTCCATGCAATTAAGTGTGGTGGTGGTCTTCCTATAGCCCATTGCCATTTTTCTTTACTAGGCTCTATTCAAAATTATAAAATGGGGTTAGTTTATCTCTTGCCACCTCCCGCTGAACAACACACACACACCAGGCCATGTCCCTTGTAGTATAGTACAAGGTCAACCACAATTTGTGATTTAGAAACAGGTAAATTATTAAGTACATCCAATGTACAGATGAGAATTGTTTGGTTATACTAGTCTTCTCAGGCATTAATAACTGACTATTTGGGTCTACAGCCTCTTCTCTACTGTGTTCCTCAGCCTAGCTTCACAACTGAATGGACCTGGTGCCAGATTATTGGCCGCTCTGGCTCTCTGGCTCTCTTGCTCTGGCTCTGGCTCTGGCTTGCCCGCTCTCGTTCTTTCTGGCTCGCCCGCTCGCACGCGCTCTCGCTCTCTGGCTTGCCTGCTCGCTCTCTCTCTCGCTTTCTCGCTCGCCCGCTCTCTGGCTCTCTGGCTCTCTGGCTTGCTCTCTCGCTCTCTCTCTCTCTCTCTACAGTAGCAGGATGTCACCAAAATAGTATGTATCTATCTGCATAGATACTACTGAGTGTGAGGGACTGGGTCTTCACTGGCTTTGGCGTTTCATCCCTTCCATTTCAGTTAGATGCTTATTCCTTACCTCAGTAAGTTTTGTTTTTGCAGAGATCATTATGTAACTTGGAAACTAATTATCACAATTATTTCATTAACATCATTGGGCTGGTAACATTAAAGAAGTTAAATTAAAATACTTTAGAAAATATGTTACTTCTCTAAGGATGTATTCTAAATGTCAACACTGACATTAAGGTACCAACAGATAATCTTGAGATCTAGAGGAATACTATTGTGCTCCACTGGTCTAAGCTCTGACACACATACCACTTTAGAGAGGCCATTTACTGAAAGTTGTAGAAAGATGAATATTGAAAGACATGAACCTTTCAGCCTGAACAACTAAGGCTTTTTATCTCTAAATGAACCATATTTTCAATCTTGAATTGCAGAAAAATTGTCAGGTTGTTTTTAAATTAAGCCATAATAACTACTAAGTATTGCTAAAATTGCTTTCAAACCATTCTAAAATATATGCAAGTAATCAGTGTAGGTAATAAGTGCTGCAATTTTTCAACAGTTATTATGAGGCTTTAGAGAAGCTGATTTAAAATCAAAGTAAAAACCTGATTAAAATTTATTTAAAAGTGGATAATTTACAGCAAAACTGTCCAAGGCTTCCTATTTATGATAAAGCATTGCCAGTCTTCATCTCTACCAATGGATGCCTATAGCTGGAACCTTTTTAATTCAGGGAGAAATAAGTCAGGCCAAAGGTGATTTTGCACCCCTGGGCATTTATGATAACACACTTCTTTCTCATTCATCTTTGCAAGTGATAAAAGCCCTGTGTCAGTCTACTACTGCCAGGCATTAAAACTGATTAAAGCCATAATGCTACCTGTCACCTCTTCACAGCATTGGGAAGGCCGTCTCTGGGCCCATGGATGAACTACAGAAAGTATGTGTATGTGTATCCTATGGCGAGGTTTCAGGGCTTCCTCATCAAAATGTGAAATTTAGGTTTCTGAAGGGGTATCTCTGATACAAAAATATATTGGAATCACTGTTCTAAGTCCTCGATTAAAAAGAAATTTTATGGCTCTGTGAGCATCCTTCTGGACTCTTCCCAGAAATAAGAATGCTTATTTGAGCATCCCTTCTGGATTCTTATTTCCATGACCTGGGCCCTACTAGCCTGTCCTTATTTTAAAGTATACTGTGAACTGGATATTCACAAGTTCCCTGAACTCTAAGAGCTCACAGTTAACAGGAGGGATGAGGTATCTTCGTGATCATTTGTTATAAGATGGACAGAGTG
Organism: Macaca mulatta; assembly: GCF_049350105.2. NCBI lineage: Eukaryota > Metazoa > Chordata > Mammalia > Primates > Cercopithecidae > Macaca > Macaca mulatta. The sequence goes on from NC_133408.1 coordinate 181,558,488, forward strand.
TGCAAAGAAAATGAAATGGGAGAACAGAAAGGAAGGAATGTTTCAGTAGAGAATTCTGAAAGTGTGTGAGGGGAGTGCATTTCAGATCCTGAGGATGGAGCAATGCAGCACAGAAGCATTTGTGTTAGGAGGGATCCATTTGATAATAGAAGAAAATGCTTTAATTTCTCCATGACATTTTACATCTAAAAAACTGTACATTTTATCACACTTTTCTTTGTCACAGAAAAAACAAAGCAGCACTGTGACTCTCTCCAGCCAGCAATCTCAGGAGAATGTGTATTGGCAATTCCTGTCTGAGAATTCAGAGTACTCCAGACTCTCCACTAAGATATTTAGAAAGTTGTAAGAGTCTGCTTAAGGTTCTCTCTTTTCAATTTGCATGGTGCTTTCTGCATTTTTCTTTATATAACTTCTCCCACACTCCTTACTCCAAAGTATGCAAATTGAAAGGGAGATATTAGTGGCATCATGAAGAAAGAAGTTTTAGGGCCAAGTGATTGGATATGGGTGAATGGATGTGGGTGGTCAGAGAGAGATGAAGATGATTATAAAGTTCAAGTCTGGGAGAATCTTGGTACCATTAAAACAAACAAGGGAGAAACTGACATTGGGCAAAAGAGTGAATTTAGTTTTTCATTTGACTCAAGTGGAAACAGGATTTTTAAAGAGAAAAATCACTGGAAGTCATTGACAGTAGTAACATAGTGGGTGGAGTATGGGATTACTGATTCCTGTGCAAGGCTTGAAGGCAGTATAGCGTGGTATGTTTTAGGAGCTCAACATTGTGAGGGTGCTAGTAAAATAGAGGTAAGCATCTGGAAATACGATATACCAACTGGTAAGCAAGACCTTCAGGAGTGAGTTAAGGTGTGTGTTGGAAGCTATGTTAAGATTTTATCCCTAAATGGCAAAAAATGGGAAGATGAAAGGTTTTAGGTAGAGGCCTGAGGAGGTGATTTGCCTGTTAGAACAATACGGTGGGTACCTTCTTTCTCCACAACCTGGACAGTGCCAGGACCAGGAGAAAGAGTGGAAGGGGTGGCCCCCACTGGTGTGGGTTCTGTAATTTATGGGGCTCCATACATTCTTTTTCCCGCTAGGCCCAGGATTAGCATGAATGAGACAGAATTTAAGGGGCACCAAGAAACTCAGCAATCAAGATTTGTAACACTTGAATGAAATATTCTTAAAATGTTAAAACTAATGAAAAAAAATTCATGATGAATAAAACACCAAAATTTTAAATAAAGACAAGATCAGTAAGCTGAATTAAAATTATTTAAGATTGTTACTTGGTCAAGAAAAATTGTGAAGGTATGGAAATTCTCTCAAAACAAGATAAGCAAAGAAGTAGATTTGAAAACATTACTGATCAGTTTACTTCCATTAAAAGTAAAGTTATATTACACTCCATCTTGGCATAAATAAAATATTTAAAGTTAAAACAGTGTTGTGAATTTTAATACACCTGTAATGTAATGGGTTCCCCCCGACCCTGGGTTACTAAAGAGTGTATGTCCACTGCCTGAATCCTGAAGGCCAGGCCATGTGCCAAGGCCACGGTGACCAGCCAGAGAGCAGGTGTTTCTGAGAAGCTAAAGATCTCAGAGAATATCTGAGAACCTACCAAAGAAAACAGTTCCATCACACACAATAGGCTAAAAGCCAGAAAATTAGCTTACAAGTAGCTTAGGGATGGGAGGCCAGGCGGGTCTCCACAGCTGTCCTGCTGCCATCCAGGAGTGCCTTGTATGTAAGTTCTCATAAACTCCTCCACTCGCCAAGCTGTACTCGTGCAGGTCAATCTTTGGTTTCTCGGCTTCCTCTCAGTTTGGGGGAAGGTTTTTATTAATGCAATTTTGGGTTTTTCTTGTTATAATACCTACTTTAAAAATTTTCAATACTGCTTCAACTACTTTAATGTTCTGGAAATATATGTGTGTATATATTGATATACACACATAAATTAGCCGCCTGGCTAATTTTTGCATTTTTTGTAGAGACAGGGTTTTGCCATGTCACCCAAACTGGTCTTGAACTCCTGGGCTCAAGTGATCCTCCCGCCTCAACCTTCTGAAGTGCTGGGACTACAAACATGAGCTACTGGACTATCAAAAATTTTTTTAAATAAAAATTAATTTAAAAATTTATATTGATATATATATCCACATATACACACATATATATTTTGTGTGATATATACACCCTGTCTCAAAAAATGTGTGTATATATAGATATATATATAAACATGCACATATTTCATTTATATATATATATAGATATATATACACATATATATATATTTTTTGAGACAGGGTCTCACTCAGTTGCACAGGCTGGAGTGTAGTGGTGTGATCATGGCTCACTGAAACCTCACCTTCCCAGGCTCAAGTGATCCTCCCACTTCAGCCTCCACAGTAGCTGGGGCTATAAGCACATACCACTATGCCTGGTTAATTTTTTTTTTTTTTGGAGATGGAGTCTCACACCATTGCCCAGGCTGGAGAGAGGGGCGCGATCTCAGCTCACTGCAAGCTCCACCACACGGGTTCTCGCCATTCTCCTGCCTAAGCCTCCCGAGTAGCTGGGACTACAGGCACCCGCCACCACGCCTGGCTAATTTTTTGTATCTTTAGTAGAGACGGGGTTTCACTGTGTTAGCCAGGATGGTCTCGATCTCCTGACCTCGTGATCTGCCCGCCTCGGCCTCCCAAAGTTCTGGGATTACAGGCGTGAGCCACTGCGCCTGGCTGCCTGGCAAATTTTTGTATTTTTTGTAGAGACAGGGTTTTGCCATGTTGCCCAAGCTGGTCTTGAACTCCTGGGCTCAAGTGATCCACCTGCCTCAACCTTCCAAAGTGCTGGGATTACAAACATGAGCTGCTGGACCTGGCCAAAATTTTTTTAATTAAAAATTTTTTTGTTTTTGTCTTTTTTATTTTTAATTTTTGTGGGTTCAAAGGAAGTGTATATATTTAGGGGTACATGAGATATTTTGATACAGGCATGCAACGTGAAATAAGCACATCATGGGGATGGGGTATCCTCTTAATCATTTATCCTTTGAGTTACACACAATCCAGTAACACTCTTATTTTAAAATGTACAATTAAGTAATTACTGACTATAGTCAACCTATTGTGTCATCGAAAATAGCAGGTCTTATTCTATTTTTTTTGTATCCATTAACAATCCCCACCTTCCCTCCAGCCCCCCACTAACCTTCCTAGCCCCAGTTTTTAAAAATACATAAACACACATATATATGGGGCACACATTCTTCCTTGTGCTTCAGGCTCCAATCTGGCTTAGATCCTGTATTCAGTTAAAATTTTAATACAGTCATGCACTTCATAATGATGTTTGGGAAAAAGACAGACTGCATATACAACAGTGCATCTACAAAGGTGGTCCCATAACATTACAATGGAGTTGAAAAATTTCTATTGTCTAGTGACATCGTACCTAAATAAAACATCAGAATGCAATGTATTACTCATGTGTTACTTCATATTAATAATGACTATGTCGCTGGTTTATGTGTTTACTATACTTTTTATTATATTATTAACTTATTTTTAAAAAGTTAACTGTAAAACAGCCTCAAGCAGGTCCTTCAGGAGGGATTCCAGAAGAAGGCATTGTTATAGGAGATGACTGTGTGTCACTGCTTCTGAAGACCTTCCAGTGGGACAAGAGGTGGAGGTGGAAGGCTGAGACTGATCATAATGACCCTGTGTAGGCCTAGGCTAATGTGTGTGTTTATGTCTTCGTTTTTTTTAAAAAAGGCAAAAAAGTTTTTTTTTTTTTTTAAAAAAACCAAAGGTAGAAAAAAGCTTACAGAATAAGGATATAAGAAAAATATTTTTGTATAGTGGTACAGTGTGTGTTGTAAGCTAATTGTTATTACAAAAGAGTTAAAACGTAAAAAATATTGAAAGATTTATAAAGTTATAGTAAGTGAAAGTTTATTGAAGGAAGAAAAATATTTTTTATAAACAGAGTGTAGCCTAAGTGTATAGTGTTTATGAAGTGTTTAGTGGGGTACAATAATGTCCTAGACCTTCGCGTTGGGTTACCACTCACTCACCCACTCACCCACAGCAACTTCTAATTCTCCAAGCTCCATTCATGGTAAGCGCCCCATACAATTTTTATCTTTTATACTGTATTTGTACTGTACCTTTTCCATGTTTACATATGTTTAGACACACACTTACCATGAATTACAATGGTCTGCGGTATTCAGCACAGTCCCATGCTGTCAGGTTTGCAGCCTGGAAGCAACAGGGCACACCAGTGACACAGCTGAGGTGTGTCGCAGGCTCTACCATTTAGGTCGTGAAAGTACATTCTATGGTGTCCGCACAGCAACGAAATCGCCTAATGACGCATTCCTCAGAACATTCCCTGTTGTTAAGCTACACACGACTCTTATTTTGTTCCTCCCGGATTTCTTGCATTAATTTTTACCTTTTAAAATATTACATTAAGATATTATTTGATTGCCAGTTTTTCTGGTGCTCCCTTAAATTTGACGGCCTGTCAGCCCTTCCCCGGCTCCCCTTTCTTTTTCTGCTTTTCTTAGTGCTTTAACAGGCCTGGAACGTTTTCTTTTTCTTTTTTTTCTTTAATTTTCTTCTTCTTCTTTTTTTTTTTTTTTTGAGACAAAGTCTCGCTCTGTTGCCCAGGCTGCAGTGCGGCGGTGCGTTCACCGCTCAATGCAGCCACGACCTCCAGGGCTCTGGTGATCCCCCGACCCCAGCCTCCCGAGTAGCTTGGACCCCAGGCGCGCGCCACCACGCCCAGCTAATTTTATACTTTTTGTAGAGACAGGGTCTCACTATGTCGCCTAGGCTGGTCACAAATCGTTTTCCTTTCTCCCCCCACAGGCAGAGCTAGTCTCTGTTTTGCCTACCTCGCCCCCTCCCGGGCACAGTTAGAAACCTCATCACAGAATTTCATTTAATTTGAACCTTGAAACCTTCCAAACTCACCACTTGGCGGCGTTGATCATCCTCCCGCGACCAAAGAGAAACTCGCGGAACTTCAGAGTTAAGGGGCGGCGTTTCCCACGGCGCTCGCCGGCAGTATTTCCAAGGCGCACGTTGTGGAGTTTCTGCTTCCTTTTTCCTCTCGCGAGCTTTGCGTTCCCTGTGCCCCGGAAGTGATCCCCTGGTTGGCTCGGCTGCTCGGGTTAGAGCGTCGGGTGAGGGAGGGATAGCAAGCGCTAAGCAAGTGGTGGAGTCCTGTGTTTTGGCTGCGCGTGATCCTGCGTGGGTCGGAAGGTGTTTCTGTAGGTGTCTGGCCCTTTCCTCAGTCGTGCCGAGGACTGCGTGATTTCTTCCCAGTTCTCCTCGGTTTTCAGGTGGTGGCGCCACCTCCGGTAAAGGGTGCCCACCTCTCCCCACGGTGTGGCTGGCTAGCCCGGGGATCTCTACGCTGCTTGGTCTTTGCTAACGGAGATGAAGGCAGTAATTTTTCAGCAACAGGTTTCAGATATAAGTCCCTTGGTGACGCTAATAGTTTTTGAGCCTTTACTATGCCTAAACTTTTTTAGAAGTTTAGAAAATGGCAGTGAATAAAGCAGATAAAAATCTGTGCCCTAGGGGAGCTTGCATTGTAATCAGATTTGAGAAGAAGTGGATTGGAAGTGGGATTAACTCACAATCAAAATTTTGTCTGGGTTGGAGGAAGAGGAAGTTGTTTGGGACCTAAATGACACAGGTGTGAGTTTATTTGGGAGGGAGGAAGGAATCCTCATCAGGTGTGCAGGAATGTTGGTACGTTGTGGTCACAAAATTGGAGTGCATAAGAATTATGAATGCAGTTAGGAATTTAGGACTGGTGAGTTGTGCTTTTGCCATAAGAAGTAATGTTTCTCATTTTGTTTTTTTCCTTTAGGAAGAGCCTAAAGATTAGACTGTAAGGAAAGAAAATAGAAGCCATGTTTCGAAGACCTGTGTTACAGGTAGTCACTTGTCTGTATTAATATTGAGATGTATTACTATCAGCGGTGATCAGAAGACTTCTTCAGGCTTTTAACTACAGGGCTAAAGACCTTTGAGCTCACCCACCCACCTCTGTACTCAACTGATACGGAGGATTGGTAGTGTAAATTTTGCCAGTGTAAATTATGTTCACTAAAACAAAAAAAAAGTTCAGGTTTATTCACATATGTAATAGGAATCATTAATTTTTAAAACGTGTGTGTGTTGCTTGAATTTAAGCAGTGAGAGAACATTATAGGTCTTTAGTGACCTAAAGACTGTAGGAATCATTGTTCCAACTTTTTTCTTAAGGCGTGTAGTTGCTTTTTTGACCGTCTACCTCCTGTGTTGCTAAACGTTCCTCTTCCCCCATCTTTCCACCCTGAAGAGAGCAGCTCAAGTCTGAATGGTCACCACAGATTTCACTATGTAGAAAATGCCTTCTCATTCCACTTAATATGGCTCCTCACTTTTCCAGTCACTCTAGCCCACCTTGAGCCAGTTTAGACTACCGTTTTTCCTCACTTACCACATTTGGGCACCAACTCCTGTAGATTCTTCTTTGGCTCTCCTACTCCCCATCCTCCTGTGAAGATCAATAAAGAATCAGTTCCTCCATGACTCTGTCATTTTTCCCACCTTAATCCTATATTCTTGGATCCCCCCTTTAACCTGTATGTATCTTTAATCTATTTTTTCTGTATTGAAATGTGAAACATAAAAAAGTTATTACTTAACACTAATGTTACAGTATTAAAATGTCTTTAAATAAGAGTTAAAAGTTTAATTTTAAAAAGTATCCAAGTTAAATAATCCTTTCCTAATCTTTTCCAGTAGGCTTTGATTTTTGTGTGCCCCAAATGAGACATTGTTATCATGTAAGATTTATGAGCTCTTGCTTGTCTGAGCACTGAAATGAGTACATTTCCAGAATCATGACACAGGTTCTCATTAGCAGTTTGATTCTATAGTATGTTGTACTCATATCTTTATTCTCTTACCCACACTGTGCCCCTAAGTTTAGTGATAGGATTAGATAGCCAACAGCACCCTGGGAATTGGTGTTTATTTGATTGGTGGGCTTCTGCTTTTTATATTAACAGTACTGCCACTTCGAAAATGTTTCTCTGATAGAATGGCTAGCTCTCTCAACTCTGTATTCAGTGATGTGTACTCCCATCTTTACAGTAGCTCTTGAAATTCAGGAGGCAGCAAGGGGCTTTGGGAAAGTAGTAGCATTGGTGTCAAAGGGCCTGGGCCTTGAGATCACTCGCCACATACTTCCTGCGGGATCTTGGGCAGGTTATGCAGTCTCTCCGAGGTTGTTTTCTCAGCTCTAAGTGGGGATAATTTTACATAACTTGTAGATTTAGTTTTATAATTGATTATAGATAAATCTCTTAGCTGATAGTAACCATTGCTGCTATTATGTGGTAGTGACTACCTTTTCCGACAATGATGTGATTTTGACTTGGACAGTCGAATCTTTGTGTTTAATCAAAGAACCAAATTTATTAGACCTTTTCTGATGCACTGAAAGCATGAAATTTCCCATGAAATATTTATAGAAATTGTATTAGGCTAAGCTCACTACTGAAGCTGTTTAATTTTTGCGATAACCTTGTGAAGTAGATATTACCTATCATAATTTTTGCTGATTTTAAAATGAAACACTTTAGGTTAATCATATTTGAGGCATCCTAATTCCTTTTAAGGTCTGAAGGAGCAACCGGGGGAAGGCAGTTACATAGACACAGGGAATCTGACTTTGGAATATGTTCCTGTTGCTGTGTCAGAAAGTCCCTCATGTGGTTAGTTCAAGAATGTATTGTTTTATTGGGATTTAACCTATTTCTCATTCTCTAAACCAGCAGACCCCAACCTTTTTGGCACCAGTAACTGGTTTCACGGAAGACAATTTTTCCCTGGAGGAGGCGGGTGCCGCGGGGATGGTTTGAGGATGAAACTTTTCTACCTCAGATCATCAGGCATTAGTTAGATTCTCATGAGCAGTGCACAGCCTCGATCCCTCGCATGAGCAGTTTATAATGGGGTTCGCACTCCTATGAGAATCTAACGCCCCTGCTCATCTGACAGGAGGCGGATCTCAGTAATGCTTGCTCACTGCTTGCCGCTCACCTCCTGCTGTGCAGCCGGGTTCCTAACAGGCTACAGACCTCTACTAGTCCTTGACCCGGGAGGCTGGGGATCCTCCTCTAAACTAGCTCATTGTTATGACTGAGAGTGAGGCTTTGCATTTATTCCACACCTCCTGACACTTGTTTGATCATTGCGTATGTTATTAATGAATCTACTTATTAAATTATTAATTATAAAACATCTCTTTTTACTCTCCTTTGGCCTAATGATGGATTAAATCAGTACCCATGTTGGATCTAAATTTCTTAATTTCTAAAGTCTACTGTAACCAAAATATAGTAATAATATAGCAGTTGTTTATACTAAAAAAAAAAAAATTAGAGGATGTATATATTGGATATATATAGTACTTTTTGTCTCTCCAGCTAATGAAAGCTGGATTTTGAAAATACTTGGCAGCAACTCTTAGGTACAGGTTGGATTTACAGATATTATCATACTCTGTAATGTTAAAGTCATATTATTTTGACTTTTCCTTTTGTGTGCAAACACAGAAGTGCCATAATCAGGGGGACTGTGGCAAAATAAACGGGAGTACTATAAAGTAACTCTTGAGCATGCCTTCTAGTACCTTCCCTGTACCTTTGGGCTTCTGCAGTAGGCTGCACTTGAAGTGTTTGCCGGGTCCTTCTGACACTCTTTTGGGAGAACATGAGAAGAGCTTCTCTTCTCTTCTGGAATTTACAGGAATTACTGACTACATGGTGAATGAATGTGAGTAATTCTTCCGTTGCTTTTGCCTTTCCTAAAAAATTAAAGCCATGTTACTCATTTGTTCTTCTTTAGGTACTTCGTCAGTTTGTAAGACATGAGTCCGAAACAAGTACCAGTTTGGTTCTTGAAAGATGTAAGTAGCTAATTTCCAAGTTTAAAATGTTATTTTTAGTAATTTGCCAATCTCAAATGTGCTGTAGAAGAGGTATGCTGGTTGGGTTTACCATGTTATCATTGTGCTTTTAGTTTATGTTTGCTCTTCAGATCTTAGCCTTGACCCATCAGGCTGTGGAGACATAGTATAAACTGAGCCCCTATTCTCCTTATCAGCCAGTTACTACTCATTCTCGTCGACCCTGTCCTGCATCAGAATTTCTGGCCGGGCACACGGCTTACGCCTGTAATCCCAGCACTTTGGGAGGCCGAGGCGGGCAGATCACGAGGTCAGGAGATCAAGACCATCCTGACTAACATAGTGAAACCCCGTCTCTACTAAAAATACAAAAAACAATTAGCCGGGCGTAGTGGGGGGCACCTGTAGTCCCAGCTACTCAGGAGGCTGAGGCAGGAGAATGGCATGAACCCCGGGGGGGGGCGGAGCTTGCAGTGAGCTGAAATCACGCCACTGCACTCCAGCCTGGGCGACAGTGAGACTCCGTCTCAAAAAAAAAAAAAAAAAAAGAACTTCCTTGAGTCATATTTGGTTATCTGAGTCTTCCCAGATTTTATTAGGCTGATATTATAAAAGATACTGTTTCTTCACAGAAATATTCCCTTGTATTTATAAAGATTTTCAGATCTCAGATTTGTTCTTTTAGCTCCACAGTCAGTTAAAAAAGATATCTTAAAGAAGAATTTAAGATCTAGAGCTTACAGTTTGTTTCGTATGGCTGCTTTTTCTATGAGTATTTTCTTCTTTCTTGACAACACTCTTTGCTTTTTCTTCTTTCTTGACAACACTCTTTGCTCTCGCAACCTCTTCTTATTCATTCCTTATTTTCTGATCTTCCAGAACTTGGGTTTTACTTAATACAGAGATTGAAGTTGCAGTGGTATTTATAGCATTTCTTCTGGACATTTCTCTCAATCTTGGGTGTGGATTTCTTTAGTGGTCAGCTTAGAGGCTGCTATAAAAAAATACCATAGACCGGGTGGCTTCACCAACATTTATTTCTCACAGTTCTGGAGGCTAAAAATCCAGGATTCGTGTGCCAGTATGATTGAGCTCTTGGTGAGGGCTGTCTTCCTGGCTTGCAGATGGTTGCCTTCTCACTGTGTCTTCACATGGTGGAGACAGAAAGTTCTGAACTCTTCCTATAGGGGCACTTCACCCTCATGACATCATCTAAGCCTAATTACCTTTTAAGGATCCCCACCTCCAAATACCATTACATTGAGGGTAGAGCTTCAACATACAAATTTGGGGGAAGGGGCACAAATATTCAGTCTATAGCAGGTTCTGTGTCTCATTTGGTCTTGGTGTTGTGTTTCAGCCCTGAATCGTGTGCAGTTACTTGGGCGAGTGGGTCAGGACCCTGTCTTGAGACAGGTGGAAGGAAAAAATCCAGTCACAATATTTTCTCTAGCAACTAATGAGATGTGGCGATCAGGGGACAGTGAAGTTTACCAAATGGGTGAGTAGAAAAGATGGGGGTTTAATTTTATCAGCAATAAATAGATACTATTTACTGCCAGTTGTCTAATTTAGAGATAAGCCACTTTAAACAAGATCTGTCTTTCTGTTTGTTCTCTTAGCAATTGTGACGTTGGTTTTCCTGGGCATGTTGTCCGTTGGCATTTGTAACCAGTTTCCTATTCTTGTGATTTAGGTGATGTCAGTCAAAAGACAACATGGCACAGAATATCAGTATTTCGGCCAGGCCTCAGAGACGTGGCATATCAGTATGTGAAAAAGGGGTAAGTTGAAGAAGGAAGGATCTTATGGATTGAATGGTTTAAAGAACTGATAAGAAGTGTTCTCATGGCAAGGAGTGTGTAGCCTGTTAAATCCCTGAGTACTACTAATGACTGTATTAATTTAAGAGGTATTTACTAAGTCCTCGATACTATATATGCATGGCGTGTTGCCATGTGTGACTAATTAAAAGGTATATAAAACATAGTTTCAGCTTTCTAAGAGTTTACAGTTTAGGGCAAACAGGGTGTGTACATAAATAGAAATAGATGAGGCAGGAGAGAAGGCAAAGTGGCATTTGAGCAAGTGGAACGTCTGCTTTCAGGAATTGCTGTGCCTCTGTGGCCGGGGATGCTGAGTGTGGCTCCTTGCCTGTTGGTTGCCATGTGCTGTTCCAGCAGACAACCTGTCATGTCTGAAGCCTGACACGCCGACTTCATCTTCATGGCTGTTATTTTATATTTGATGATTTTCTATAGGCTTAATAGTTCCCTTTGGGAAGGCTTGGATTGAGTATGTGTAAAAAGTGTGTTTTCCAGACTCAGAAGGACAAAATGGTGTGTGTAACAGCAGTTGTATTGATAGTTAATATGTTTAGAAATGTACTTGTTTTATAGAAATAATCAAATTTCATGAAAAAGAATTTAGCAATCACTAAAATTTTTCTTTTCAATAACTGTATAGCTTTTTTCCTATGTATCTTCATTGCCCTTTATGTATGTGTTTATGAATATGTGCACATACACACACACATATAAGGTATTTCAAGGGAACTGTCTGCACTCCCACTTACTGATTGATGGGTGTGTGTGGGGGTGGGGAGCACCTGACATTTCACTGATCTTTCTGTGTTGTACTTTTTTGGTGGTGGTAGACTCTCAAAACTGGTGCTATTGTCATTTTTCCACTCTTGAAAATCATGGTTAGGTTTGTTACCTAGTTTAGCCTTCTAGATAGTGTAGAAATAGTCTTAGTAATTACCTCTGAGCTGATACAGTGTAGAAATAGTCTTAGTGATTAATTCAGGGTAATATTATACTAAGCTACAAATTCATATTTTGAATTTTAATCATGTAAGTTTCTAAGGTCATAGAAAAGAATTGATAAATAAATGAAAATTAAGTCTGTTAGGGACTCCAAAATCAAAGGTCAAGGAAAATGATACATTGTAAATTATTCCTAGAGATTTAAAGGTTGCCACTAAATTGCCCTTTGAACTGTTTTGTTTCATTTTTTAACTTCCATAAGAGAAATAGCTGACAGATGAAAACATTGTCTGTTTTACCTAGATGTTACCCAGTCTGCTTGTACACTCTGTTTCAGTACTTCTAATCCTGAACCTTGAGAAGTGGTAGCAAAAATTAGGTTATGTACGATTATATATTTCATCCTTGTCATATACTCAGTACCACCCCGACCTGACTCTTATAACGCATATTAGGATCTCAACTAAAAACTGTACATTTTATTTATATCAGGTCTCGAATTTATTTGGAAGGGAAAATAGACTATGGTGAATACATGGATAAAAATAATGTGAGGCGACAAGCAACAACTATCATAGCTGGTAAGCTTGTGAAAATAGCTGTTTTTCCGTTTTCTCCTTTTCTTTTTCAAAAGCTTGGCTACACTGTAACTAACTAGGGTTAAGAGTACTAGTACTTAGGAGGTAAGGCAACTCACTAGAAGATGTCCATGACACTGATTTCTCTACATGGTAAGAGTCTCTACATTTATCCATTCCTTCAAAAAATTATTTTTATACTCACAGTTTTAGTCACCGGTAACTTTTGAATAAAGCCTAAAACTGAATTGTCCATCCCAGTACTTATTGTTGAGAATTACCAAAACTGAATGTATTGTCTTTCGGAAGGCTCTAGCCCTAACCAGGAAGAAGCATATGCCAAGATAAGAATTACACTAATGTGAGTGTGCAGATTTGTTCAGAACCTCTTTGGTACTTAGTATGCTGAAATTTCTATTTGAAATTAAGATTTTTTTTTTAATTTTATTTTTTCTGAGACAGAGTCTCACTCTGTTACCCAGGCTGGAGTGCAATGGCACGATCTTGGCTCATTGCAACCTCCATCTCCCGGGTTCGAGTGGTTCTCCTGCCTCAGCCTCCTGAGTAGCTAGGGTAATAGGTGTGTGCCGTACCGCCTGGCAAATTTTTGTAATTTTCATAGAGATGGGGTTTCACCATGTTAGGCTGGTCTTGAACTGCTGACCTCAGGTGATCCATCTGCCTCGGCCTCCCAAAGTTGTGACATTACAGGCATGAGCCACCGCGCCCAGCTAGGAAGTTTTTAATATTCTCTTTTTTTGTTTTTGTTTTGAGACAGTGTCTCCCTCTGTCAACCAGGCTTTAGTGCAATGGTGTAATCACAGCTTACTGCAGCCTGTACCTCCCCAGGCTCAGGTGATCTTCCCACCTCAGCCTTCTCCTGAGTAGCTGGGACTACAGGTGTACACCACCACGCCTGGCTAATTTGTCAATTTTTTTGTAGAGATGAGGTTTCACTACGTTGCGCAGGCTGGTCTCAAACTGCTGGGCTCAAATGATCCTCCCACCTCAGCCTCCCAAAATACTGGAATTACAGGCATGAGCCGTTGTGCCCGGCCTAATATTCTCTTTAAACAAAATACAGTACAACATAGAAAAGATGTGCACGTAAAGGTTAAAGAAGATTAACAAGATATCCCCTAGGAAAGAGTTTTTAAATTTTTGAAAATGCTGTAAGAATTTTGAAAATAATATACCCCTCTGGATGTCTGCAAGTGACATAAAGACATTTTTTTCAATATAAAATTGTGTTATTTTTAAATGTATTAATGGAATCTAAATAGCATAGCAATGTGATACCTGCTATCTTGTAAAAAATACCGATTCAGCATTTGGAAATTTTACATCATTCTTTTTTCTTTGAACTTGTTTTACTGTTTTTATATTCCCCTCAGAAGTGTATCTTAATAATTTATGGTATAGTTAAGAATTTTTTATTACCCTATTTGTAACAAAAATGCATACATAAAAGAAACTTTAAAATATTTAAAAGAATTCTATGACAAATTCTCAATTGACTTATCATTAAAGTTGTTTTTAGTACCTAATTGACCAAAATAATTTTAATGTATTTAAATTGTATTGGAAATATGTCTTTAAATGAGATAAGTGGTGCTTTTTTCACTTCTTGAGTAAATTGCTAAAATTAGACACTGTGAATTTTGTGCTTTTGTTTTTATGGATTTTTTTGTGCTTTTTTTTGTGCTTTTGTTTGTTTTTATGGATATAAATACTAAGAAATAAGAAACCTTTTTAAAATAAATACATGGCAATAAACTGAATTTTACTATAGTAATGTCTCTGTGTTTATGAACTTCTGAGATATGCCCAAATTAGATAATATTTTTAAAAATTAATTTTTGGGTTGGGTGCAGTGGCTAACACCTCCCAGTCCTTTGGGAGGCTGAGGCAGGTGGATCATTTGAAGTCAAGAGTTCAAGACCAGCCTGGTGAACATGGTGAAACCCTGTCTCTACACAAAATGCAAAAATTAGCTGGGTCTGGTGATGTGTGTCTGTAGTCCCAGCTACTCAGGAGGCTGAGTCATGAGAATTGCTTGAACCCAGGAGGCAGTGTTTGTAGCGAATTGAGATCACACCACTGCAGTCCAGCCTGGGCAATAGAGCAAGACTCTCTCAAAAAAAATAAATAAATAAAATTTTTTTTTTACTATGGAAAATGTGAAACATATATAAGAGCAGAAAGAATGGTGAAATGAACTCCTACCATTTCACTTCAGTATCAGCTTATGGACAGTGTTATATCCATGCCTCCAGCCACTTGTCATCCACCTGGATTATTTTGAAACAGATGCTAGACATAAGTTTATTCATAAATTTCCATAGGGATCTCTAGAAGATAGGGTGTCTTTTTGAAAATGTAACTACAGTGCTATTATCACACCTAATATTGATACATTACTGTTAATTTTTTAACTAAATATCATAGTGTTCAGATTTCCTTGATTACTTCATAAACATTCATACATTATATTACATGGTTTCTACCTTAAGTCTCTTAGATTTTGCTTTTATCTTTCTTCTTTCCTTTGCTCCAGAGTTCATGTCTTAACCACCATACCTTATTAATAATTTACAATTTGTTGTATAGAATGCTCATATGTTTTCTTACTGCTAAGTTTCTTTGAAAGTTTATTAACCTTGAAAAGCAGTGTAGGTATTTTCCTACCCTCCTGTGTGTCCCAATGTAAACCAAGAGTGTGGGCAAAATTTAGATTGTTCGGATTATTGTGTTGTTAGTAACCAAGCCAAATGGAAGCATTTCAGATGATCTGCTGTTTTTTTTTCTTGTCACTAGGTTCCACTAGCACAGTCAGTTTACTTTAGGTTTATGTCTGATGGCAAAATTGAGCTCTTTAGTGACATTTGAATTGAAGAAAATAGAGCTTATTGGTTGATCTGTTATATTGGTGATTTTTTTTTTCTCCTAGGGATCCTATCTGTAACTTAAAAATCACCACCAGTGGATGGCACTCTTAGCTTTTTCCACAGTGATATTTGAATAGTCTCTTCTGAAGTAACCATTCTAGACCGAAACATTCTAGTTTTTGGAAGATTATGGTCATGAACAAATATTCAGTCCTTGCTGGATAATTTTATCGTTACAAGAATCTAGATCTTTTGGAATTATAAAGGAAATGCAGTCATTCCTCCATGTCCCTTGGTTCTGCATCTGTGGATTCAACCAATCACAGATTGAATATGTTTGAAAAAAAGAAACCAATAAAAATAATACAACAACAAAAAATACAAGCGAAACAATACAGTGTAACAGCTGTCAACATACCATTTACCTTGTGTTAGATGTTGTAAGTAATCTAGAGATGATTTAAAGTATACAAGAGGAAGTGCATAGGTTATATGTGATTACTATACCATTTTATATCAGGGACTTGAGCATTGTGGACTTTGGTATCCATAGAGGTCCTGGAACCAGTCCCCCCATGGATACTGAAGGGTGACTACTACTTGCCTCTGTTCTTTTGTTTATCTTTAGCTAACTCCCTCTGGAATAGCATTTTAAGAGCAACATTTGATATTTTTGGATAAAAATGCTAACTCTGTGATGTTGATTCATAAAAATGTTCCCAAGAATTGGTATATTAAAATTATTCTGGGTCAGGTGCAGTGCTCACGCCTGTAATCCCAGCACTTTGGGAGGCCAAGGCGGGTGGATCACTTGAGGTCAGGAGTTCAAGACCAGCTGGCCAACATGGTGAAACCCTGTCTCTATTAAAAATACAAAAATTAGCTGGGTGTGGTGATGCACACCTATAATCCCAACTACTGGAGAGGCTGAGGCGGGAGAATCGCTTGAACCCAGGAGGCAGCAGTAAGCTGAAATCACACTGCTTCACTCCAGCCTGGGTGACAGAGACTCCATCTCCAAAGGAAAAAAAGAAATTATTCTGTTTTATAATTTAAAAATAAAACTTCTTCTATTTGAATTTTTAAAGTTAAAAACATAAATAAATCCTGTCATTGCTAACAGGGCCACATATGGACTCTTACCCTTTCCTCTAGACCTCCAGAGTGTAGAATGTCATATACTTTTATCCTTTTCTCTGAGGATGTGCTGCCTAGTGTCATGGCATCTGCCTGACCATTGCAAGCATCCCATTTTGTGACCAGTTCTTTTGCAGGAAATTGTTTCTAAGAAGGCTTTATCTTCTTTTCAGGGAAGACAAGAAATATCCCACCTCTTCTAACAAAATCTGAATTATTAGAAAAGCAGCCAGTGCCTAACTTTTAGCTCCACTTATGCCAACTGTATGTATACCTCTCATGAGCATAGCAAGTTATTTAATATTTTGAAAATTTGTCTAAAATCCTTTTAATGAACAGCACTAAAGTTGTATGTATTAGAGGAGAATTATTGAATGAGATGGAGAAAGAGTTCTGAAATTAATATTTACATTTTGGCTTTTTTACAGATAATATTATATTTCTGAGTGACCAGACGAAAGAGAAGGAGTAGAAAGGATGATTCTTCTTCGGCCATCATTGGGTACAGTCTCATTTCCAAGTCATGTATAATCTTTATCGCTCCCAAGGACAAGAATTAAAATACCCTTTTACATAAAATGAGTGATCATCTTTTTTCTGACTGTCGTTCTCACTCTCCTTTTTGTGGTATAATCTTGGTAGCTACTATCTGTTACAGCATTTACTAGTTGTTTATTCTTTTAGGGGTGGTTTCTATGTACAGGCATACAAAATAGTAAACTTTCAGGCTCTTTTGTGCTATGGCAAAAGGATAAATAGCCTTTGGGAAGGTCTCCTGGTTTTTGTATACACTTCTCTTACAATACTGATTTGTCTACTCAGTGAATTTACTGAGCATAACTGTATGTGAGACATTTATCCCATGTTTGTAAATACTGATTTTCTTACCGTTTTGCTCTGTAGACATGAAGGCAAGGACTGAATCTTCTGTTTGCCTGCCCTTTAAACAGTGCTTTACACAGAATAGCCACTCAGTAAGTCTCTATTACACAGAATAGCCACTCATTGATAGATGAATCATCCCAATGGGATTCTAAGCTTCAGGCAAATTGAAGGGGGTTGCTGAGCAGTGGTTAGTGTGTAACCTAAACATCTTTAAGACTAACCTACCTTCTTCATATCTTTTGTTTTCAGACAGTTTCACTAGTAGCATTTATGAAACATAGTTTACCAGCAATAAGGACCTGAAATATAATTAGAGGTGAAATCGTTCATCTCCAGGTGATGCCACAGGAGCTGTGGTTCTGTTCTATCTTTCTCTGCCCCTCTTATCTATCCTTTTAGAGTCTTCTGCAGAACTCTTCTTGGGGAAGGTAGAAGAGGATCCTCTTAACAACCTCTGTCAGTGCCTCCCTTAGAGTCTTAGGTCCTACATTTTCCTTTTATTTTTCCATATGGATTGTTAGGTACATCATGTAATCTTACTTTTTATTACAAGATTCAGGAAATTTTAGAATACTAATAATTTACCAATAAAGATGAAATGAACTCAGTTTTTCATGCATCTTTTGCTGTTTAACGTTTGCATCAGCTCTCCTGAGGTCTGCCTGCCGGTTTGCTGCTGTGTCCCAGAGGTTGGCTGCCACTGTGCAGGTTGTTTTGTTCAAATGGTAGAAGTCTCTCATACTATCTAGGCCACTCTGTCTCCAGTTTGGCCTCTGACCCAGCCTATGTATTTGCTCCCCAGCCTACATGTTCTGTCCTCTCTGCCTAAGAGTACAGGTGTAGTGCTAACTGCAGCTTAGGTCATATTGGACTTTATTAGGTTCAGAATTCACAAGCTATGTTATAGGTCCATGACTTTTTTGTCTTGAGGTTATTTTCTGCACACTTGAGTAGCTTTTTAATACTTACAGTGCATTTTGGTTGAGGAAAGATGGAATTTTTTAGCTTTGTCCTCTCCTTGCCCAGGAACAGTAGAACATTCATTGCTGTTTTCTCCTGCCAGCCATCTTTCTTTTTCCTGTAGTTGGGACTATTAATCAGCATATTAACTCTGCTCTCTTAAGTTCACACATTAAAACTGCCTGGTGATGTAGTCTTTATTCCTTTATGCCACATTCCTTAAGCAAAATTGTGAAGTGTATAAAATTTATCTTTTGAGCAACTCTATTTCTTCCATCAGCACAGCAACTTTTATGTGCCTTAAATGTTGTGAGAAATTATGCAGATTAATAGTCCTGTTTAAGCAGGGTGATAAATCTCTGCTTTGGGAAAATGACAGGCTGAACAGAAGAGCTTAATTACCAACCCAGAGCGGTTTCTGAGTCCAGAATGCAGGGGCAGAAGAGGATGCTGTGCTGGACCACTGTGAGCCGAGGGGCTCTGCTTTCAACTCTTCCCTGAAGGCTGCCTCTTCTCTCCACGCCTCTGAAAGGCCATGGGGCTGAAGCAGCAGTGCCTTATCAGACTCAGGTGTGTAGCGTGCCGTCCTCAGCATGCGTATGATTCTAGCAGACTGATTCTCTCCTCAAGTCAGTCAGACTTGCTAGGTAAACTTTGCCCACCCCTGGGAAGCCCCGTCTGCTGAGAAACTTTCTCCTGCTCCCTAGCTGGTCTAGGCAGAGCACATGTGGGAATATGATAGCGGTAAAATACTGTAGGGATCTTCTAACCCAAGCTTTGGGTCTTGCATTTCCCTTTTGGATGTGATAGTGTCAGGGAATAAACCTCAGAAAACTGCAGTGTGACCTCGATTTGGAGGTTTCGTGTTAAATGGTAAGATGAATAGTATACCTAGAAGAATGGGAGAAAAGGTACCAAACAGTATGTCCAGGATATCCCGTTTTTGAAAAAGAAGTTGTAATTAAGATATGCTTAAAGTCTGGAGGGAGAAACAGGATGTTGTTATCTCTAGAGAGGGTGATTATGTGTGATTTTCCTTGTTTCTTTACAATTTTTATATATATATATATTTTAGCATTGAACATATATTACTTTTATAATGAGAAAAAAATAAAACTTTATGTGGGGAAAAAGATCTTTCCATTATTTCTGAGCCAGGCTTACTTTACTCATTCACTTTTAATGAGTACCACTTCACTGGATGTGAACAAGAAAATCTTTTATATATTTTCCTCTGCCATCTGCATTTTAGCATCTCATGCTTGTATGATTCATTCATCTGTTAATACGTGTACACAGCCCAAAGTAATTTACTTTAAACATCAGCCTAGCCAGGTGCAGTGACTCATGCCTGTAATCCCAGCACTTTGGGAGGCTGAGGTGGGCGGATCACGGTGTCAGGAGATCAAGACCATCCTAGCTAACACGGTGAAACCCCGTCTCTACTAAAAATACAAAAAATTAGCCGGACGTGGTGGCGGGCACCTGTAGTCTCAGCCACTCGGGAGGCTGAGGCGGGAGAATGACATGAACCTCGGAGGCGGAGCTTGCAATGAGCCGAGATTGTGCCACTGCACTCTAGCCTGGGTGACAGAGCAAGACTCCATCTCAAAAACAAACACCACCAACCTATATGAGATCTACTTTTTGATGCCTTTACAGTTCTCAAAGAATCAATCATTTCTTAAAACACACTGGACATTTAACTCAGAGATATCTAAAAATACCAAAGATATGTTTCTGTGGCAGTTTTGGCAATACAGTATACATTTCTTTGGGAATTACTCATCATTGCAATGTGGATTACAGCCTAACTTTTGCAGCTCAGTTAGGAGAAGTTAGTGCTGTTTTCCCTTTGTTCCCAAATGAGATCATGCAATTCTTGAAGGCAGGGTTTCTTTTACTCAAACCACCCTTTTTCCCCAATCTAACTCAGCCTAGCACAGTGACATGAAGATTAATAAATGTTTGTCATTCAGTTAGGTGGGACTCAAAAAGAAAATGAGGGCAGGATCACTTTACTATTTTTCTGTCAGAGTTTGCATAATATTCTGTGAAGATCTGTGGGAGTAACAGCAAGAAAATCATTGTGGAAAATGAGAGGCAAGTCCAAGGTCAATGAATTACAGGGAAATCTCTTAAGATGAAACAATAATCATATTAATGACTGACATTTCTCTTCTGGTTACTATGTACTAAGCACTAAGCGAAGTACTTTTTATCATTGTCTCATTTAGCTATTATACTAAGAAGAAGGTACAATAATCCCATTTTACAGGTGAGGAAATCCAAAATCGAGAGAGGTTAAATGACTTGTCAAAGTCATGCATCTTCCAAGATGCACACCTGGAGTTTGAACTCAGGTATGTGAAGTTTGCATTTTGCTTTCTGCCCGCTGCCTGCTTCCACTTGCATTCATTCTCCACTGGCCCTCCATATCCACAAATTCCCACAGCCAACTGTATTTGTCCATTTTCACACTGCTATGAAGATACTACCTGAGGCTGGGTAATATATAAACAAGAGGTTTAATTAACTCACAGTTCTCCAGGGCTGGGGAGACTTCAGGAAATTGATGGTCATGGCAGAAGGTGAAGGGGAAGCAGGCACCTTCTTCACAAGGCGGTAGGAGAGAGAGGGCACAGGGGAAACTGTCACTTTTAAAACCATCAGATCTGGGGAGAATTCCCTCACTATCAGGCAACAGCACAGGGGAAACCGTCCCCATGATCCTGTCACCTACCAGGTCCCTACCTTGACACGTGGGGACAACAATTCGAGATGAGATTTGGGTGGGGACATAACCAAACCATATCATCCTGCCCCAGACCCTCCCAAATCTCAGGTCCTTTTCACATTTCAAAACCAATCATGCCTTCTCAACAGTCCCCCAAAGTCTTAACTCATTCCAGCATTAACTCAAAAGACCAAGTCCAAAGTCTCATCTGAGACAAGCCAAGTCCCTTCCACCTATGACCCTGTAAAATAAAGTTAGTTACTTCTAAGATACAATGAGGGTACAGGCATTGGGCAAATGTTTCCGGTCCAAATGGGAGAAATTGACCAAAATAAAGGGGCTACAGGCCTCATGCAAGTCTGAAACTTGGCAGAGCAGTCATTAAATCTTAAGGCTCTGAAATAATCTCCTTTGACTCTATGTCTCACATGTAGGCCACCCCAGGGCATCTGATGTAAGAGGCGAGCACCCACAGTCTTGGTCTTGGGCAGCTGTCCCTGCCTTCCTATGGCTCAGCAAGGTACAGCCCCTGTGTCTGCTTTCATGGGCTGGTGTTGTATACTTGCAGCATTTCCAGGCACATGGTGGAAACTGTCAGTGGATCTACCTTTCTGGGGTCTGGAGGATGGGTGCCCTCTTCTCACAGCTCCACTAGGCAGTGCCCCAGTGGGGACTCTATTGGGGGTCTACAACCCCACATTTTCTTTCCACATTGCTGTAGCAGAGGTTCTCCTTGAGGGCTCCTTTTAGCCATGGCTGGTGCTGGATCCGCTGGGATGCATGGAACCAAGTCCTGAGGCTGCACAGAGAAGTTGGCCCCTGGGCGTGGCCCAGGAAACTATTTTTCCCTCCAAGGCCTCTGGGCCTGTGATAAGAGGGGCTACCATGAAGGTCTCTGACATGCCCTAGACACATTTTCCCCATTGTCTTGGCTATTAACATTTGGCTCCTTGTTACTTATGCAAATTTCTTCAGCCAACTCGAATTCCTTCTCAGAGAGTTGGTTTTTCTTTTCTACCACATGGTCAGGCTGCACATTTTCCAAACCTTTATGCTCTGCTTCTCTTAAACATAAGGTTCAATTTCAAACTCTGTGAATGCGTATAAATGAACACTTTCAGAATAAGCCAGGTTACCTCTTGAATGCTTTGCTGCTTAGAGATTTCTTCTGCCAGATACCCTAAACATCTCTCCCAAGTTCAACGTTCCACAGATCTCTAGGGCAGGGGCAAAATGCCGCCAATCTCTTTGCTAAAGCATAGCATGAGTGAGCTTTACTCTAGTTCCCAATTAAGTTATTTATCTCCATCTGAGACCACTACAGCCTGGACTTCATTGTCCATATCACTATCAGCATTTTGGTCAAAGACATTCAGCAAGTCTCTAGGCTAAAGTTCCTAACTTACCCACATTTTCCTGTCTTCTGAGCCCCCTGAACTGTTCCAACCTCAGCCTTTTACCCAGTTCCAAAGTCGTTTCTACATTTTTAGGTTATTGTTATAGCAGTGCCCTATTCCCAGGACCAGTTCTCTGTATTAGTCCATTTTCACACTGCTGTAAAGATACTACCTGAGACTGGGTAATTTATAAACAAAAGAGATTTAATTGACTCACAGTTCCACATGGCTGGAAAGGCCTCAGGAAACTTACAATTATGGTGGAAGGCAAAGGGGAAGCAAGGCTCATCTTATGTGGTGGCAGGAGAGAGACAGCAAGCAGGGGAAACTGTCACTTTTAAAACCA
Source organism: Macaca mulatta (assembly GCF_049350105.2). Taxonomy (NCBI): domain Eukaryota; kingdom Metazoa; phylum Chordata; class Mammalia; order Primates; family Cercopithecidae; genus Macaca; species Macaca mulatta. The sequence continues at coordinate 181,581,184 of NC_133408.1, forward strand.
TCAGATCTTGGAGAACTCCCTCACTATCCCAAGAATAGCATGGGGGAAACCGTCTCCATGATCCAATCACCACCAGGTCCCTCCCTTGACATGTGGGGATGACAATTTGAGATGAGATTTGGGTGGGGACACAGAGCCAAACCATACCAGCAACCTTTTACTTTCTTCAAGTGTTGACACATTTATTGTATAATATTAATCAAATTCATTGATATTACCACTAAAATCAGAAAGTGTTAGAAATCTGTCAGATTCCTTACGGAGAATGTAGATTTTCCAAACTTTTACATTCAGGGGTACATGTGTAGGTTTGTTCCATAGGTTAACTCCTGTCATGGGCATTTGTTGTACAGATTATTTAGTCACCCAGGTATTAAGTCTAGTACCCATTAGTTATTTTTCCTGATCCTCTCACTCCTACTCTTCACCCTCTAGTAGGTCCCAGTGTCTGCCGTTCCCCTCTCTGTGTCCATGTGTTCTCATCATTTACCTCACTCTTACACGTGAGAACATTAGGTATTTGGTTTTCTGTTCCTGCATTAGTTTGCCAAGAATAGTGGTCTCCAGCTCCATCCATGTTCCTGCAAAGACATGATCTCATTCTTTTTTATGACTGCATAGTATTCCACGGTGTATATGTACCATTTTTCCTTCATCCAGTCTACCATTGATGGACATTTAGATTGATTCCATGTCTTTGCTATTGTGAATAGTGCTGCAGTGAACATCCCACAGCCAACCTTTCAAGAGTGACCCATGCAGCGTGCATCTAAATCACACTGGGAATTTAATCGGTTTTGGTTGGAGGGAGAGTTGTAAGTGAAGGAGAATACCTCTACCTCTTAATTCTTTCTGATTTTCAGTTTAATGATCTTACAAGAAATGAGTCAGTTTCTCTACCATGTTATCTTAACATATTCGTCTTCCTTTATGTCAAGCACTGTCTTTTTACTGGTTAGAGTAAGTTCAGAGCGTCTGCTCCTTTCATTGTTTACTCATTACCAGTTGAAATAATCAAGAATGTTGTTTAAGAATTTGTCAGACCCACTTTTTAGAGAATGAGATTTTTGGCAGGCATTAGCAGCATTGAAGTCTCCCCTCACTATTGTAATTTGCTTCTGGGCCAGTCCCACAGTCTGTACTAGGATAGTGTGTAACTTTTTAGGTTGTCAGCATCATGCAACCACAATAATGAAATTATTTATTTATTTATTTATTTTTGAGATGGAGTCTTGCTCTGTTGCCCAGGCTGGAATGCAGTGATACAATCTTGGCTCACTGCAACCTCTGCCTCGTGGGTTCAAGTGATTCTCCTGTCTCAGCCTCCCAAGTAGCTGGGATTACAGGTGCATACCACACGACCTGGCTAATTTTTGTATTTTTAGTAGAGACAGGGTTTCACCATGTTGGCCAGGCCGGTCTCGAACTCCTTACCTCAAGTGATCTGTCTACCTCAGTCTCCCAAAGTGCTGGGACTACAGGCACGATTAAATGCTTTTTTTTTTTTTTTTTTTTGTCTCTTTATTCTTCATCATTTTTTCTCTGCCATGTCAGAGTCTTGTTTTGCCATTGTAGGTGCACACCTTGACATTTAGTTTCTCTGCCTTACCTGTCATTTGAAAAAAAGGTGGTCTATAATAATAGTTCAGAATTAAGGCTGTGCAGTCAGCCTGGATTTGAATTACTGCTTCTCCACTCGACAGTTGAGTGGTCTCTCTCGTGAGTTAATTAACTTTATCTGCCTCAGATCTTTGTTGTTTTGTTTTCCTGGAAGTAAAACAAGGATAATAATTCCTCCTTCATAGGCGTGCTGTGAAAAGCACAATAAGTAACACAGTGCATATAACCTATATAATACATAGTAACTGAAACAAGTGCTCAATACATGTTGGCTGTTATTATTATTCTAGTTTTTATTTTAAACAAGGTATTTATTTATTTATTTATTTATTGAGACGGAGTCTCGCTCTGTCGCCAGGCTGGAGTGCAGCGGTGCCATCTTGGCTCACTGCAACCTCTGCCTCCCAGGTTCAAGTGATTCTCCTGCCTCAGCTTCCCGAGTAGCTGGAACTACAGGTGTGCACCATCACGCCCAGTTAATTTTTGTATTTTTAGTAGAGATGGGGTTTCACGATGTTGGCCAGGATGGTCTCGATCTCTTGACCTTGTAATCCACCCACCTCAACCTCGCAAAGTGCTGGGATTACAGGTATGAGCCACTGCACCTGACCATATAATTCTTTTAAGTCACTATGTCCATCTTGCCAAGTCTTATGTGATATTTACAAAGCATATTAACCTTGAAATAGTTTATTGTACCTGACTTGTTTTGTTGTTAACTTTCATGAATTACTAAACAGCTTATTCCATGTTAGTGATTTGTTTTATGCTTTTAATCTTCCACAACTATTTGTAATCAATCTGTGTATCTTTTTAAACTCTGAAGTCAGTTGGGCATCTGCTATATGTCATGCACCCATATAGGACCTGAATGTGGGGATGAATATAACAGGATTCCTGCACTGAAGGAATTCACAATTAAGCTTATGGACGGTTAGGGAGGATAAGCAGAAACCTTTGTAGCTAACTGTGATAGGGTGTGAGGAGTAGCTTAGGAGAGAATAGATAGGTTAGCTTTCAGCAGAGAAAACAGCATGAGCAAAGATCCAGAAACAAAAGTTTATGAAACAAAGGTGAGATATGGAAAGTGGGTTGGGGCTAGATAGTAAAGAGCCTTGAAAGCTTTCAGAGAACTTTGGCAATGGGGAGCAATAGAAGGTTTGATAACAAGGACATCTTATCAGAATTGTGCTTTAGAAGGAGAACAACAAAGACAGAGTGAAGGGCTAAAAGGAGAAAGCCTAGAGCCAGTTAGGAAGCTCTGTACTAAGCCTAGAAAGGTTAGCAAGAGTGGGGATGAGAGGTGACTTGAGGGGCATTTGGGATTCAAATTGATTTGACAAATGCGAATTGTGTACCAATTTTGTGCCAGACCCTGTGCTAGGCTCTGTGTTAGAAATACCGCAGAGAATCTCTTACAACTTCTGCCCAAGATCTAGTGGTGACACAACCACTATCGCTAAGAGGAAATGCAATTCAGAGGTGGTTCTGAGGTTCCTGCACGGAGACATGTGTGGATAGTAGCACTTCATTTCTGAGTTTATGGAACGTGGATGTGGGAGCAGAGTTGAGAGGGGGAAAGAGAATGAGCTTAGTTTTGAATATGGTTTATCCGTAGACTTTCTGACTGCTCCTTGGCAGGGCATTAATTATGTTAGTCGAGCTCAGAGGAGAAGTTGAGACAGTAGTGATTATTCTTTTTCTTCTGCCAAACACATTATAAACTGGTTATTTTCTTTATTTTTAATTTTTAAATTTTATTTATTTATCCTTTATTTATAACATATGTACGTATGTTGGAGTCTTGCTCTGTCTCCCAGGCTGGAGTGCAGCGATGCGGTCATAGCTCACTGCAGCCTCAAACTCATGGGTGCAAGTGATGCTCTCACCTTGGCCTCCTGGGTCGCCGGGATGATAAGCATGAGCCACCATGCCTGGCTGTGAGGTAACTTTAAAGCATTCTAGCTTTCTGTTGTAGATTCTAGCTTTCTGTGTTAGAAAACCATATTGTGGAAAAGATTTCCAGTTGCCCACCTGTTTTACGATGTACCTGGGACTTGCCTTAATCATGTACAGTAGGAGACAACTGCTTTAATCATGTCATGGAGACAACTGCTTTGAAAGAAGAGTCTTTTATTTCACAGTTCCCAATAGGAGGTGGCATGCTATGCCATGCAGGGCCACTTAGGGACGCACTGGAGTTGGTCAGGAGGAAGAAGGAGAGGGGAAAACATGAGCCAGAGCCTTTGTTGTGTTTTTCATAGGGAAGCAATGAGTAAGGTACTGGTGGAAAGCTGAGCAAGTTTAGGACTGGGTAGTTTGAATAATTTCAGCAGGCTCCAGGCTCTCAAGATGGTCCCTAGTTATCAGGTGCCTGGCCCTGGGGTGATTGAAAGCAAGGTCATAGTGTCCTGGGCTCGTTTTCTATGTCCTAAGCAAAGGAGGTAGTTGGGAGGGGCAGTATGGATTCAGGATTGGCTGGTTTGCTTATCCAAGGTGTTTTCTCAGGCAAGTTGTTTGCTAACTCTAGGAATTAGCTAACCTTGGGAGGGCACGCCTTCTCTGGGTCTGCAAGGCCCGAAAGTGTCAAAGCATAAAATATAGAAAATAAACATGATCAATGCACTACCCAGTATCTATTGTCCCTTCTGTATTTATAGAACCCAGTTGTGAGAGGGTGCGCAATGCATGCACTGCATTCCTATTCTTTTCAGTTAGGGGTTGCCAAGGGGCTATAGGCAGAAGTCACTTGGTGATGCTCTCAGGGAACTTTTTATATGAGTAACTCTTGGGAGGCATATCTGGTGTGCTTCCCCAGACTCTCATCCTACAGCTTTTTCTTTTTTGTCTGAAATGTGGACATTTCATGGCTGGATTTCCAGTTGCCATCTTAGACCATGAGGCAATCTTCAGAATGGAAGATAGAAGAAGCTGGTATCTGCGATCACCATGCAACCACCATACCAGCCTGGACAGTTTGCCTCTGGACTGCTTTGGGGAACACAAATATACCTCTCCTCTAAGCCACTTATTTGTGTTGTGTACTTAAACCTAATTCTTCCTTATTCATACATTGTTGACTTTATCTCTATATACGTGAGCAACTCTTTACTCTTACCTTTCTCTTCCATGACCTTCCACGGCAAGAAGAAGTAAAATCTTATCGTTATTCCCACGGTCCTTTAGGTTTTAAACTAATGTCTCATTAAATTTAGGGAAGGGAGTGGGACATGAAAAGTACACAAACCTTAGCAATTAACTTTAAAAAGAGTGAACATAAGCGTACTTTAATATAAACTAAGTACTGTTTAATTCTGCATGTAATCCTGAGTGAAGATCCTTAATTAATAGCCCCTTGTTAAACAGAGGAGCTCTTAGGTTAAGAACAGAAGTATTGTTCTTATGCTTCCCTTGGCAGTATTACAGCAGACTAGAAATCCAGAATGGGTCTGAGACTTCCCACTGCAAGTCCAAGATCGGGATGTAAGCTTGGCCACTTTCTGGTGAGGGTTCTCTTGCTGGCTTGTAGCTTACCGCCATCTCCATGCATGTAAGCCAGGCTCCAAGGAGCAGGCCTTTTCATTCTAATCCAGGATCGATGGCACTGAACTTTTACAATTTTATGCACTTAAACCTCACTCCAGGTGGATAGTGGCTCCTAGTGGAATTCCTCTTCTGTATCTCTGAGTCCTCCCTCCTGAGGAATGAGACTTTTTACTCTTCTGAGTAATTCTGAGCGTCCTCCATTTGGTGCCGCTCATCTTTCTGTTTTGGGTAGCTCAGAGCCCTACACCCTTTGAAACTGAGTCCAAGTCCTCCATCATCTTTGTGACCTAGATCTCTTCCTTCTCTATGTGACACTGGACACTACTCATTTGCATTTTAGCAAAGAGCTGCTAAGTTTAGGTTCATAGATGGAATATGACAATCCATATCATCTGTGAAGAGGACAGACTAACCTGAAAGAGCCAGAGAGGATTCCCTAAATTGTGCTGTACGACAGACTAAATTGGGCAGAGACGAGAGACAGGTACAGTGAAGCAACAGGTAGAGGAGTAGATTAACGAGAAAAATATCAAATCAGTGAGGAGATTCTACATATCAACAGAAAGAACAAAGATCAGGACTGCCTAATTGCTGACATGATGGGACTCACCGAGGGGGTATTCCTGATTGTGTGTGGCGCTCAGTTCACACTGGGAATTCTGGTCAATGGTTTCATTGGTTTGGTCAATGGTAGGAGCTGGTTCAAGACCAAGAGAATGTCTTTGTCTGACTTCATCATCGCCACCCTGGCACTCTCAAGGATCATTCTGCTGTGTATTATCTTGACTGATAGTTTTTTAATAGTATTCTCTGTCAACGAACATGATTCAGGGATAATAATGCAAATTATTGATGTTTTCTGGACCTTTACAAACCATCTGAGCATTTGGTTTGCCACTTGTCTTGGTGTCCTCTACTGCTTGAAAATCGCCATTTTCTCTCACCCCACATTCCTCTGGCTCAAGTGGAGAGTTTCTAGGGTGATGGTATGGATGCTGTTGGGTGTACTGCTCTTATCCTGTGGTAGTACCGCATCTCTGATCAATGAGTTTAAGCTCTATTCTGTCCTTAGGGGAATTGAGGCCACCAGGAATGTGACTGAACACTTCAGAAAGAAGAGGAATGAGTATTATCTGATCCATGTTCTTGGGACTCTGTGGTACCTGCCTCCCTTAGTTGTGTCCCTGGCCTCCTACTTTTTGCTCATCTTCTCCTTGGGGAGGCACACACGGCAGATGCTGCAAAATAGTACAAGCTCCAGAGATCCAAGCACTGAGGCCCACAAGAGGGCCATCAGAATCATCCTTTCCTTCTTTTTTCTCTTCTTACTTTACTTTCTTGCCTTTTTAATTGCATCATTTGGTAATTTCCTACCAAAAACCAAGATGGCTAAGATGATTGGCGAGGTAATGACAATGTTTTATCCTGCTGGCCACTCGTTTATTGTCATTCTGGGGAACAGCAAACTGAAGCAGACATTTGTAGAGACGCTCCGGTGTGAGTCTGGCCACCTGAAGCCTGGATCCAAGGGACCCATTTTCTCTTAGAGTAACAGAGGGCCTGGGGTGGAGCCCGTGAGCCTTTTGCCTGGCTCAAGACTACGGGATTCTTCCTGACCCTCCCATGATACCAGTTCCATAACATCACTAGGAGAGAAACCCTGACTGCTTTGCCCCTGGTCCCTGAGGACCTCTTCCAAGGTGAAAGCCATGCTTCTCACGACCTCTGTCTGTATGATGGTTGCGGAAGTGGGGAGGGCGCAGGAGTAGTAGTGTTTTGGAAATGACAATGTTGTAAGAACACTCTCACTATAAACACACGGTGCTGTATTTTAATGATCATCAGCTCCACACAATGAGTCTGATTACTAGTTTCAACTTAAATTAGATACTAACAGTGATAAACATAAAATTACATAGTAGACTTGAAGGAAAGAGCAAAAGTTTTGCAGTCCTGTAAATGTGGGCTCAAGTTCTGATTCTGGCCAAGATTTTTGGCCTCAGGTGAGTTACTTTAATTACCTGTCTGATCCCCTCTTCTGATCCCTACTGGCCATTTTAGCACAGTGTGTTATGTAAAGTACTGAGTAAGTGAAGGCTATTATTGTGCTAATATTGGATTGTGCAGCAACAGCAATTTCCATATGATTCTAGTTTCCACAAACCCATTGTGTAATGATGAAAACAGTGGAAAGAAAATTAAGACCTTTAGATTCTAGATTCCAATTCAATGTTGCATTTCATGATCATTTTGCTAAAGTACATTTTCAAGTAGTCATTTTGTAGATTGGCCAAAAGACCAAGTGGTTTTGTTTTTATTTTCGACCAAGATGCCTGCCTGGTTTTAAAATTACAGTTTTATCAAATGTAATATAAGCAAATTTTATGTTTAATCAATTTTATTTAAACAGAAGTATTAGATGCTGATTTACTTCCTGTTATTAACAATTTTGACATGTCAATGAAAAGATATTGCTTAATATCCTGAAGAATTCTCATATTTGTAAACATATTCAGTTAATACATATGGCATTATTCAGAAATGTGGATTTCTAGTCCTAATGGGACTCTCAGAAGTGGATTGTTGTGGCTAAGAATGTGGACCCTGAAGCCAGACAACCCGTGTTTAAATTTGGCTTTGGCCCTTTTGAACTGGGTGACCTTGGGGAAACTTCCTAACCTAGTCTCTATTTAACTTTCTTCATTTGTAAAATAGAAATAGTAATTGTGTGCGTGTGTGTGTTGGGATAAAGTTGTTGGAAGGAAGGAGTGAATTAACATATGAAAAGTGCTGTCCTACATGGAGTAAACACACAATAAAACTGCTGTCGTTGTTGTTATTTTGTGAAAAGGAGCATATTTTGACATAATAAAAAGGAGTATATTTGAACATAACATGAATGTCCATTACATTACTGGACATTTGGTCATATGTAACTGGAAATTAACATTAGGGTTGTTCTGGGATTTATATCTTAATTTCTAAAATGACGGGAAAAAATTTTCCTTTGGTCTGCACAGTTTGCATTATCCCATTGGATTAAACACCTCCCCAACCAGCAGGTGGCGGCTTAGGAGAAAAACCATATTACTGATAGATAAAATAAAGAACTGACTTGTTTTCAGCACATTTGAGCTTGTAGAGTGAGTAAATTTTGTTGGCCACACTATCATTAAATTGTCATTGTGACTTGGTGGAGCTGGGTCAATCGTCTGAGCAACATTTCCAGGTTAACTCTGAAATACATATTTTCAGGAGTTGATGAGTGGAGTTTCTTGGCCGTATTCTATCTGATCTCAGTTTCCATTTGTGGCCAGACAGGGTATTCATAGCCAGAGAGGAAGGATTTCTGAGTTATCCTTGGCTTTTCAGGCTTCTCCCCTTATTGCCCAGCTGGCAGATCCCCCCTTCAGAAAGGGATGAGCGCTGCCTAGCTCCTGGATGTTGCTGTAATAGTCCAGGAATGAATAGATTTCTCACTTCATTTTGATTCTGGCTAGCCTTGATTCCAGTTCATTCCTTCCTGCCACAAACATTTATTTAACACTTATTGTGTACCAAGCACTGTACGAGACCAAGCACTGTACGAGACGCTTGTTCCTTGAACACGGTTCTGTTCTCAAAAACATTACTTAGTGGGCCATAAAGACACAGTAACAAGTATTTAATTGCTGCATCACTGAAACAGGTGCTTCAGGTATAATAAAGGGATCATCCTATCTTGAGGGTCCTGGTGCAGGTGATGTTTGTCTCTAGACCCCTTTTGTGTCACCTTGAAAATGTGCACTCAGATCTCTGCTGTGGAGGCTCAATTGGCTGATGGCTCCAGCTTGGGAGATCCACTACGGTGAGGCCACATTTCCTGCAGGCTTCTCCCAGCCAGTGGTGGAGCACTGTGGAGTACTAAGGCAAGTCTGTTTTGCTGAGACATGGGACCCCTCTAACAGGCAATTTTGGCCAAGGACTCTGCATCAGCTTGGTTGAAGTTTTCTTGGACCTCTACTGCACTTTTGAACTCTCTCTACCCAATTATTCCCTACCCCACTTTACCTCTTCCCCTTTTATAGCTGTCAGACCTACATTGCTATCTGAATACTCTGCTCACTTCCTCTGGCTCCCACCCACCTAAGATCTCTTGCACATCTAATCTTTTTTAAGCCTCTGCCTCTTGGCAGACCTCTCATATAAGTAATCTCTTTATTAAAAAGCTAGTGCAGACGATAAAGATACTCACTAAAAGACATGTAAGTGTACGTGCGTGTGTGTGTGTGTGTGTTCAAAGTGCACCAGAATTCTAGAAATCATTCCAGATTCTGCCTTCTCCTACAACCTCAATATCCATTTAGTTGCCAGATCCCCTTTGTTGTACTTCAAAACATTTCTCTCACATGTTTCCTGGTCTCCATTTCCACTCTTTTCAGCCCATCAGAGGGATTGCAACAGGATTCTAACTAGTTTCCTGTTTCCAGCTCCATCCCCTTCCAGCAAAGCCTTTCCTTGTTACTTGGATTGTATTCTTCATACAGTGAAAAGAGGGGAGTAATGCTCCCCTCTTAAAAGTCTTGCAGTGGCTGTCCATTGCTTTGGGTAAAGTCCAGACTACTTAGTTTACAGCATAAAGCCAGTCATCATTTGGCCTCTGTTTTCTTTTTAGTTTCATCTTCTTGTTCCTTGCTTCTCCAAAAGAACTTTGAACTGCTTCTAGTTCCCAAATATGCCATACTCTTCTTGCTGCTATGCTTTTCCATGTGCTGCTTTCTATACCTAGAATTATCTTTCTTACCAACTGTGTCAACTTCTCTTATTCTTCAAGACCTCCCTCCTCCAGGAACCTTTCTATGATTCTTTTAGGTGAAGCTAAGCACTTATTCTGTGTGTTTTTTCTAATGTTGTACGTGCCTCTGATCACATTCGTGTAATAATTATGTCCAAATTCTGTACCTACTATGGCATAGATACTTCCTGATTTATCTTTTCAGTTTCATCTCCCACTGTTTCTCTTCCTATCCTTGTACCCCTCCCCTCTTCTGTTTTCTGAATCCACCATACACTATCACCTCTTAGTCTGCATGTAGAGTTCTCTGCTTGCAATGTCCTTCTTTCTCCCTACCTTAGCTTTTTTTGGATAATCTCTTTGCATCCTTTAAGACTGAATGTATATGTCTTCTCAGTTCCTGAACTGCCAAAACTGGATCAAGTGTGCCTCCTGAACACTCCTGTTGTGCTCCTTGTGTTTCCTTATTATGGCATCTAAAACTCTCAATTCTAATTGTCTATTCATCTGTCTTTTTTTTTTTTTTTTTTTTTACCATTTCATATATTCTTTGAAGGCAGGTGTGCTGTGGGTGATTCTTCTCTGTTTCCCCAGCACCTAACAGTGCCTGGCTGATAACCAGTTTATAGAATGAAAGAACCAGTGAGGGAAGTCTAGTATAGTAGAAAGAGCTCAGTCTCAGACCTTTCAGCTTAGCCAGTCGTTTGCTGCTATGGTTTGGATGTCCCCTCCAAAACTCATGCCAGAATGTAATTGTACCCTCGTAACAGTGTTGAGAGGTGGGGCCTTTAAGAGGTGACTGGGTCATGAGGGCTTTGCCCTCATGAATGGATTAATGCAGGAGTGGGTTTGTTATTGCAGGAGTTTGGCCCCCTTTTCCTGTCTTGTTCTCATGTACACATTCTTGCCCTCTGCCATGTTATGAAGTACTAAGTAGTCCCTCATTAGATGCCGAGCTGATGCCAGCACCATGCTTTTGGACTTCCCAGCTTCCAGAACTGTGAGCCACTAGACTTCTTTATAAATTTCCCAATCTGTGGTATTCTGTTACAGCAGCAGAAAATGGGCCAAGGCATTTGCTCTGGTGTTAAGCAGTCACTTATTTTCCCTGATCTTCATTTTCCTCACTCATAAATAGGATAACCATATACTCCTCCTAGGATGCCTGGTGCACTGCTGGGAACATAGTAAGCATTTAAAAAAAAACACAAAAAATGGAAGGTTTCTTCTTTCTCGTAAGTGCCATGTATACTTTTTTGAAAAAATTTCAAACTTTTAAATTCCTGTTTCTTCATGACTGACCTAATTCTTCAGAGCTGTCATCAAATAAGTTAAGTGCCATTCATTTGCTTTGACAATTTGCCCTAAAACTTTTCTTTTTTTTTTTTTTTTTTTTTTTTTTTTTGAGACGAAGTCTCGCTCTGTCGCCCAGGCTGGAGTGCCGTGGCCGGATCTCAGCTCACTGCAAGCTCCGCCTCCCGGGTTTATGCCATTCTCCTGCCTCAGCCTCTCGAGTAGCTGGGACTACAGGCGCCCGCCACCTCGCCTGGCTAGTTTTTTGTATTTTTTAGTAGAGACGGGGTTTCACCGTGTTAGCCAGGATGGTCTTGATCTCCTGACCTCGTGATCCGCCTGTCTCGGCCTCCCAAAGTGCTGGGATTACAGGCCTGAGCCACCGCGCCCGGCCTGCCCTAAAGCTTTTCTTACAGACCTGTCAAGAAGCAGAGTTTGGACCCATGCCTGCAATGCCTGCTAGTTGGTCTTCTTGGGCTCTAGTAAATATTCAAACTTACAAGACTGTCTTAGTCCACTGTGGTACCAGCCTACTCAGACGGATAGAGTTGAGGGACCTAATTTACCAGCAGGGCAGTGTCAGGCCTTCCTCTTTTGCAGAGTCTTTGATGCAGGCCATACAGTTCAGGTACAATAATAAGAGATACACATTAGAGTAAGGCTGGGAGCTGCCGTAAATTAAAAGCTTCGTGTCCCAAAAGATCCAATTTATCATGTTATAATTTTGTAGACAAAGCTTCTAGGGTTGAGTCAAGATACAGGCACATGAGAAGGAAGCCCAAGGCGTGCAGTCTCTGTAAGATACTTATTACAGTTCACTTACAGTTCCTTCCAGTCAAGATGCAATTTGCCAATCAGGAGTCTTTTTTTTTTTTTTTTGGTCTAGAAACATAGTTGATGTTCTCACCCTTCTCAGGTTGGTAAGGAAAACAGCTAGGAATTTTAACTGTAGGTCAAATTCTCATGCAGAGGGAGAAAGGGTTCTGCTAACACTTTTCCTATACTGACCCTTGTGGAAATAACTTCTAACTGAATGAGCTCATTCATTGATTGTGCTAGCCAACTTTATCACATCTTAATTACAGCACTTCCTCCTACACAGAACCCAACAAGTTGGTATAGTACATTCTGGATAGAGTCTGTTACTATCTAATTCTGGGATTCCTGCTCTTTTGGCCACATTTATTTCTTATGGTTTACTCTATATTATTTATTTTATTTAAATGTGATGTTAGTAATACTGTAACTTCACTTTAATGCAGCCATCTACGGATAATTAATTGGAAATCTGTGCTATAATTTTCCTTTTAGTCATAGTCTTCCTGGCTCATTCTGTTTGCCTATTTAACTGATATGTGGGCATGCCTCTATCAGTGCCTGTTAGTTTTGAATAAAAAGCTTCTGTAAGCACCTGGGCACAAGGTCAGAGAATTTCTCCAGGCTTGCCGTCCTGTCATCTGTCTTAAAGGGCCTCATGAATGTGTTCCCCTCTTCTGGACCTGATTATCATTATATCTTAGCTCCTTTTTCTTGTCTATTTCTATCTGGACTTGGCAGTAGGACTTTGTGCTGTACCTTGATGCTAATTTGGTAACATATGTGGCCGCATCCAGGATTGCACCTTGGTTTCATTCAGCTGCTGGAGTAGATAAGAGATGCCATACTCTTACATTCACCTGTGGTCCGCCATAATATCATTTGCCAGGGATATTGTGCCATTTCCCATCTGAGCAAGTACAGAGAAATCCAGCAATGAGATGCCTAGCTGTTTGGCTCACAAAACTGCAACCAATGCATTACTGTGTATCTCATTTCAGGGTACGTGGATTGACAGTTAAATGCCTAAGAGAAAATAGCCATATGTGATCTAAACATAAACCCAGGTTTATAAAGGAAACACCTACAAGGGTTGACTTAATTTTTTTTAAGAAAAACCAGAACATAGCAAATGGTTATGGCACAAATCTATGTATGTAGATAGAGAATGCAAAGCAAAGGGTATCAGAAAGGATGGGATTCATTGAGAAAGGTTTTTTCAAGGAGATATTGGGTCTTTGAACTTGATCTATTAGATCACTGTAAATCACTGTAGGTGAGTCACTAAGTTGAAGAGTGGCATTGGCATGGCCAGAATTACAGTTGGAGAAACCGGTTGTGGCAGCAACAGATTAGAGGAGAGAGAGAAATTGGATTCTGGTCATCTATGAATATGAGGCTAGAAGGTGGGTGGGTAGGAGTGAGCAATGAGGATTTCCGCCATATTCTGGCATTTTTATGAAGAAAAACTTTACCGTAAAACAGTGACAGAAACATTGCTGGACTCGAGCTCTCCGATTTGGATTCTAAGTTTTTGGAGCCTGTTGTGACTCCTCCCTCTCACCCTCCTGCTCTTGGAGGATTGGACTCCCAGGATCACCTAGGCTCGCTGTAATTAGGCATGTCTAGGAGAACAGGATACAAATGAAGGAATAGTAATGCAATCCTTGGAAGATTTGCATCTCAGTAAAAGCAGCTGGCCCTTAGATCATGGATGGCTCATTTGCCACGCTGGGGAAAAATTAAAAAGGAGATGTCCTTCCTGGCTAGATACTGGTGTCTGTTTATACATTTTGGTATTTCTCCTGCCCCCACTATCAGCACCACAACTGCTGAATCCTCAATGAGTAAAGATGCTTTGGTTATTCCATTTCTCTGCTATTATTGCCTCAGTTATTTTAAATTTTGTAGGAATCATTATGAGTCTGTTTATTACAGTGGTCAATTACAAAACTTGGGTCAAAAGCCATAGAATCTCCTCTTCTGAAAGGATCCTGTTCAGCTTGGGCATCACCAGGTTTTTTATGCTGGGACTATTTCTGGTGAACACCATCTATTTCGTCTCTTCAAATAAGGAAAGGTCAGTCTACCTGTCTGCTTTTTTCGTGTTGTGTTTCATGTTTTTGGACTCAAGCAGTCTCTGGTTTGTGACCTTGCTCAACAGCTTGTACTGTGTGAAGATTACCAACTTCCAACACTCAGTGTTTCTCCTGCTGAAGCGGAATATCTCCCCAAAGATCCCCAGACTGCTGCCGGCCTGTATGCTGATTTCTGCTTTCACCACTTGCCTGTATATCACGCTTAGCCAGGCATCACCTTTTCCTGAACTTGTGACTAAGAGAAATAACACATCCTTTAATATCAGTGAGGGCATCTTGTCTTTAGTGGTTTCTTTTGTCTTGAGCTCATCTCTCCAGTTCATCATTAATGTGACTTCTGCTTCCTTGCTAATATACTCCTTGAGGAGACATATACGGAAGATGCAGAAAAATGCCACTGGTTTCTGGAATCCCCAGACGGAAGCTCATGTAGGTGCTATGAAGCTGATGATCTATTTCCTCATCCTCTACATTCCATATTCAGTTGCTACACTGGTCCAGTATCTCCCCTTTTATGCAGGGATGGATATGGGGACCAAATCCATTTGTCTGATTTTTGCCACCCTTTACTCTCCAGGACATTCTGTTCTCATTATTATCACACATCCTAAACTGAAAACAACAGCAAAGAAGATTCTTTGTTTCAAAAAATAGCGGAATTTCAGTAAACAATACCTAGATTCACCTGATGGTTTGGGGGCAAGGTTTTCTGTTGGCAGTTTTCCCAATGGTCTGAGGAATTCAGTTTTGTGATTGCTGATCTGACTCTTAGGCTTTTGAGTGCCTGATTTTCAGCTCATTCTGTAATTGTTTTTGGTATGTAAGTATTTTAAAATAAGGCACATTCTCTAAGAAACTTTTTTGAGGCATGTATTTATCATGTATTTTGCATGGCCATTGAATCCATGGATAATGGAAATCATCACATTGTTTCATTGTCTATTAAAGTATAATGGGAAATTCTTCCACATTAGAGAATACATTGGGGTGCACATGATGAGTTAAATGTTTGTGGTTTAGCTACAGAGCCCTGAGTAAGGGCTCAGCAGTGGATAGGTGGTCACTGGGAGCCACTAGACTGACTGAAAGCAGAGGAATTGGGGGCAGTGCAAAGAGAAAAGGAAAAAAGGTTTCAGAGAGAAAAGAAGGAAAAAGAAAGGTGAAAAGAACACTGTGGGACAAGACAGAAAAAGTGTCCTCACACTTGCTGGGTAACAGTAACTGAACTCTTCCTTCCGCTAAGGTTTCTAGGCTTGTTCTGGAAAAGAGGATATTGCCAGAGTTGGTAAGTAGAGGGAAGTGATTAGTATTTAAGAAACTGAATCAAGAATGGTTCCAAAAATCTTAAAATCCAGGGGAGCCAGCCTAAGCTCAAAGGCAAGTGCTAGATAATCAAATTAACACCATATGAGTACAAATTTACAAAATACTGTACCTCACCATAGGATATGGAACTCAGTGGAAAGCCAAAGAAGCACTGGACAGGTAGGGGGAGTGCTTGACTTGTGATGAATTTATTTCATCTGTTTATGCATTTGTGCATAGCACAGTTCTTCTGCAGAATGTTGTTTCTGTGGTTGGGACAATAGGACTGTGGCTCCAAAAGAACAAGAGTCTGAAGATGGGATGTTGACAAGTTTTGGAATGTGAATTGGGAAATCATAATTTGTATTTATTTAGGTATTTTTGGTGTTCATAAAATGCTTATGTAATATTTACATATGTCAAATAAATCTTAAAATTTTATAAATTACATGACTTTTCTCATTCTGATTACCAGAATCTTGACTGCAACATTTAGTAAAAATTTCCCAAGCCAATATTTTGTGCTGTGAAACCTGGAGGTATTCATCATGTTAAATCCTAAGAGAGATAAAAGGATTACTGAGAGTGACTAAATGCATGCTATGTCTTATGAACCCTAAATGAGTGGCAGACACCCTCATTGGTCCCTCAGTATCTGTTCTTTCTCCTCTCTTCCATAGTAATCAAATTGTTAGCTGTTCAGAATTTTGGCAGCAAATTCCATTATTGCCACGATATGAGCAGAAAAGATGTATATAATTTCTAGGTGGTGCTTCAGAGCAGTCCTGCCTTCCCTTCTTTAATCTTTTCTTCATTACTCTCTCCATGAGCTGGAATGCTGACGTCATGATTGTCTATCTTGGACAATGCAGATGAGGTAGATGCTTGCGATAGTGGAGTAATTCTCCATCCTAGAGCTGGCTCCATGTTTCTTGACACTGTGGACTTGTCACACCAGCTCTGGACTGCTCAAGCCTGAACTCGGGGACTGTTTATGAGAAATCATTGTCTCCATTCTTTCAGGTGCTGGATTTTTGGTCTCTGTTACCTTAGTCAAATAACCTATGCTATACCTTAAATCTATACAATAATACATATCTTTATGATGAAATAGTATGTAGTTACCATCTTATAGTCAAAGAACATTTTTATATGACCTGCTATGTGAAATTGACATAAAACCTGTACACGTGGTATAATACCTTTTTTTTGGTAAAAATGTACATATGAAGAAAAATCTAAAAGGAAATGTATAAAAATGTAAACAGTAATTATTTTAAGTGGGAGGAATCAAGTAATCTTTTTGTATATTTCAAGTTTTCTATAATGAACATTTTTTATAATAAAAAATATGTTTAAATATATCACATATATACAGTCTATCTATCTATCTATCTATCTATCTATCTATCTATCTATCTATCTGTCCGTCCATCCGTCCGTCTGTCCATCCACCCACCCACCTACCTAAAAGACAGAGAGGGAGTTCTGAGGTCAACATCCAGTTTGTCCTCGCTAAGAAAGGTAAGTGAATTGTCTTGCTTTGTCTGGATACTTTTTATTGTATTGGCAAAGTTCTGCCAATTTGTTTCCTGTTTCTCCTACACTGTCTTCAATTTTCCCCTCTCTGGGTTGGATATGTTGTCTTTGTGTTAGGACTATTTTTTGCTGTCTGAAGAAAGTCTTCAGTCTTTGCTTAGGCACTTACCCAAAGTCCCCCTTGGGCACAGTTCCAAGTCTTTGCTATTGTGAATAGTGCTGCAGTAAACATACATGTGCATATGTCTTTATAGCAGCATGCTTTATAATCCTTTGGTTATATACCCAGTAATGGGATGACTGGGTCAAATGGTATTTCTAGTTCTAGATCCTTCAGGAATCACCACACTGTCTTTCACAATGGTTGAACTAGTTTACAGTCCCACCAACAGTGTAAAAGTGTTCCTATTTCTCCACATCCTCTCCAGCACCTGTTGTTTCCTGACTTTTTAATGATCGCCATTCTAACTGGTGTGAGATGGTATCTCATTGTAGTTTTGATTTGCATTTCTCTGATGGCCAGTGATGATGAGCATTTTTTCATGTGTCTGTTGGCTGCATAAATGTCGTCTTTTGAGAAGTGTCTGTTCATATCCTTTGCCCACTTTTTGATGGGGCTGTTTGTTTTTTCCTTGTAAATTTGTTTGAGTTCTTTGTAGATTCTGGATATTAGCCCTTTGTCAGATGGGTAGATTGCAAAAAGTTTCTCCCATTCTGTAGGTTGCCTGTTCACTCTGATGGTAGTTTCTTTTGCTGTGCAGAAGCTCTTTAGTTTAATTAGATCCCATTTGTCAATTTTGGCTTTTGTTGACATTGCTTTTGGTGTTTTAGACATGAAGTCCTTGCCCATGCCTATGTCTGAATGGTATTGCCTACGTTTTCTCCTAGGGTTTTTATGATTTTATGTCTTACATTTAAGTCTTTAATCCATCTTGAGTTAATTTTTGTATAAGGTGTAAGGAAGGGATCCACTTTCAGCTTTCTCCATATGGCTAGCCAGTTTTCCCAGCATCATTTATTAAATAGGGAATCCTTTCCCCATTTCTTGTTTTTGTCAGGTTTGTCAAAGATCAGATGGTTGTAGATGTATGGTATTATTTCTGAGGGCTCTGTTCTGTTCCATTGGTCTATATCTCTGTTTTGGTACCAGTACCATGCTGTTTTGGTTACTGTAGCTTTGTAGTATAGTTTGAAGTCAGGTAGCATGATGCCTCCAGCTTTGTTCTTTTGGCTTAGGGTTGTCTTGGCAATGCGTGCTCTTTTATTGTTCCATATGAACTTTAAAGTAGTTTTTTTCCAATTCTGTGAAGAAAGTCATTGGTAGCTTAATGGGGATGGCATTGATTCTATAAATTACCTTGGGCAGTATGGCCATTTTCACGATATTTATTCTTCCTATCCATGAGCATGGAATGTTCTTCCATTTGTTTGTGTCCTCTTTTATTTCATTAAGCAGTGGTTTGTAATTCTCCTTGAAGAGGTCCTTCACATCCCTTATAAGTTGGATTCCTAAGTATTTTATTTTCTTTGAAGCAATTGTGAATGGGAGTTCACTCATGATTTGGCTCTCTTGTGGGCATTTAGTGCTATCAGTTTCCCTCTACACACTGCTTTAAATGTGTCCCAGAGATTCTGGTATGTTGTATCTTTGTTTTCATTGATTTCAAAGAACATCTTTATTTCTGCCTTCATTTCATTATGTACTCAGTAGTCACTCAGGAGCAGGTTGTTCGGTTTCCATGTAGTTGAGTGGTTTTGATTGAGTTTCTTCGTCCTGAGTTCTAGTTTGATTGCACCGTGTTCTGAGAGACAGTTTGTTATAATTTCTGTTCTTTTACATTTGCTGAGGAGTGCTTTACTTCCAACTATGTGGTCAATTTTGTAATAAGTGAGATGTGGTGCTGAGAAGAATATATATTCTGTTGATTTGGGGTGGAGAGATCTGTAGGTGTCTATTAGGTCTGCTTGGTGCAGAGGTGAGTTCAATTCCTGGATATCCTTGTTAACTTTCTGTCTTGTGGATCTGTCTAATGTTGACAGTGGGGTGTTAAAGTCTCCCATTATTATTGTGGGGGAGTCTAAGTCTCTTTGTAAGTCTCTAAGGACTTGCTTTATGAATCTGGGTGCTCCTGTATTGGATGCATTTATATTTAGGATAGTTAGCTCTTCTTGTTGAATTGATCCCTTTATCATTATGTAATGGCCTTTTTTTGTCTCTTTTGATCCTTGTTGGTTTAAAGTCTGTTTTATCAGAGACTAGGATTGCAACCCCTGCTTTTTTTTGTTTTCCATTTGCTTGGTAGATCTTCCTCCATCCCTTTATTTTGAGCCTATGTGTGTCTCTGCACATGAGATGGGTCTCCTGAGTACAGCACACTGATGGGTCTTGACTCTTTATCCAATTTGCCAGTCTGTGTCTTTTCATTGGAGCGTTTATTTCATTTACAGTTAAGGTTAATATTTTGTGTGCAAACTTTATCCTGTCATTATGAGGTTAGCTGGTTATTTTGCTTGTTAGTTTATGCAGTTTCTTCCTAGCATCGATGGTCTTTACATTTTGGCATATTTTTGCAGTCGCTGGTACCAGTTGTTCCTTTCCATGTTTCTTGCTTCCTTCAGGAGCTCTTGTAGGGCAGTCCTGGTGGTGACAAAATCTCTCAGCATTTGCTTATCTGTAAAGGATTTTATTTCTCCTTCACTTATGAAACTTAGTTTGGCTGGATATGAAATTCTGGGTTGAAAATTCTTTTCTTTATGAATGTTGAATATTGGCCCCCACTTTCTTCTGGCTTGTAGAGTTTCTGCCGAGAGATCCACTGTTAGTCTGATGGGCTTCCCTTTGTGTGTAACCTGACCTTTCTCTCTGGCTGCCCTTAGCAATTTTTCCTTCATTTCAACTTTGCTGAATCTGACAATTATGCCTTGGAGTTGCTCTTCTCGAGGATAATCTTTGTGGCATTCTCTCTATTTCCTGAATTTGAGTGTTGGCCTGCCTTGCTAGGTTCGGGAAGTTCTCCTGGATAATATCCTGCAGAGTGTTTTCCAACTTGGTTCCATTCTCCCTGTCACTTTCAGGTACACCAATCAGACGTAGATTTGATCTTTTCACATAGTCCCATCTTTTCACATAGTCCCATATTTCTTGGAGGTTTTGTTCATTTCTTTTTACTCTTTTTTCTCTAAACTTCTCTTCTCGCTTCATTTGATCTTCAATCACTGAAGGCCTTTCTTCCAGTTGATCAAATCAGTTACTGAAGCTTGTGTATTCATCATGTAGTTCTTGTGCCATGGTTTTCAGCTCCATCAGGTCATGTAAGGACTTCTCTACACTGGTTATTCTAGTTAGCCATTCGTCTAATCTTTTTTCAAGGTTTTTAGCTTCTTTGCAATGGGTTTGAATATCCTCCTTTAGGTCGGAGAAGTTTGTTATGACCGATCTTCTGAAGCCTTCTTCTCTCAACTTGTCAAAATCATTCTCCATCCAGCTTTGTTCCATTGCTGGCAAGGAGCTGCAATCCTTTGTGGGAGAAGAGACACTCCGGTTTTTAGAATTTTCAGCTTTTCTGCTCTAGTTTCTCCCCATCTTTGTGGTTTTATCTACCTTTGGTCTTTGATGATGGTGACATACAAATGGGGTTTTGGTGTGGATGCCCTTTCTGTTTGTTAGTTTTCCTTCTAACAGTCAGGACCCTCAGCTGCAGGTCTGTTGGAGTTTGCTGGAGGTCCACTCCAAACCCTGTTTGCCTGGGTATCACAAAAGGAGGCTGCAGAACTGCAAATATTGCAGAACGGGAAATGTTGCTGCCTGATCGTTCCTCTGGAAGCTTCATCTCAGAAGGGCACCTGGCCATATGAGGTGTCAGTTGGCCCCTACTGGGAGGTGCCTCCAAGTTAGGCTTCTTGGGGGTCAGGGACCCACTTGAGGAGGCAGTCTGTCCGTTCACAGATCTCAAACTCCATGCTGGGAGAACTACTACTCTCTTCAAAGCTATCAGACAGGGACGTTTAAGTCTGCAGAAGTTTCTGCTGCCTTTTGTTCAGCTGTGCCCTGCCCCCAGAGGTGGAGCCTGCAAAGGCAGGCGGGCCTTCTTGAACTGTGGTGGGCTCCACCCAGTTCCAGCTTCCTAGCCTCTTTGTTTACCTACTCAGGCCTCAGCAATGGCAGGCGCCCCTCCCCCAGCCTTGCCGCTGCCTTGCAGTTCGATCTCAGACTGCTGTGCTAGCAGTGAGCAAGGCTCTGTGGGCATGGGACCCTCCGAGCCAGGTGCGGGATATAATCTCCTGGTGTGCCGTTTGCTAAGACCGTTGGAAAAGCGCAGTATTAGGTTGGGAGTGACCCAATTTTCCAGGTACCGTCTGTCAGGCCTTCCCTTGGCTAGGAAAGGGAATTCCCCGACCCCTTGTGCTCCCCGGGTGAGGTGATGCCCTGCCCTGCTTTGGCTCACGGTCCGTGGGCTGCAACCCCTGTCCTGCACCCACTGTCTGACAAGCCCCAGTGAGATGAACCCGGTACCTCAGTTGGAAATGCAGAAAGCACCTGTCTTCTGCGTCGCTCACGCCGGGAGCTGTAGACTGGAGCTGTTCCTATTTGGTCATCTTGGAACCTCCCCTCAAAAATTTCAGGGATTTTAAAAGCTTCTTTATATCGCTTAAATTTCATTTAAACATTTCTAAACATGTCTGGCTTTGGGTTTCCTTGATAATTGTTACTAGCATTCTGTTGATGAACCATTTTCAATTGTTAAAAATAGAGAAAAGATTACTAGAAAGGGGTCTTTTAAAACTTGAATGTAATGTAACTTTTAAGGTAGCGTCAAAAGCTACAGTCTTCAGGTGAAATTGAAGCTTACTGAAGGCATTTAAAATAAATTTTCCAATAATATAATTTTTTTTTACAAGTTAAAACTGGAGATGGATTATCTAGTCTAGTTCACTGGTTCTCAAAGAGAGCCAGGAGGGTGAGAAGTATGTCAGAGTCTGTTGGGAATTTTTATTTTTCACATTTTATATACCCTGTTTTCATTCCTTCTGAATGTGGGAGTGGAAGGGGGAAGTGGAATTTGACAAAACTCCCTAGGGTTTTGAATATTGTGGTCTAAGGAAAGGCACAGATATACATTTATTTCCCCCTCTAAGAGAAGACCCCAAGGCCAGTTTTACTCCATGAGGAAAATAGTGTGAAAAGAAATTCCATGTTTGTGTAAGAATTTGCCTGGCATAGAAATTAACAAGAGAGTGATATGGGTTAATGGGGGTGGGAGAAGAGGAGAGGAAACGGGAGACATGAGGGTAAGGTCAATAGCAGGAGGAGAGGTGCAGTCTGTATACCCTCCTCCCCATGCCTGGTGGAGGTGTGAGGTCAACATCACTTCACCATGTTATGATTGTCCACTGTGTTATGTCTATGTGGATATATGGCCTCTGGGAAATGGGGTGACTGCAACTCTGCCTTCGGTCAGTAGGAAGGAGTCAGGAGCTCTGGGCAAATGACTGGGTGTGTGCACAGCTAGCTTGCAAATGAGATATCTAAACACAGGTGCATACTTGATTGGTCTGATAACATTTCTGACCTATTTTAAATATGGAAAAATTATTTGTCTTGATTTTGCTGCTTTCACAGATGCGACAATGACTATGGTTATGATCTGAACTCCAGGTATCTCAAGAGAAGAAATAGCTAAACATTGATATTACTCAGAAAAGACCTCTCCTAACTCCCACCTACCCCTTTACATCTTTGACTTCTTGTGTTTTAAAGGCCTGGATTAATCAATCTCTCCTCTTTATACATGCTTTCCAGACATTCTGGAATTATTCAGAACTGGACACCTGTGTCTAGAATCAGTAGCTCAGTTCATCCTGGATTTGCATACTGTGAATAACAGACTTCAGGTGTTCTCTGACTTTATTGAAAGTAGTAGTTAGGGAGAGAAATCACCAGGGAAGAAAAGAAAAATAACACTAATTAGACTATTTGGGAAGCAACAGGCTAGGTAATTTGTTTTATCATCACAATAGCCCTGTGAAGTAAACATTATCATTTTTATAGAGGGGCAACTGAAGCTCAGAGGGGTTAATTGGCTTGTCTAAGGACCTAGCTGCTAACTGGTTGAGTTGGGAGCACCCCCAAATCTGCCTGACTTCAAAACGCATTGCCTTTCTCTGCATGGCCACAAGTGATTAATACATGTAACAGAAAGCTAGTCTTGAGGCCTGTGTCCCATTGAGGGCCGGTACTAGCCTGAACATGTGAAGTCTTTGCCTTGGATGGGCAGACACTCAGAAAGCCCTGTCTGTAGTCTGTGCTGCTTGACCTTTTCCTTAGCATGATCTTGCAATGTTATGGGAACACCTCAGTGTCTTCTGGATATGCACAATTCTCATTGCTAAATGCTAAAAATGTGATTCTCAATGCTAAAAATGTAATTATTATATCTGAGTTTTATTTCCATTTTGAAAATGTTTTTATTTCATTGTATTTTATAATATTTTATAGAAAAGTTGCAGAATGAGTACAGAGAGTTCAAACATCATCCTCACCCAGTTTCTGCTAATATTTATAGCTTACCATCACCATGGTACGGTTGCATTTAGTATCTCTAGTCTGTGTCGGTTTCTCAGCTCTTTTTAAAATTACCCTGCCAGTTTTAAAGATGACTATTCAGGCATTTTGTAGAACGTCCCTCCATTTGGGTTTGTCTGATATTTTTCTCAGACTGAGGTAAAGTGCCCTACTCATCACGTTAGGAGTTCTGTGATATCAACATGACTGGTCACTGGTGACGTTAACCTTGATCACTTGGTGAAGGTGGTGTCTGCCAGGAACATTGTAAAGTTACGATTTTTTCCCCCATTTCCACACTTTGTTCGTTGGGAGCAAGTCATTATGTCCAGTACAAACTCAGAGGGAGGGAAATTATGCTGCACCTCCTGGAGGGTTCCCCACAATTTGCCTGCTATAGTTAAAAATTCTCAGCCCTCCAAATTTCGTATTCATAAAAGCACACAAAAATAACTCCCCGGGCCGGGCGGGGTAGCTCACACCTGTAATCCCAGCGCTCTGGGAGGCTGAGGCGGGTGGATCACGAGGTCAGGAGATCGAGACTATCCTGGATAACACGGTGAAACCCCGTTTCTACTAAAAATACAGAAAATTAGCCGGGCGTGGTGGCGGGCGCCTGTAGTCCCAGCTACTCGGGAGGCTGAGGCAGGAGAATGGCGTGAACCCGGGAGGCGGAGCTTGCAGTGAGCCGAGATCGCACCACTGCACTCCAGACAGAGGGAGACTCCGTCGGATAGGACAGGACAGGACAGGGCAGGCTCCCGCTCTCTCATCTGCAGTCTCCTCACTAGCCCGCTTTTACTCTATTCACTTCCCTGCCCTGAGCAACGTTGCCGATACTGGTCGTCTTGTTCCTCAGAATTGTGGTCTTTGCTGCACACAGCACCCTCCACGGTGTAGTTTGTGCTTCCTCCTGTCTCCGAACGCCTAAATTGCAGCACCAAAAAGGCCACAATGACTGGTGAGCAAGACTCCTCTTCTTCATGTTTGTGAGGAAGGAGGCTGGCAAGACTGTGAATTTGTGTACATTTATAAATTGTGTTCTTGTTACACATGCTTATTAAAAACGTGCTTGATCTGTTCCGTTTCTGACTATCTGAACTAATTCAGCTCATTAAGGTTTACGGCCACATCTTCTACAGCGGCGTTGCCTTGACGCCATCTAGTGGCAAAATAGGAACAAGTCTGAGAAGCATTTTAAGAAGTCTTGAGTACAGGAATACAGAAGATTTGCAAGAGAGATGTAGAATAGGGGATGGAAGATGGAACTGTACTGAGTGGTAGCAGGACAGGGTGATTTTTTGGGTGAAAGTGCCAGGTTTTGGAAACCAATGCTTGTTCTTTGTTTAATATTCTTATTATAGACTGCTCTGTTGACGCTGAGTGTAAAGCCATAACTTGCCCGTAGGAGGGTGTCTTTGGATGCTTGCATCCCACTTGATCTTTCATCAGCTTTCTTTTCTTGGTTCAGGTACTGGTAAAGTAGCTGAGGGCTCAGAGCCGTGGGGAATAGGAGCATGAATAGAAGGGACTTTGGTACAAAGACTCATGGTAGTATAATGCCAGACACATTTTGGTTGTGTCAAAAGTAAAAACCATACTGTTGCTCTGGTAAAGTGGATGGCATGGAGGCTGTTACTCTCCACATACACCCCTTCATTGCACCTCTTGGTGTGGATGCCGATAGGCTGAACAGTTCTGCGTGGAGATGAAGTAGCAGCCGTGGTTCACAGATTTCTCTCCTGCCTCACCTCTCCTAGAATTTGTTACTCAGCAGTTGACATTTATCCTGTCTTCTCCTTGTTTTTGCTTGTTTGCTCACCCTATCCTTCCATTTGTTTTCATTGTTATTGCAATAAGCCTTTGCATAGGTGTAAATATAGCTCTCATGTTTATATATTCAAATTACAAACATATTAAAACCATTAATTACTTGCCTCGTCCACCAGAACGTAAGCTCCATGAGAGCAGCAACTTTGTTTCTTTCCACTGTATCCCAAGAGCTTGGAACAGAGGACTGGCACATAGTAGTCATTAATAAATATTGGTTAAATAATTGAAAAATGTCATGCTTTCCCCTTTTTTTTTTTTTTTTTTTTTTTGAGACGGAGTCTCGCTCTGTCGCCCAGGCTGGAGTGCAATGGTGCAATCTCGGCTCACTGCAATCTCCACCTCCTGGGTTCAGGCAATTCTCCTGCCTCAGCCTCCTGAGTAGCTGGGACTACAGGCCTGTGCCACCACGCCCAGCTAAGTTTTGTATTTTTAGTAGAGACGGGGTTTTACCATGTTGGCCAGGATGGTCTCAAATTCCTAACCCCAAGTGATCCACTTGCCTTGGCCTCCCAAAGTGCTGGGATTACAGGTGTGAGCCACTGCACCCGGCCCATGCTTTCCCTTTATGTAACATGAGTTGCCTTGCATTTGCCACTGTTTAAATTCTCAGAATGTCTTACTTAGGTTTTGTGGAGTTAGGTCGGGTGGAAGTAGGATTTCAGGAGACTGTGCTCTAGGCTGTCTGGAGTTTAGTTCTTTCCTTCGGAAGGCCATTCTGTAATTGTGTCTCTGTACCTAATCTCAGATCTCAGGCCAGTGTCAGGTAGATGTAAGTGAAGGAGGGATTGTTACCTTCAAGAACGTTTCTTCTGTTCACAGTTGTAACATCTTTACCAGAGAAGGGATTTCAGACAGTAACAAAATCTGAGTTGTGAGAAGTGAAATGCTCTGCCATGATACTAATACCATCCTCAGGGATTCTGACACAGCCAAGAGCAGTACATGTTAATCAGCACTAAAGCAGGGCATCTCCTGATTCAGCACTGAGACCCTCCCCTCCCCAGCCACGTTGGCTGCTGCCCTAGGATTGCTGATGCCCATTGCAGTGGCTGAATTTCTCATTGGCCTGGTTGGAAATGGAGTCCCTATGTCTGGAGTTTTAGAGAATGGGTCAAAAAAAAAAAAAAATGTAAGAAGTTCCTATAAATCCTCATGATTCTGGTAAGTAGCCACTTTCTCCTACTCAGGCTGATCATGTTGCACGTAAGTCTGTTTCCACTTTCCCAGAGCAGTGGTTGGCTTTATTATCTTCATGTCTTCTGAGTCCTGGTAAGCCAGGCCAACATGCAGTTTGCCACTTTCTTCAGTGGCTTCTGCTGCATGGAGATCATGACCTTTGCCCCGCTGACTTCTTGTAGCTGAAAAGGCTGGGTTTTTGGTTTTTGCTAGTGTCTTTCAAGATCACTTTTTATTTCTCAGCTTCTGTTGGCTGGATGCTTTAAAAACCATTAACAGGAAACAGCAACATCCTGCAACCCATTTTAAATCTGTTATTTTTATAGATTGCAGTCCAGTGCAGGAAACTGGTTGCTATTTGTGATGTTTCTGCTCCACTTGTCTTTTTGTATAGACATCACAGGAAGATGGAGGACCACACAGCTGTCAGGAGGAGGCTCGAGCCAAGGTGCTCATTGCTCTGAACTTCCCCTTTTACATGGTTTCTGCCTTGGCCAGCCACTTTCCCATAACCTTCTAATCTCCTTCTGATCTCACCATTCTTGCCATCTCTGCAAAGCTCATGGCTGTCTATACTTCACTTTCCTCTGTTGTAATGGTTATGAGGAATCAGACTTGTCAGAGAATTCTGTAGGAGATGAGATGTGTTTGGAAACCCTAGAGGCCATGGCTTGGGAGAAGGATCTAATCAGGTCCTTAACTGTATCATTGACAACAGTAGAAATAACTAGATTTTAGAAAAATAAAATTTTTATTCTCAATTCTTCTTATTTCTTCTTTGATTTTGAAGCAAAATGAAAGGGTAACATGAAAAACAGGCTAGAAACTGGACCTTATTGCTCTATAAGCAATGCAAATCACATCATTTTAATAAACTACTGAAGTCAAAACTGAGTTTTCATATTTTGCATGGAAAGTATCACATTTTAAAAAATTACTGCAGATAATCTAATTTTCCTTGCCAATACGCTATGTTTTTGATAAAAGGAAGTAGAAAATAGCTATAGTTTGAAACTAATGTATTTTAAAAAGAGGTGAACCTGTATGTTAATTGCTGGATATTTTTTAGGCAAGCACTTTTCTTAGTGGAATTAGCTAAATTATTATCTCAATTTTCCATGTGGTTTAGCCTCTCAACACTTGTAGTAAACTAGTCTGTCAAAAACCTTTCTTTATATTTCTGGATACTTTGATTTTTTGACACCAGACTAGCTTTCTGGAAACATGCCAGTTGGCTACCAGGATCTGTGGCAAATTCTACTGCCAGGCTAGATTGGGGCAGGTGGGCAGAGAGAGGCACTATGTCTCTATCAGAAAGTCGCCAAAGAAACCCAGCTTTTGGACAGGTTCAAGCCTCATCTAGATTTTTAGGCCAGTAGAAGATCGTGACCTTCTCTGCCCCTCCATAGCCTACAGCCAGAGTTTTAGAGTGCTAGGTCTTGCAGCTGGGTGGAGATGATGTACAATGAATGCCACCTGGAGGCAGGGACTGTGTATTACAATGGCACTATCCCCAGTGCCTAGTACACTAGTTTGACACAAAATAAGCACTCTGTAAATTTAATCCGAAGGAATGGAAATCTAGTCCTACAATCCATTCAGTTATTATTAGAGCAACTGAGGCCCAGAGAGGGGCAGTGGCCTGCCTGCCTACAGCTTCATAGAGAATTCTCAGCATGCTTACTTTTTTTTCTTTTTTTTCTTTTTTGAGGTAGAGTCTTGCTCTGTCGCCCAGGCTGGAGTGCAGTGGTGCAATCTCGGCTCACTGCAGTTTCCATCTCCTGGGTTCAAGTGATTCTCCTGCCTCAGCCTCCCGAGTAGCTGAGACTACAGGCAGCCACCACCATGCCTGGATAATTTTTATATTTTTAGTAGAGATGGGGTTTCACCATGTTGGCCAAGCTGGTCTCAAACTCCTGGCCTCAGGTGATCCACCCGCCTTGGCCTCCCAAAGTGTTGGGAGTACAGGTGTGAGCCACCATGCCCGGCCCAATGTTGTTTTTATGAAAATAAAATTTCTTTTTTTATATATAGCATATGAGCTCATAACTGGCACTATATAGCACCTGAGCATGTTTTGATTTGATCTTTCTTGTTGAGGGGCCTTGCTACATTATATCCTGGTGTCTAGACTTTGGCCCATGACCTTTGAGATGGAGAGCCAGTGTCTCTGGTACTGTTGGCAATCTCTGGGTCTACACCCAGAGTTCATTCATGTAGATGCAAATACAGAGCGTGTCATAACTTTCAACCTCTCTGTTCCTCGTCACAGCTGTTCAGTCTTGCTTGAAGACAGATTACAGAGGGATAAGGCCAAATCCAGATTCTGTGGTGTGCAAATTTACCCTGGTGTGTTATTGCTGCTGGGGGATCTGAGCTCAGCCAGGAGCAGTGAGAGCCTCCCCTCCCCCGTCATGCTGAGCGCTGGCCTAGGACTGCTGATGCTGGTGGCCGTGATTGAATTTCTCATCGGTTTAATTGGAAATGGAATCCTTGTGGTCTGGAGTTTAAGAGAATGGATCAGAAAATTCAGCTGGTCCTCATATAACCTCATTATCCTGGGCCTGGCTGGCTGCCGGTTTCTCCTGCAGTGGCTGATCATTTTGGACTTAACCTTGTTTCCCCTTTTCCAGAGCAGCCGTTGGCTTCGCTATCTTAATGTCTTCTGGGTCCTGGTAAGCCAGGCCAGCTTGTGGTTTGCCACCTTCCTCAGTGTCTTCTATTGCAAGAAGATCACCACCTTTGATCGCCCTGCCTACTTGTGGCTGAAGCAGAGGGCCTATAACCTGAGTCTGTGGTGCCTTCTGGGCTACTTTATAATCAGTTTGTTACTTACAGTCCAAGTTGGCTTAACGGTCCATCATCCTCCCCAAGGAAACAGCAGCATTCGTTATCCCTTTGAACACTGGCAGTACCTGTATGTATTTCAGCTCAATTCTGGAAGTTATTTGCCTTTAATGGTGTTTCTTGTTTCCTCTGGGATGCTGATTATCTCTTTGTATACACACCACAAGAAGATGAAGGTCCATTTAGCTGGTAGGGGGGATGCCCGGGCCAAGGCTCACATCACTGCCCTGAAGTCCTTGGGCTGCTTCCTCTTACTTCACCTGGTTTATATCGTGGCCAGCCCCTTCTCCATCACCTCCAAGACTTATCCTCCTGATCTCACCAGTGTCTTCATCTGGGAGACACTCATGGCGGCCTATCCTTCTCTTCATTCTCTCATGTTGATCATGGGGATTCCTAGGGTGAAGCAGACTTGTCAGAAGATCCTGTGGAAGACAGTGTGTGCTTGGAGATGCTGGGGCCCATGATCTAGGAAGAAAAGTGTGGTCAGGGCACTCTTGGGACGCTCTTTTGATAGCTGTCTGTAAGGGAGCTGCCTTCCATGTCTTTTAAGATTTTCCTTCTTTTACACCAATTTAATGAATGAGCAACAGAAAATACAGATCAAAACTCAATACTATTTCTCTTTTGGCAATGCAAAGTACATTTTGTTAATGTACCACAGAAATCAAGGGTAGGGCTTCATGTTTGGTAAAAGAGGTATTATATTCTCTCTACGTATAGCAAATAATTCATATATAAATGGTGTTTTTCCTATTATAGAAAACAGAGATTAGGAACAATTCTGTCTACATGTAGCAAATAATTCATATATAAATTTTGTTTTTCCTAGTATAGAAAACAGAGATTAGGAACAATTATAGTGATCATTAATTTTTATGAAATTTCACCTGTACATTAATGTTAGTCATTTTAGATATGCTTTTTAAAAAGTATCAAATAATGTCCCCATTTCTCTGCCGTAATGAGTCTAATTATCTAACTGAAAAACAAAACAAAACATCTTTATATTTCTGGAAGTTTCTTTGAGCCCTAACCTTGGCTTTCAGAATAAAAGTCTGTTGGATGCCATGATCTGTATTAAGCTCCAAGGCCCAGGACCTGGAGTGGGGCAACATGAGGGTGAGGAGCACTTGCTTCTGCTTAAAAAAAAATAGACTGCTTTTGAAGAGGTCATGCTGTCTGCTCTTCAGTCATTTAGCCATTGTGCCTGTCTACTGTGGCCTCACCACAGCCTACAGTCAGTTCTAGTGTGCCGGGTCTTTGAGGTGGAGTGAGATCATTTAGAATGCCAGATCCATGGCAGCAGGAACCATGTCTGTTTTTATTTTCTCCCATGTCTCTGTGACTAGAACACTGCCTATTGCATAATAAACACTTAATACATATTTTGTAAATGATTGAGTAGCTGCTCTAACTGGTTTTACGATGCCTCCTTTGTATTATCGGTAAAGAAACTGAGGCCCAGAGAGGGGCGGTGGCCTGCCCAGGGTTTCATAGAGAGCCTGTGGCATTGCTGGGACTAGAGCTGTTTCTTGACTCCTGGTCCAGGGCTCTTTCCTTTACAACATACTACTTTCCTAACAAGCTAGCTTTGTCCTTCCCTCCTTGGAACCCCATGCCTCTTTCTATAGACTCTTCTACGCCCCTCTTTCTCTACCTTCTTTCTAGCCTTCTTTGTTTCAGTTCCAGGGGATCTGAAATCCAAAGAACAACACTTGATGTTCTTAAACTTTTTTTTTTCACTTCCTATGATCAAGGAAGTGAAAATCTATTCATTAATATATTCTCTCAAACTTATCTTTTTCTTACCTGAAACTGAGAATCGAGGTACATGCTGGGCACGTGTGGATATCAGTCATCACACAGCGGGAGACTGGTTCCACTGCCACTGTGAACTGTGTGAGGTCAAGTACCATATTTTGTGTCCTGGGAAGGATCATATTCATTCCTTTTAAAAATAAAGGTGCTTCTGCTTGGTTATATTTTTTTTATTAGGATGAATTTTCATTATGCCATTTCTACTTTTTTTACAGATGTTCTTTGTGACCAGTTGTAATAGTGACAATAGTATTTAACATTTGTATTGGGCTTTACATTTTACCAGACAATCTCATGTATAGTCCATTATCTCATTTGATTTTAATAGCAATCCTATGCAGTTAGCAATTTTATCCCCAAATCACAGGTGACACAACTCAGGCTGGAGTGATGATTTGCCCAAGATCATGAACTTGTAAATAATGCAGATGGGGCAGACCCAAATTTTTTGACTCCGAGTCTTGTACTCTTTCCAGTAAATCCTAAGTATCTCATTGTTCATACTTACAAGACTTCAAACTAGGATTAGCCTGTGGAACTTCCCTCAAGTTTATGAGTATTTTTACACACAGGCAATAAGCAACTAATCTTTCAAATTTGGTATTGATGGGATCTAAGATCTAAAATCACAACAGATCAAAGTTTATGATCTGCTTTTCTTAGTGACAAGGTATGGAATCAACCTAAGTGTCCATCAACAAATGAACAGATGAGGAAAATATCGTGTATACATGTATGTGTATCTGTTTCATTTCTACTTTTCTGTACTGTTCAAATAGTTTTTAGCCATGCTCAAATATCACATTTTAACATTTGAACAGATAAAGAAAATGTGGTGTACATATGTATGTGTATATATGTATATACACACACAAAATGGAATATTATTCGGCTTTAAAAAAGAAGGAAATCCTGTCATTTGAAAAAATGTGGATGAACCTGGAGGATCATTATGCTAACTGAAAAAAGCCACATACAGAAAGACAAATACTGTAAGATCTCACAGATGTGTGGAATTTCAAAAAGCCAAATTCACAGAAGCACAGAGTAGGATGGTGGTTGCCAGGGGCTGGGAGCATGGGGGAAATGAGGAGATGTTTATCAAAGGGTACAGTTTCTGTTAGGCAGAATGAATAAGCTCTGAAGATCTAATGTACAGCATAGTGACTATAGTTAATAGAACCATATTATATACTTGAAATTTGCGAGAGAGTAGATGCTAAATGTTTTCGCTAACAACAACAACAAAGATAATTGTGAGGTGGTGGATATGTTAACTTGATTGTGGTAATCATTTCACAATGTATACATATGTCAAAACACGTTATGTACTATAGATATATACCCTTTTTGTCAATCATTCCTCAATAAAGCAGAAAAAATTATTGCATTTTCCACATCACCTTTTGGGATTTGATTTCCTTCTTTTTCTGTACACAATTTACCTTACGATGGGTATGAGACTGCTTTGTGTTTTAGCAAAGAAAACAAATTTGAAGGCAAATATATACTCTTGAATTGATTCTTATGTAATTGAATCTTTTGTAATTTGCATTCTTAGAGTTGCAGCTGGATCCGTGTGTGTGTGTGTGTGTGTGTGTGTGTGTGTGTGTAGATATTAATGGCCTTACATTTAATTATGTGATATGCTCTGTGGTGGTGTAGCTGAGAGATGTGAAGTGTTAAAAATGTGATATATGAGCATGGCTAAAAATGATTTGAAAATGATAGAAAGATAGAAAATGAACAGCAACGTTTTTCCCTCCCACCTTCCATTATTAGTCCCACAGACTGGATATAATTGTATCTTATCACTTGTGTTAGTTCTTTTATTGGTTATTTTTTATGACTCTAAGTAGTAAGATTTTGGTTCTCTTACTTGTCTTATCAGCTTTAAATTGTAACCTTTGAGTCTCATTCATCAGGTTTGGGGACTATCTCATTTTACCCCTGATCCATTTTCCTCTCCTAAATTTGATTAGTTTTATTTTGTCGTTCTAACAGTCATTACTTTTACAATTGTAAGTAATATATTTTCTACCCTGCTTTTTTGAACCATGCCTTATGACAGTATCCACAGAGTCCCAACTATGTAGGAGGAAGAAATTAGTGCTTCACCTGTCCTGCACTTCTTCCATATCCCGACTTCTGTCACCTATGGTATCAGTTATGAACAACATAGTCCAACTTCATATGACTTCAGGAAAAAATACACTAGTGAAAGGAAATTGGCTAGATTATAGAACCAAGGCGAAGGCTGGAGGATCCACCCCAGAATGGGAACCAAGAGGGGTTAAATAAACAAGAACACAATCAAGTCACACTACAGGGACTGATGCTGGCACCGCGTCTCCGGTTCAGCTGTCAGCGTTGTGTCCTTGACACTGCCACGGCTTCTGAGACTGTCTCTTTGAGCCATCCTGGGTGAGATTTTTGGCTGGCTGATTCTAGATCACAGGCCTGCCCTAGCTAACAGGCCCTGGGGTGAGGAAAAGCCTAGTTTCCCTTTGGCTTCTGAAATATGCATTGTTAAATTAGGCGACATAAATTATTCCGCCATTGAATTAAGCAGCGGAATGGGTACAGCTCCTGGTGTGGAACTGATGCACTGGAAGGCCAACTCTAGAACTCTCACAGGAGATATGGCGAAGTAATAAAGAGATGGGAAATTTAAAAGCAAAGCAAAATGGCACACAGCAATAAAAGGACCCTCATAGGTATGACTGGAACCCCAGAAGGACATGGAAAAAATGAGCACAAGGAATGAAATATTTGAAGAATTAACGACCAAGAATTGAATTAAGTTAATGATGAAAAAAGACAGACAAAAAGGACTCAAAGGGTGTCAAAGAAGACAGATAAAGTGGGAGGAATTCATCACACTTAAACACATTGTAGAGATTTAAGAATATTGAAGTCAAAAGAAATTTATAAAATTTTGAAAGAACAGATCAAGAATCAGATTGACATTTCTCAGGAGAATACAGAACAAGAGTTTGCATGACATTTTTTTCTAGTAAATATTTTGTTCTTATTTTCAAGTAACACCAAGAAGAGAAGTTTAGAAATATTTTCCTGGCTAGCAACATATTTTATATTAATTACAAATGGAGAGTTAATTCTAAAAATGTCAGTGGAGGCTCAGTGGTTGATTATCATAAGGTTAGTAAGCAAATTCTGAAATATTTGAACAATCAAAGAAAATCCTGAAACTAAAGGATTTGGAGAGATTGTGATGTCAATACTCACAAATGAATTAAAAGAGTCAATGTGGCATAGAATTGGGGATGACTCTGGAGGGAAAAAAGTAGCACAAATAATTGCCAGTGCATTAGAATTTGTGAGAATGCAGTAAACAGGAAAAATTGAGCATTTCAACTGACTACAAAAGAAACAAACAGGGGGCTGGGTGCAGTGGCTCATGCCTGTAATCCCAGCACTTTGGGAGGCTGAGGTGGGCGGACCATAAGGTCAGGAGATGGAGACCATCCTGGCTAACACGGTGAAACCCCGACTCTACTAAAAATACAAAAAATTAGCTGGGCGTAGTGGCAGGTGTCTGTAGTCCCAGCTACTCGGGAGGCTGAGGCAGGAGAATGGCGTGAACCCAGCAGGTGGAGCTTGCAGTGAGCGGAGATCGCACAACTGCACTCCAGTCTGGGCTACAGAACGAGACACTGTCTCAAAAAAGAAAAAAAAAAAAAAAAAAGAAAGAAACCAACAGGATAAACTTTCTCCCAATTAAAGAGAAAGCCTTAGCAATATATGAGCATCTTAAGAAAGAAGCTGAAAACTTTGCTGCAGTGATCTCCTTTAGTGGAAGCTATTGGAGTGGCTTTCAGGACTTCCACATTCTACATACCTGTTGAGTTTTTGGTGAAACTGAGTGAAGATTAAATAGCAGCAAAAACATTCCTCCTGTGTTTTAAAAAGTGTATTGATAGATACAGTTGTACTCTGGTCCAGATTTTTGAATTTTACCTTTTTTAGTTGACAAATAGTAATTGTGTATATTCATGGGGTACCTAGTGATGTTTTGATCCACCTAATGTATTGTGATCACATCAGGGGATCTGAGCACATCTGTCATCTCAAACATTGATCATTTCTTTGTGTTGGGAACATTCAATATCCTCCTAGCTATGTGAAACAATATAATACATTATTGTTAACTATAGTCATCCTACACTGGTTCAGATTTTTAATTGTAATAAAATTAATGTCTAAAAATTAATTCCCTCAAAGATCTATACTTTGAAAGAAACATGAAACCGAGTATAAAGGCTGTGAATGATTGACTGACAGATGTTGAGTGCAAAGACTATAGAGATACATCATTCTAGGATTTTTATCAGCTTTCTTTTTATTTCAGTTAGTGCTCTGGTTACAAAGTTACATCGGTTTTCAATAGTCTTTTCCAACCTTATTCTGTCCTACCCCCAAATAAACTCATATTTTGTGTATGATGTTGAAGAATTTAAAGTTTTACAAGAACATATATATCACTTTATGAAGGAAGGCCTGTATATACCTCACAGGTTGTCATGAAGATTAAATGAATTAATAGATGTAAAGGGCTTACAGGAGTACCTGGTATATAATAATGGATATAATTTTTTATCCTTAATATTATTATTGTACTACTATTTAGGAAAAATTATTTATACTTTTGACAAATTATAATAATGTAAATTACGGGGTACACAGTGATCGTGATGTTGTATGTATATAGTGTGGAATGATTGAATCAAGCTAATTAATGTATCTATCACCTTAAATACTTATTTATTCCACTTGCATAACTTAACTGTAACATTCTAGTCTTTGATCAACATCTCTTGATTCCATCCACCCCCCAGCCTCTGATAACTATCATCCCACACTCCGCTTCTATGAGTTTGATTGTTTAGATTCCACATGTAAATGAGATCATGAGGTGTTTGTCTTTCTGTGCCTGGCTTATTTCATTTAGCGTAATGTCCTCAGGTTCATTCATATTGTCAGAAATGACAGGATTTAGAAGAAATAATTTTAAATATTTGCACTTGCAAAGAATAATCAAAAGATAAAGAAAATAGAATTGAAACGCTAGATAAATATGTAAATTTAGCAGATGATAAATGTGGTCTTCTTTTCAAAAAGGATTATTCAATAAATGCTGCTGAAACAAGTGGCTAACCATTTAGGATACAGTAAAATTAGATTTTTACTTCACATTGTCTTTACTAAATTTGAGGTAGATTAAAGAATAAAGTGTAAGCAATGAAACCATAAAAAGCTCAAAGAAAATATAGATGAATAAATTATTGGGGAATGAAAGAAATTTCTAATTATGCTATAGAGGACAAAAATCATCCAAAAATTATTAACATATATGATCACATAAAAAATTAAAACTTCTTTATGTCACAAACAGCACGCATATAAATTTAAATAGCAATGGATAAATGGAGGAAAAAATTGCAACTAAGCATACATAACCAGAAGAAGTTATTATTAATTATTACAAAATTATTAAAAAGAACCATAACATTCCAACACAAAAACGAGAAAGGCTTTGGAAGCAATTAAAAAAATGAATCAATATAAATGGTTTATAAACACATTGTTATTTCTCACTAGTCATAAAAATGTGATTTTTTTGTAATACCATTTGTGTTTATCCAGGTAGCAAAGATTAAAAAATGAAAGATAATAGTTTTATTGAGAATACAGGGAAAGGATATTCTTATACGTTGAAGATGGATGCGCTAATTGGTATAATATTCTGAGGGACAATTTGGCAGCATATTTTAACACGTATGTATATATCTTGATATAGCAGTTATACTTTGTAAATATATCTCTATTAAAGATCTATGTAAACTTGCTTTTACAAAGATGTTCATTGCACAGTTATGAAAAATTGGAAGCATTCTAAATGCTAAACTGAATAGGATTAATAAAATAAATTGGGGGTTCAGGGCAGAACATGGGTGATCTGCAAAATTTCAAACTGAAAAGTTAATTTTCAATGTCCTTGGACTAAGGACTAGAGGGAACGAGATAATAAAGATATGGAAGAAATCAATGGAAAATATAAATAAAATTTCAAATGATTTTGATTCCTTTAATCCTTCCCAAGCACTTACAAATTATTTATGAAATTTTCTTCATTTATTTCAAGTGTGTTGTTTTTCTGACTGATATATATGAAAAAACCAAAAGTTTGTTCTTTGAAAAGAGTAATGAAGTAGAAAACTCATTTGGTATAGACTGAATGTTTGTGTCCCCCCAAAATTTGTATATTGAAACCTAATCCTCAATGTGATGGTATTTGGAGGTGGGATTTTGGGGATGCTGTTAGGTCCTGAGGGTAGAGCCTTGATGAATGGGATTAGTGCCTGATACGGTTTGGCTGCGTCCCCACCCAAATCTCATCTTGAATTCCCATGTGTTATGAGTGGGAGGTAATTGAATCATGGGGGCGGGTCTTTCCCATGCTGTTCTCGTGATAGTGAATAAGTCTCATGAGATCTGATGGTTATAAAAAGGGGGGGGGGGTGTTCCACTGCACAAGTCCTCCTCTCTTTGCTTGCTGCCATCCAGGTAAGATGTGACTTGCTCCTCCTGCCTTCCACCTTGATTGTGAGGCTGCCCCAGCCACTTGGAACTGTAAGTCAATTAAAAATCTTTCTTTTGTAAATTGCCCAGTCTCGGGTATGTCTGTATCAGCAGCGTGAAAACAGACTAATACAGTGCCCTTATAAAAGAGGCCCTAGAGAGCTCCTTTGCCCTTAGGAAAAAGATGGCTGTCTATCCACAAGGAAGTGGGCCCTCGCCAGACACTGAATCTGCTGGTGCCTAGATCTTGGACTTTGCAGCTTCTAAAACTGTGAGAAATACATTTATGTTGTTTATAAGCTACCCAGTTTATGGTATTTTGTTATGGCATCCTGAGCAGACTAAGAAACCACTGATAAAATAAGTTTGGAATAAAAGAGAGAAGCTAAATAATATGAGTGCAGAATGGTCCTTAGCTACAGATACAGAAAATATTAAAATATTTAAAAAATACTATACATAACTTTGCTTCAGTAAATTTGAAAACTTAGATGAAATTGCAAATTTCTAGAAAAATACAGTTTACCAAAACTGATTCAGGAATAAGAATCCGGCTACTTATTTAATTTAATTGATTGAAACAATAGTAGTTAAAATATTTTCACATAGAAAACAAGCTTAGGCATTTTTGCAGGCAAATTTTACCAAACTGTAACTTAATATTAAACAAACTTCCAGAGAATAGGAAAAAAAAAAAAGGGCGGATACTCTTTAAGCTTTACTCTGAGGTCAGTATAACTTTGCCAAAACCAGACAGAAAAAAACAAAAAATGAAAAGCACAGGCCCGCTTAACATATAAATATAGAAGTAAATGTTTAAAATAAAAATAATTAAATTATTTAAAACCAGAATTCAACAGTTAGTAGAAACAATTAGACATCATGATGTTGTTTATCCCAGGAAAGCAGGGATGGCTTACCATTAAGACTATATAAACACCATTTGCTCCAGGAACATAATAAAGAATAAAAGCCATATGATTCACAGACTACCAAAATTGAATAAAAAAGAAACAGGAGTTCTGAATAGGCCTTCAAAAATATACTGGAGTTTTAATTTAAAAGACAAAAACTTCCTGCAAAGAAAAGTCCAGGACCAGATGGCTTCACTGGTCAAGTCTACCAAACATTTACAGGATTAATACTAATTTTTGGCACACTCCTCCAAAAAATAGAATAGGAAGGAAGGCTTCCCAACTCATTCAATGAGGCCAGTTTTACCTTGATAACAAAACTAGAGACATTGTAATACAGACCAATATCTCTTATGAATACAGACGCAAAAATCCTCAGCAGAATACTAGCAAACTGAATCCAGCAACATATACTGCAAACAGGTGGGATTTTCTCAAGTAATGCAAGATTGTTGATTCTTTCTGACCAAATAATCAGAATAAATGTTGATATAAGATAGGGTCACCCCCACCAGCAGGACCAAAAAAGTAGTGTTGAGGCTACAGTCAATTAATAGTATGGTAATGCTGGCGGCTAGGACTGGGAGAGAAAGGAGTAAAAGGATTGCCGTAATGAGGACTGGTCACACGAAAACGGGTGTTTTGATACTGGGATATGGCTGGGGAGGTTTTATATTAATAATTGTGGTAATAAAATTAATGGCCCCTAAAACAGAAGAAACGCCTGCTAGGTGGAGAGACAAAATGGTTAGATGCACAGAGGTTCCTGCGTGTGTTAGGCTTCCTGCTAAGGTGGGGATATACTGTTCAGCCGGTTCCCGCGCCGGCTTCTACTATTGATGATGCAAGTAGGAGTAGGAAAGGGGGAAGAAGGGAGAAGTTAGAAGCTTATATTATTTATTCGGGGGAACGCCATATCGGGTGCACCAATTATCAGAGGGACTAGTCAGTTGCCGAAACCCCCAGTTATGATTGGTATTACCATAAAGATTATGACGAATGCGTGGGCGGTAACAATAACATTGTATATCTGATCATCTCCTAGCAGAGTTCCTGATTGGCCTAATTCTGCTCGAATGAGAAGGCTTAGGGCGGTGCCCACTATCCCCGCTCATGCGCCGAATAGCAGGTAGAGTGTTTGTTGAAAACAACAAACGATTGATGAGCCTAAGTGGGAAAAAAGGTGAAATGGCTGAGTAAGCATTAGACTGTAAATCTAAAGACAGAGGTCAAGGCCTCTTTTTACCAGCCCCGAGGTGGTTTGTCACATTGAATTGCAAATTCAAAGGAGCAGCTTCAGTCCTGCCGGGGCTTCTCCTGCCTTTCTGCCCGCAATGGCAGGAGAAGTAGATTAAAAGCCAGTTGATTAGAGTGTTTAGCTGTTAACTAAATTTTCGTGGGTTTGAATTCCACCAATCTAGCAAGAGCTTAGCTTAATCAAAATGGTTGATTTGCATTCAATTGATGCAGAATAGAGTCTTGCAGTCCTTAGGTCTGTTACAGAAGTTAAATACAATTTACTTACTAAGGGCTTTGAAGGTTCTTGGTCTTATGTAACCTAAATTTCTAAGTTATAGTCAGTATCAATGGAGAGATAGGTAAGAGGAAGGTAGAAAAGATAAGTGGGGGGAAGAGAAATGTAGTTTTTGTATTTTCGAATTGTCGTTTTATTTTCATATTATTAGATGTGGGGAGTATTGTTACTGAGATGGAATAAATTAGGCATATGTAAAAGTACAGGTTGAGTAGAGTTATGATAGTTATGATGGCAGGGGTAATAAGACTTGATTTTTGTAAATTCTTGAATGATGGTTCATTTAAGCAGAAATCCTGTTAATGGGGGTAAACCTCCTAGGGATAGTAAAATTAGTGGAATTATAGGTGTTAACCATGTTAATTTGTTTCAGGTGCGAGATGGTGACAGGGTTGTGCTTATACTCAGGTTGAGTGCTAGAAATGTAGTAGTTAAATAATCAGGTTTAGAATGATAACGTTTGGGTTACAAATTATTACTTATGTTATTCAACTTAGGTAAGTAATTGAGGAGTAGGCTATGATTTTACGCAGTTGTGCTTGATTAAGTCCGCCTCAGCCACCTACTATAATGGATCGGATTGTGATAGATAGGAGGATGTTCATGTTTATAATTGGGAAAATTTGAAACATGATCGAGATAGGGGCTAGTTTTTGTCATGTGAGGAGAAGTATGCCAGACATTAGAGAGGTTCCTTGAGTTACTTCTGGGACTCAGAAGTGAAAGGGGCTATTGTTAGTTTTATTACTAGGGCCATTATTATTAAGGATGAAAATTGATGAATAGTGTTTATTGTTGTTCACTGTCCAGAGGCCAGGTTATTGGAAAGGATACCTATTATGAGAATTATAGATGTGGTTACTTGTGTAAGGAAGTATTTGGTGGCTGCTTCTGTAGAGCAGGAATTTATTTTTTAAATTAAGATTGGGGTAGGAGCTAGTATGAATTTGAATTAGTTGCTCATCCTGATCATAGAATAGAACAGACGGCTAGGCTTGATGTGGCTAGCATAAATAGGAGGCCTATATTACAATTAATTAGGGGATTTGTTATAGAGAGGGGACTTCACAGAGGAGAGCAATAGAAAGGGCCAGGGTTGGAGCAATAATATAAAGGGTAAAGGGTGATAGTAGATGTAGATGTTGAGGTCTGTAAAGGTTCTTGTATGGAAAGTTTTATTGCGTCAGTGAATGGTTGAAGCAGTCTGCAGGCACCTACAATGTTAGGTCCTTTGTGTAGGTGTATATAGCCTAAGATTTTTTGTTCAATGAGTGTAAGGAATGCTGTAGTGATTAGAGTGGAAATGATAGGTAGGAGAAGGTTAATTATAGGCTTATTGTTAAGAAGAGGAGGCTGGGCACGGGGGCTCATGCCTGTAATCCCAGCACTTTGGGAGGCCGAGGTGGGTGGATCACAAGGTCAGGAGACCGAGACCATCCTGGCTAACACGGTGAAACCCCGTCTCTACTAAAAATACAAAAAATTAGCTAGACATGGTGGCGGGCGCCTGTAGTCCCAGCTACCTGCGAGGCTGAGGCAGGAGAATGGCGTGAACCCAGGAGGCGGAGCTTGCAGTGAGCAGAGATCAGGTCACTGAACTCCAGCCTGGGTGACAAAGTGAGACTCTCTCAAAAAAAAAAAAAAAAAAAGAGGAGTTGAGCCTCTGGTTATAAAGTTTTAAGTTCTATGCAATTGCCGGGCTCTGCCATCTTAACAAACCCTGTTCTTGGGTAGGGTGT
This sequence comes from Macaca mulatta, assembly GCF_049350105.2. Lineage (NCBI taxonomy): Eukaryota > Metazoa > Chordata > Mammalia > Primates > Cercopithecidae > Macaca > Macaca mulatta. Next base: position 181,623,205 of record NC_133408.1, read on the forward strand.
ATGGTGATTTGTTAGATTGAGATAGCATTATCTACAGGGTGAGGGCGCTTTATGAAGTGGGCCCTGTCTCTCTTGTCCTTTCGTACTAGGAGAAGTGTTAAATAGATAGAAACCAATCTGCATTACTCTGGTCTGAACTCAGATCATGTAAGACTTTAGTCATTAAACAAACGAACCCTTAATAGTGGCTACACCATTAGGATGTCCTGACCCAACATCGAGGTCGTAAACCCTATTGTCAATATGGACTCTAGAATAGGATTGTGCTGTTATCCCTAGGGTAACTTACTCCGTTGATCAAATTATTGGGTCAATGTATGTTAACCCACTTATACTAGTGAGGTCTCAGTTTAGGTTGTTCAGGGGTTGAGTTATGCTCCGAGGTCACCCCAACTAAAATTTTTAATGCAGGTATAGTAGGCTAAGGCCTCTAGGCTTTTTTGAGTTTTTATTTGCATTAATGAATTTGGTCAAGGTTGTTTCAACATCTGAAACTTAATATAATATACTATATTAATAAAATAAAGGGCACGCTTCATATGATCATCTCAATAGATGTAGAAAAAACATATGAAAAGGTACAACATCCTTTTATGATAAAACCACTCAACAAACTAGGTATAAAAGGTGATATGGTTCGGCTGTGTCCCAACCCAAATCTCATCTTAACTGTAGTTCCCATAATCCCCAAAAGTGGTGGGAGGGACCAGGTGGGAGGTAATTGAATCATGGGGGCAGTTCCCCCATGCCCCCATGCTATTTGATTTGGTTTGGCTGTATCCCCACCCAAATCTCATATTGAATTGTAGCTCCCATAATCCCCACGTGTCATGGGAGGGACCTGGAGGGAGGTAATTGAATCATGGAGGGTGGGTTTTCACATGCTATTCTTGTGATAGTGAATGGTTTTATAAAGGGCAGTTCCCCTGCACATGACTCTTGCCTACCATCATGTAAGATGTGCCTTTGTTCCTCCTTCACCTTCTGCCATGATTTTGAGGCCCCCCTCAGCCATGTGGAACTGTAAGTCCATTAAACCTATTTTTCTTTGTAAATTACCCAGTCTTGGGTATTTCTTCATAGCAGTATGAAAATAGACTAATACACTCTTTTTGTGATATTAAGGAAGTTCTCATGAGATCTGATGGTTTTATAAGGGGCTTCCCCCTTTACTCAGCTCTCATTCTTCTCCTTCCTGCTACCATGTGAAGAAGGACATGTTTGCTTCCCCTTCTGCCATGATTGTAGGTTTCCTGAGGCCTCCCATCCCAGACTTGTGGAATCATGAGTTAATTAAACCTCTTTTCTTTATAAATTACCCAGTCTCGGGCAGTTCTTTATAGCAGCATGAGAATGGACTAATACAGAAGGGAACTTTTGTAACCTGAAGGGAGGGATCTACAAAATACATATACTCAATGGTGAAAGACTAGTGCTTTTCCCCTAAGATCAGGAACAAGGCAAGGATATCTGCTCTTGCCACTTCTATTCAAGATCGTACTGGAAATTCTAGCCAGGATGATTAGGCAAGAAAAAGAAATAAAAGTCATGCAGATTAGGAAGGAAGAAATAAAACTCTCTTAATTTGCAGATTATGTGATCTTGTTTATAGCAAATCCTAAAGAATCTACACTAAAAAGCCATTAAAAGTAATAAATGGCTTCAGTAAGTAATAAAGGACTCACACATTTCCTTTGGCGTTTGCCAAGTTTTAGAAAAACAATGACTTGCAGAATACAATATCAATATACAAAAATAAATTGTATGCATGTACACTAGCAATGAACAATTCAAAAATAAAATTAAGAAAACACTTCCCTTTACAGTAGCATTAAGAAGAATAAAATATTTATAAATAAATATAACAAAAGTACAAGACTTAACACTAAAAAACCATATAGCATTGCTGAAAGAAATCAGAAAAGACAATAATAAATGGAACTATTACTGATGTTCATGAATTGGAATAATTAATATTGTTTAGATATCAATACTCTCCAAATTGATCAGTGCAATCCCTATGTAAATCCCAGCTGGCTTTTTTGTTGTTGCAAAAATTGACAAGCTGGCTCTAAAATGTATATAGTATTGTAAGAGAGCTATAGTAACCAAAACAATTTCGAATAAGAATAAAAAATTTTTGAGAACTCACTTCTCAGTTTCAAAAACTTACTACAAAACTGCAATAATCAAGACACTGTGGTCCTGGCATAAAGATAACATGAATCACTGAAACAGAATTGCAAGTCCAGAATTAAACCTTCACATTTATGGTCAAATAATTTTAGTCAAGGGTGCCAAGACAATTCGATGGTAAAATAAGTTTTTCAACAAATGGTGCTGGATCAACTGGATATTTACATGCAAAAGAATGAAATTGGATTATTATTATTATTATTTTGTGAGTCAGGGTCTTGCTTTGTTGCCCAGGCTGGAGCCTGGTGGCACAGTCATGGCTCACTGCAGCCTTGACCTCCTAGGCTGAAGCAATCCTCCCACCTCAGCCTCCCTGCAAAGTAGCTGGGACCACAGGTTCATGTCACCATGCCCGACTAATTGTTTACTTTTTTTTTTTTTTTTGTAGAGATGGGGTCTCACTGTGTTACTCAGGTTGGTTTTGAACTCCTGGGCTCAAATGATTGTCCCATGATATCCTCTCAAAGTGCTGAGATTATAGGTGTGAGCCACTGTGCCTAGCTTGATGTTGGAGTCTTAATTCATACCATATATAAAAATTGACTAAACATGGATGATAGACCGAAGTGTAATACCTAAACCTATGCAACTCTTAACAAGAAAACTTACAGGAGTAAATCTTTGTTACCATCGGTAATGTTTTCTTAGATATGACACCAAACGCACAAGCAAAAACAACCAAATAGATAAATTGGACTTAATTAATTTTAAAAACTTGGACTTAATTTTTAAAACTTTTGTGCCTCAAAGGATGCCATCAAGAAAGTGAAGAATGAATTACAGAATGGTAGAAAACACTTGTAAATAATATATCTGATAAGGGCCTGGAATCCAAGATACATAAAGACTTCTTACAACTCTCTAGTAAAGAGACAAATAATACAAGTAAGAAAGGGTGAGAGGGTTTGAACAGGTGTTTTTCCAAAGAAGATATACAGATGGCCAATTATCACATGAAAAGATGATCAGCATCCTTAATCATCAGGGAAATGCAAATCAAAACCACAATGAGGTACAACTTCACACCTACCAGGATGGCCAAAAGGAAAAAGACAATAATGCATACTGATGAAGATTTGGAGAGACTGGAATTCTCAATCATTACTGGTGGGAATATAACCTAGTGTAGCCACTTTGGAAAACAGTTTGGCAGTGCCTCAAAATGTTAAATAATGTTAAATAATGTTAAATGTTACCATATGACCCACAAATTCCATCTATAGGTATATAGCCAAGAGAAATGAAAATATATAGCCACACAAAAATTTGTGCACAAATATTCATGGCAACATTATTCATAGCAACCAAGAAGTGGAAACAAGCTGTTCATAATCTGATGAATGGACTTAAAAAAAGGTGGTACATCCGTACAATGGAATATTATCCAGTCATGAAAAGGGATGAAGTATGCAGATGAACCTTGAAAACATTATGCTAAGTGAAAGACGCTGTTACAAAAGACTATGTATTGTATCATTCCACTTATATAAAAGGTCCAGAACAGGTAAATCCATAGAGATAGAAAGTAGATTAGTGGTTGCTAGGGGCTGGTGGATAAGAGGAATGGATAACTAACGCTTATGGGTACAGCATTTCTTTTTGGGTCATGAAAATTTTCTAAAATTAAATAGTGATCATTGCATAGCTCTGTTAATATATAAAAACCCACTGAACTGTATATTTTAAAAGGGTGGGTTTTATGGTATCTGAGTTTTATCCAAATAAAGCTGTTATTAAAAACCATGTAGTCATCTGAAAAATACAAAACAAACATTTGATGAAATTCACTACTCATTTGTGATAACTTTTTTTAAAGTAAACCAAGAATGGAAAGGAGCTTTCTTAAGTTGATAAGGATAACAAAAAAATCACAAACATTATTCTAAGTGAGGAAATAGTAGAAGCTGTTCCTTTACACTCAGGAACAAGACAGAAATGCCAACTATCACCTTTGCTCTTCAGCATTATACTGGTAGTGATAGACAGAAGTAACATTAGAAAAATAAATTAAAGGAAAAGAAGAAATAAAACTGTATTAGGGTTCTCCAGAGGGACAGAACTAATAGGATATATGTATATATGAAAGGGAGTTTATTAAGGAGAATTGACTCAAAGGATCACAAGGTAAAGCCCGATGACAGGCCATCTGCAAGCTGAGGAGCAAGGAGCAGTAGTGGCTCAGTCCCAGTCCCAAAGCCTCAAAAGTAGGGAAGCTGACAGTGCAGCCTTCAGTCTGTGGCTGAAGGCCAGAGAGCCCCTGACAAACCACTGGTGTAAATCCAAGAGTCCAAAGGCCAGAGAACTTGGAGTCTGATGTTCAAGGGCAGGAAGCGTCCAGCACGGGAGAAAGATGAAAGCCAGAAGACTCAGCAAACCAGCTTATTCCACCTTCTTCTGCCTGCTTTTTCTACCGACACTGGCAGGCGATTGGATACCGCCCACCCACACTGAGGGTGGGTCTTCTTATCCCAGTCCACTGACTCAAATGTTAATCTCCTGTGGCAAGACCCTCACAGACACACCCAGAAACAATCCTTTGCATCCTTTAATCTGGTCAAGTTGACACTAATATTAACCATCACAAAAACTGTCATTATTTTAAGAGAATATGATTGTTTACGATAGAAAATCCCAGCAACCTAAAAATTATTGGAAAATAAGCTAATTTAGAAAGGTAGCTAGATGTAAGGTTAAGACACAAAAGTTAATGTATTTTTATATACCAGTATAAAAACCAGTAAGGATGAGTTTTTAAAGGGTCATTTTTTTTTTCACAGCCTCTTATTAGTATTCTGTAAAATTCTGGGAAAAAGTTAGATATTACAAACCTTGTAGTGAAAATTACTTTCAGATTCTCAATTTTGACTGTACATGAGGATCACCTTGACAGATTAAAATATATCCCAATGTCCAGGTCTTGCCCAAGCAATTAAATCAAAATTTCTTATATGAGACTCAAGAATTATGCCTTGTAGAGCTCCCCAGATAATTCCAGTGTGCAGCAAAGGTTAAGAAGAGTAGAGGATTAATCTCATTTACGTTTTTCTGAGATGAAGTAAATGTTATTAGCATAGTATCATGTTCAGATGAACTTGTATTGAATGCAGCATAAAGGATTACTTTTATACAAAGAAGTATCAACAGTTTGATTTCCTTTTAATAAGTCCTCGTAATTCAGTATTTTCTGGATATTTCTAAGGAACTAGAAAAAGGGATGGGAGAACATCTCATGACAGCAGCATTCACTCCAAGGTCCCTAGCTGTGTGTGTCAACAGGCTTTGGGTCTACTTGGTATCCTCAACAAGAGCATTTGCCAATCCAAATCATTTTCTTCCGAGATTCATGTCCTGGGTGTCTCTGGAGATCCATTGCCTTCCCTTTTCTTTTGCCCTTTTGTCCCCCAACATCACCTTCTCAGACTCAGGAGCCACATTTTTGTCACACATTATTATACCTTTTCATAAACACATTCCCTATCCTCACTTTCTTACCCTTGATTATGGTATTCTCACTATTCCATATCATATTTCTAGGAGAGACATACTACCTCCCAGCCACCTCCCCACTCTATTTTCAGCATTCCTGAGATTCCTCAGGAGAATTCTTGCAGCCTGCTCAAGTTTTGGGGATCCACGTTTAATGAATTTCACCGAGTACCCTATTTAACAATGTTACTCCAGCACTCACAATTTTACTTTATTTTTTTCTCATAGCACTTATCTGATATCATTCATGCATACTTTATTTATTTGTTAGCTACCTGTGTTCTAAACTAGAATGTGTGCTCCATAAGGACAAGGACTTTTTTTTTTTTCCCCCCACAAACAAAAAAGTGCCGGGTCACAGCTTGTCACCAGGATATTTGGGAGAGACTGTGGGTGAAGCAGGTTGATCTGGGGGTAATATCTGGAGTTCATTTTTGAACATGTTAAGTTTGAGTGTATATATATATACATATACACACACATATAATCTATTAGATTTAACTAATTTTAAAATAGTTAAAATATTAATTTTTATTAATATATTTTATATTTTATTAATTTTTAATATATTAAATTTAATATTTAACCATGTATAGATTAGATTAGATTAGATAAATATGTGAGACTGGAAGGGAAGGGAAAAATCTAAACTGGAGGTAAATATTTGGGAGTATTTAGACTAAATATGATGTTTAAAACTGTAAGACTGGGCCATTACTCTAGGAAAAGGTGCCACAGAGCTGAGCAGTCAAGGTGTGTGACTTCACTGAGGACCAGACCACAGAATTCAAGGAGGTCTTCTAGCTGTTTGACTGAACAGGTGATGGTAAGATCCTGTACAGTCAGTGTGGGGATGTGATGAGGGTCCTGGGTCAGAACCCCACCGATGCTGAGGTGATTCAAGTCCTGGGGATCCCCAAGAGTCATGAGATGAATGTGAAGGTGCTGGACTTTGGGCACTTCCTGCCCATGCTGCAGGCTGTGGCCAAGGACAGGGACCAGGGCCTATGAGGATTATGTTGAAGGACTTTGTGTATTTGACAAGAAAGGGAAAGGCACCATGATGGGCACTGAAATCTGGTAAGTCCTTGTCACACTGGGTGAGAAGATGATAGAAGTAGAGATGCTAGTGCAGGGCATGAGGACAGCCATGGTTGCATCAACTGTGAAGAGCTTGTTCGTGGGGTGCCACATGGCTAAGGACCTTCTCAGTCTCCCCAGAGCCCGTGCCTTTCCCTGTGGGAGACTTTGTGTCTAGCCTGAAGGCTTTCTAGGCTCTCTTGTCACAGCACCTTTCCTATCTTGTCTCTTTTGGATAATGTTTGGTCTGCTTTTACCAAATAAACTTGCTCTCTCTGTGCCCCCCGACAAATAAATGAAACTATAAGACTGGTAAAGATTACTAAGGAAGTGGGTATAGATAGCAAAGAGATGTCTATGACTAAAACTTGGGGACTACTGATGTTAACAGGTTGGAGCGCCAGTGAGGTATATGGAAATAAAAAGATCATGATATCCTGGAGGCCATGTAAAGAAACTGTTTCCAGGAAAAGGGATCGACCAACTTTGTCAAATGATGCTGATCGCTCAAGCAAAATGTGACCTAAGAATTGACCTTTGAATTCTGAAATATACAAGTCATGGGCGACTTTGGAAAGAGCAGTTTTAGAGAGAATGCTCTGGAAAAGCTAGGTTGGAGTTGGAGCAATAGATTTGGGAGGAGAGGAATTGGAGAAAAATTGGGGAGGAATACTGGAGTGGTTTTCTCGAATAGAAGAGAGGGGATGCAATCTCTTGAGGCTTAGCCTTAAACAGGAACTGTTAAAATCCTCAAGAAGATAATCAGGAAAGCTTATATAAAAACAAAGTCATTTATTATTAATCTCCCCAGCGAGGGAAAACCTCATTAAGAACAGAGCATCAACAATGTACACAAAAGGAAAGTTACACAGGGTGTGTTTTTTGTTTTTTGTTTGTTTTTTTCTTTTTTTTACAGGACTAGATCTGGTGTTAGGATTATAAATTGGGTGATTTCTCTGGGATGTCTTTTGGAAATGGGGAATGAATTGGGCTAAATGGGTAGGGGGCAGTCATTTTTAATTGGCTTGGGAGAACAGAGCAGGGCATGCAGTGTTTCTTCGTTCTCTTTTCATCTGAATTCCGAAACTTGTAGTCTTCTCTTTCCAGACCATGTTGTGGTGTGTTCTTGCTTGTTCTGCAGGATTGGTAATTTTCTGATAGATAGGATTGTTAGTTTGACTTCCATTTCTCAGACTGTTTTTTGATCATCCTCTGGTGGAGGCTCTGTGATTGATAATTTTGGTGATCTATCCAGATCTACATTTTTGTTTGTATGTCTTTTGTCATATTGATAGTCATTTCAGTTTCAACAAATGCTATTCTTTCTTGTTGCTTCTGCTACATAATTGCTTGTTGAATCATTTGATGAGACAGTGAATGCATGGCAGCCTTTAAGGTAGAGATCACATATTTGAATACAGCACAGTTTGTAATTCACTTTTAAGCCTGGAACAAAACAAGTCCAATTAAAACAAGAGAACAGATCCCATTCCCAATCTAGAAAGCTCACAGGATGAGATATGACTATGTTAGCCAAATCACCTAAACTTTTGATTTGTTTACTATTCCTTAGAGTAATATTAAAGATTCCAAAATGGTCTGTAGAGATGTAAATTCAAAGTCTTTCCTTAAAATGGCACATGTCTGCTTTGAGAGGCTAATAATATATTCAAGGCTATCTTGTTTTGAACCATAACCTGTCCAGTCTCAAAACGTCTCAGATGAGGAGCTCTATGGTCTCAGAGACATTGTCTAGCTCTTCCATCAATGTTTGAACCATTGTGTTGTAGTATTTACCATATTTTTTAGGCCTATAAAACAACTAAGATGCTCGAGGACAGAAGAAAGCAGCACAGAATCTCCCTAGTTGTTAAAGTTTTGAGTCTCCAACTGAGGCTCAGTCTTTATCCTTCTTGAGTTCAGTCATATTTAAACATCTCATCTCTCTCTCTCTTTTTTTTTTGAGAAGGAGTCTTACTCTGTAGCCCAGGCTGGAGTGCAGTGGCATGATCTTGGCTTACTGCAACCTTTGCCTCCCGGGTTCAAGCAATTCTCCTGCCTCAGCCTCCCAAGTAGCTGGGATTACAGGCATCCACCACCATGACCAGCTAATTTTTCTTTTTTTATTTTTAGTAGAGATGGGGTTTCACCAAGTTGGCCAGGCTGGTCTCGAACTCTTGACCTCAAGCGATCCACCCACCTCAGCCTCCCAAAGTGCTTGGATTATAGGCGGGAGCCACTGTGCCTGGCCTATTTTTTTAATGAGGGAAAATTCATGTGCCAAATAGAACCAGGTTGATGTCAGAAGCTGTCTGGAAGGCAGGCATGAGTTTGGACATGCCTGTCCAACTTGCAGCTAGTACTCAATGGGCTTTTGTACTGCAATTCTAATGCGTGTCATTGGGGGCAGTTTAATGATCTGTTTTCAGACAAAATATCCCTATGGGATGGTATAATTGTGCCACAGGGGTGTGGTGCCACTCAGAAAAATTGGTTTGGTATCAGAAAGTGAAATCAACAGTAGATCAAAAGTAGATAAACAGGTAGATCTTTAGTACAAGTATTAAGTTGGACTTAGTAGTTAGCCTTTATTGTGGGATCTGTAAAAATGAGTCAGCTTCTACTCGTGCACTATTTATTTCTTTGTCTTTTTCTAAACTCTAATACTGGAAAAATTTGTGAAGGCTACCTCCTATGCAAGGTGTTCTGGTTTTCATAACAAGTGTGATCTGATGATGAGTTTTTGAGTTTTGGTTGTCTGACCTGTTATGGTGTTTGCCATCTAAAAATCTGGGTAGTAGTTGATTTATATTTTCAGGAAACCAACTGGTTTATTAGCAGAGACTGATAGTAATAGTCACTAAGTGTTACCCAAAGGAAAGTGTTTATAAACACAATTAGTTTGATTGTGTGATTTAGCCATATCACGAGTGAATTGCAGCTAGATACTGATTCATTCCAAGGAGTGATTAGGGATGCACAGAGTAGTATTAAGGAACGTTATCAATTAAAAGTAACAAATGTGTGTTAGCAATTTAGAAGCTTAAACTAGGAGAAAATAAAGCAAATAGCTAGGAAAATAAACAAAGGAGCATGCAGGTTAAAAAAATGGGACATGGGATATGAGTTTATTTATGGTTTCAGTTATCTGGACCTTGTTCTGTGAGTCTTAAGGAGAACCTGTCTACAGCAAGAAGTCATCTGTTTGTCTGAAGGTCTGTGGAAGATGTCATGTACTTCTGGAAGATGCCTGGATAGCTTAGCTTTAGATCACCCAAGTGTTCAGATTTCCAAGTAGAACAGGACATTTGAAATTTTGAAACAAGGCCAAGTTGTTACTTGAAGTTTGACCAATGTGTGCTTTCAGTGGTATTCAATAATGTTCTTTCCAATGAGCTTCAAAAACAGTCTTTCTTTGAAATCTTTAGTATCTCAGCAATGGATGAGAAAAGTTATGTTGTGGAAAAATAGCTTGAACCTGTTGATGATGTGACTAAATATACCAATTTAGTCTCTTATAAGAAGTTTGGCTAATTTCAATTTTGTCATCCCTTTATGCTTTCTACTTTCCTAGAATATTGAGTATAATAAGGGCAAAGATGCTTTTTTTTTTTTTTTTTGTAAGTGCCAAGAACTTACAAAATTCTTGGGTGGCAGTTGCCATTAAATGTGTTTCCCTGTCCCTAGATTACTGTGAATACCCATGTAGGAAACACAAAATCTAAAATCTCTTTGTATTGCAAGAACAATTACTTTTCTAAACACAACCTCTGCAGCAACCTGCCTGGGAAGCCAAACCATTCTAAAATGCTGAAAACATTTTAGAATCGTTGGAATATGGTCAATAACTGCTAGCTTCCCTATTTTTTGTCCCTGCTTCCAATTCGGGATCACCCAGAGAAATCCAGATACACTTCCCAAACCAAACACATAAGATGCCTCATTTCTAGTTGGCCCAGCTTCTCCATGCCAACAACCTCTAATCAGAGCATACTTGAAGCCTTCCCTGTTTTTTATTGCAAAGCTTTACCCTTTCCTGCCTGCCTTTGAATCTCTGCTGAATGCTAGTGATGGTGGTGATTGCCTTGCTGTAGTAAGCTGAATAAAGTGACTGTATTTTTTTCTCAGTTGGGTGGTCTTTGTTTATACAGTAGATATAGTTACATCAGAGTCTGTAATTCCATGATTTTCCTTGGTAACAACTAGGCTGAATAGTCCTTGAGAGGATTATGGAAGACAAGAAACTTTGTGATACCAATAGTTCCCTTGGGCACCATATTTGGTTATCTTTAAAGAAAACTTTCTTTTTATTTTTGAATAAGATGGATCACTGGCTTTTGCCATGGACCTTTTGTTGGCCATATCTACAGGTATCATGATCTTTCATCCATATGCCTGGAAGAAGCAGATTGATTGGTAATTTCAAGTGACATTAGTAAATCCCCTTTTTGATGGCCTGTTTTCTAGGTCTCATTTAAAGTATTCAGCAATACTCCATGGTTCTTTTATGCCAAAGTCTTTTGTCCTAATTTACTTTTTCTATTAGATCTACTACATCAGATTTTAGTCCATTGATGAAGACAGGACAAAGTTCCCTTGATCTCATTTTTTACATTAACTCCAGAATTATGTTGAAAGACCCGTACAAGTTGATTTCTGTAGTCATCAATAGACTCCTTATTTTTCTTGTTTATAGGACTGAATTTTTGTTCAGTCTTTGGCAGGGGGTAAGTTTTAGTCTTTAAAAGTTATTTACTAACTTGCTTTGCTATATTCAGCCCTTTCCTGTTATTGAGAACTAGGTTTTTTTTTAGATTGCCTTCAGCTTCTTGTCAGCCTGCACTATTTATCCATTTTAAAAGACAATGGATTGTCTTATTAAGATGAATCAATTGAAAAGTATCAGTTAGTACATGTCTAATAGACTTCTGAATGCACTAAGTTTAAATTCTACTTGCACAGGGCAATTTTCATGCTTATTAATCTCCTCCTGAGGGATTCTCTGAGGAAAAGGAAGTCTAGAAGCAGACTGGGAAGGCTAAAAGAGTGGTGCAAAGACAGGTAGGATTAAGTAGGATAAAAGGAAACTGATGTCTTATGGAGAACTGTAGATCCAAGATTGAAATAGATATATTTTTATCCTTTGCTAGAGAATCCATTAAGCAAACCAATCACATTTCTTTCAGAGATTTCTGCATACTAGCTTGACAAATGCCAACCATTGAATGTTCAAAATCTCATTACTTTTTCAGTATATCTCTAAGATTGTGGTTAACAGCTTCAAATATGGTTCCCAATAATCTACAATATCTGGTAGTCATAGTCACATCTATTGTGGAATCTTTTCCCCTTTAGTATTGGCTATACCTAGTGACTTGTTTCTATTGGATTGAACATAGCAAAAGTGATGGGCTGCCACTGTCAGATAAGTTACAAAAGATCATAACTTGCAGCTTCTCTCTCTTGCTTTCTCTCTTGCTTGTTTTGATAAAGCAAACTGCCATGTTGTGAGCTGCCCTTTGTGGAGGCCCTCATGGCAAGGAACTGAGAGTGACCTGCAGTCAACAGCCAAGGAGGACTGAGGCCCTCAGTTCAACAGTACAGGACAAACTGAATCATGTCAGTAACCATGTGAAGGGGCTTGGAAATAGATTCACCCCAGTAAAACCTTAAGGCACTGGTGAACACCTCGATTGCAGCTGTTTGAGGGAATCAATTGCCAAAAGACCCAATAAGCCATGACTGGATTTCTGATCAACAGAAACTGTGAGATGATAAATGATTGTTGTTTTGAGCCTCTGAGTTTTGGGGTAACTTGTTGCACAGTAGTAGATTACTAATAGAAAGACATACAATTTTGTTTTTTATTTTTTATATTGTTTTGTTTTTTAATGTTTTTGTGGGTAGATAGTAGGTGTATATATTTATAAGTTACATAGAATATTTTAATACAGGCATGAAATGTGTAATAACCACATCAGGATACAGAGGATATCCATCACCTTAAGCATTTGTCCTTTGTGTTTCACACAATACAAGTATACTCTTTTAGTTTATTTTTTTTTGAGATGGAGTCTCACTCTGTCACCCAGGCTGGAGTGCAGTGGTGTGATCTTGGGTCACCGCAACCTCCGCCTCCCAGGCTCAAGCGATTCTCCTGTCTCAGCCTCCTGAGTAGCTGGGATTATAGGCGCGCACCACCACACCTGGCTAATATTTGTATTTGTAGTAGAGATGGGGTTTCCCCATGTTGGTCAGGCTGGTCTCGAACTCCTGACCTTGTGATCTGCCCATCTCAGCCTCCCAAAGTGCTGGGATTACAGGCATGAGCGTGTAAAACCTTATTGTATTGTTTTCTTCATTTCAATTTCATTTATTTCTGCTCTGATCTTTATTATTTTTTTTCCCCTCTAGTAATTTTGGATGTGGGTTGCTCTTGCTTTTCTAGCTCTTTAAGAGACATTATTAGGTTGTTTATTTCAAGTTGCTCCTTTTTGATATAGGAACTTATAGCTATAAACATCCCTCTTAGTACTGCTTTTGTGGTACCACAAGATTTTGTATGTTGTATTTCCATTATTATTTGTTTCAAGAAATTTTACATTTCCTTTTTAATTTCTTCATTGGCCCGTTAGTCATTCAGGAGCAGACTGTTTAATTTTCATGTACTTGTATAGTTTCCAAATTCCTCTTGCTGCTGATTTCTAGGTTTATTCCACTGTGGTCAGAGAAGATAATTATTAATATTTCATTTTTTGAATATTTTAGGACTTGTTCTGTGACCTAACATATGGTGTATCCTTGAGAATGATCCATGTCCTGAGGAAAAGAATATGTATTCTGTAGCTGTTAAATGAAATGTTTTATAAATATCTAGTAAGTATATTTGGTCTGTAGTGAAGATTAAGTTTGATGTTTCTTTGTTAATTTTCTGGGAAGATCTGTCTAATGCTGAAAGTGGGGTGTTGAAGTCTCCAGCTATCATTGTATTGGTGTCTCTCTCTCTCTTTAGCTCTAATAATATTTGCTTTATATATTTGGGTGCTTCAGTGTTGGGTGCATATATATTTAAATTTGTCATGCCCTCTCACTGAATTGACCCCTGTATCATGATGTAGTGACCTTCTTTGTCTCTTATAGTTTTTGTCTTGAATTCTATTTCATCTGATCTAAGTACAGCTACTCCTGCTCTTTTGGTTTCCACTGGTATGTTATATATTTTTCCATCTCTAAATTTTTAGTTTATATATCTCTTTATAGGTGAAGTATGTTTCTTTTGTTTTTTTAATTATACTTTAAGTTCTGGGGTACATGTGCAGAACGTGCAGTTTTGTCACATAGGTTTACACGTGCCATGGTGGTTTGCTGCACCCATCAAACTGTCATCTACATTAGGTATTTCTCCTAATGCTATCCCTCCCCTAGCCCCCGAACCCCCAACAGGCCCCAATGTGTGATGTTCCCATCCCTGTGTCCATGTGTTCTCACTGTTCAACTCTCACTTATGAGTGAGAGCATGCAGTGTTTGGTTTTCTGTTCTTGTGTTAGTTTACTGAGAATGATGGTTTCCAGCTTCGTCCATGTCCCTGCAAAGGATAGGAACTCATCCTTTTTTATGACTGCATAGTATTCCATGGTGTATATGTGCCACATTTTCTTTATCCAGTCTATCATTGATGGGCATTTGGGTTGGTTCCAAGTCTTTGCTATTGTGAATAGTGCCACAATAAACATATGTGTGCGTGTGTCTATACAGTAGAATGACTTATAATCCTTTGGGTGTATACCCAGTAATGGGATGGCTGGGTCAAATGGCATTTCTAGTTCTAGATCCTTGAGGAATTGCCACACTGTCTTCCACAATGGTTGAACTAGTTTACAGTCCCACCAACAGTGTAAAAGTGTTCCTATTTCTCCACATCCTCTCCAGCATCTGTTGTTGCCTGAATTTTTAATGATCGCCATTCTAACTGGTATGAGACGGTATCTCATTGTGGTTTTGATTTGCATTTCTCTAATGACCAGTGATGGTGAGCATTTTTTCATGTTTGTTGGCTGCATAAATGTTTTCTTTTGAGAAGTGTCTGTTCATATCTTTTGCCCACTTTTTGATAGGGTTGTTTGTTTTTTTTTTCTTGTAAATTTGTTTAAGTTCTTTGTAGATTCTGGATATTAGCCCTTTGTCAGATGGATAGACGGCAAACATTTTCTCCCATTCTGTAGGTTGCCTTTTCACTCTGGTGATAGTTTTTTTTGCTGTGCAGAAGCTTTTTAGCTTAATTAGATCCCATTTGTTTATTTTGGCTTTTGTGTGTTTCTTTTAGGAAATAGATTATTGGATCTTGTTTTCTTAATGCATTCAGCAACTCTATGTCCTTTGATTGGAGAGTTTAGTTCATTTATATTCAATGTTATTATTGATAAGTAAGCACCTACTCCTGCCATTTTGTTATTTGTTTTCTGGTTGTTTTGTGGTCTTCTCTTTCTTATTTCCTTCTTCCCTTTCTTCCTTTTAGTGAAGGTGATTTTTGATGGTATGATTTAAGTTCTTGCTTTTTATTTTGTGTGGATTTCTTGTATGTTTTTTGATTTAGGGTTATGAGGCTTGCAAATACTATCTTAGAACACATTACTTTAAACTAATAACAACTTAATATTGCTTACATAAAATAAACAAATAGACAAGCAGAAAGAAAACTAATAAATAATTTCGGATGGAAATATTCCCTTTAACATTTCTTCTAGGACATGTCTGGAGTTGATGAAGAGTCTCAGCTATTGGTTTTGGGAAAGCTTTTATTTCTCCTTTTTGTATGAAGGATATTTTTGACAAATATACTATTCTAGGGTAAAAGATTTTTTCCCTTCAGCTCTTGAAATATGTCATGTTACCCTTACATGCTTGTAAATTTTCCACTGAAAAGTCTGCTGCCAGATGTATTGCAGCTCCATGGTATGTTGTTTGTTTCTCTCTTCTTGCTGCTTTTAGGATCCTTTCTTTATCATTGACCTTTGGGAGTTTGATTATTAAATGCCTTGAGTTAGTCTTCTTTGAGTTAAATCTGCTTGGTGTTCTATAACCTTGTACTCAAATATTGATATCTTTTTTTAGGCTTGGGAATTTCTCTGTTATTATCCCTTTGCTTAAACTTTCTACTCCTATCTTTTTCTCTACCTCCTCTTTAAGGATAATAACTCTTAAATTTGCCCTTTAAGGCTATTTTCTAGATCCTGTAGGCATACTTCATTGATTTTTATTCTTTTTTCTTTTGCCTCTTCTGATTTTGGATTTTCAAATAGCCTGTCTTCAAGCTCACTAATTCTTCCTTCTGCTTGATCCGTTCTGCTACTAAGAGACTCTGATGCATTCTCAATATGTCAGTTGCATTTTTCAGCTCCAGAATTTCTGCTTGATTCTTTTAAATTATTTCAATGTCTGTGTTAAATTTATCTGGTAGAATTCTTAATTGATTCTCTGTGATATCTTGAATTTGAGTTTTCTCAACCCAGCTATTTTGAATTCTCTGTCTGAAAGGTCACATATCTGTTTCTCCAGGATTTGTCCCTGATGCCTTATTTGGTTCATTTGGTAAGATCATGTTTTCCTGGGTGGTCTTGATACTTACTGATGTTCATCTATGTCTGGGCATTGAAGAGTTCAGTATTTATTGTTGTCTTTGCAGTCTGGGCTTGTTTGTACCCGTCCTTCTTGGGAAGGCTTTCCAGGTATTCAAAGGGACTTGGGTGTTGTGATATAAGTTCCTTCATTAGAGGGAACCCCAAACCCAGTAATGCTGTGGTTTTTATAGTCTCACAGAGGTACTTCCTTGATGGTCTTGGACAAAATCTGGAAGAATTCTCTGGATTACCAGGCAGAGACTTTTGTTCTGTTCCCTTACTTTCTCCTCCAGAAGGGAATCTCTCTCTCTCTCTCTCTATTCTGAGTCTCTTGGAGCAGGAGGTGGAGTGACACCCCTGTGGCCACCATGAATATGAATGCACTGGGTCAGACCTGAAGCCAGCACTGCACTGGGTCTTGCTCAAGATCTGCTGCAACTACTCCCTGGCCACTGCCTTTGTTTGCTCAAAGCCCTGGAGCTCCACAATCAGCAGGTGACACCAGCCAGGCCTATTGTTCCTCCTTTTATGGGAGTGAGTTCCCCCGGGCCCTGGGCAGGTCCAGGAGAGCCATCTGGGAGGCAGGGACTACAGTCAAAAACCTTAGAAGTCTACTTGGTGTTCTGTTGTACTGTGGCTGAGCTGGCACTCAAATCACAAGACACAGTCTTTCCCACTCTTCCCTCCTCTTTCCAAAGGCACCTTCTGACCATAACAGGACCACAGGGAGTACTGCCAGGCTAACACTGATGTTTCCTAAAGGTTCAGGAGCTCTTCAGTCAGCTTGCGGTGAATGTTGCCTGGCCTGGTACTCACTTTTCAGGGCAGTGGGCTCCCCTCTGGCCCAGGGCAGGTCCAGAAATGCTGCCCAAGAGCCAAGGCCTTGAATCAGGGTCCTTCAAAAGCTCACTTGGTGCTCTACCTCCTCATGGCAGACCTGGTACCTATGGTGCAAGACAGAATCCTCTATATTTTTCCCTTCACTTTTCTTGAGCAGGAGTCTCTCCCTGTAGCCACCACAGCTAGGAATGTTCTAAGTTTCACCTGAAGCCAG
The DNA here is from genome assembly GCF_049350105.2 of Macaca mulatta. Lineage (NCBI taxonomy): Eukaryota > Metazoa > Chordata > Mammalia > Primates > Cercopithecidae > Macaca > Macaca mulatta. The sequence continues at coordinate 181,640,639 of NC_133408.1, forward strand.
CAAGTCTCAGAGTCTCATGCAAGGCCCATGATATACTATCTGGGTATTACTGCTGGCTATCCAGGGCCCAAGGGCTCTTCAGTTAGCAGGTACAAATCCTGGCAGGTCTGGGTCCTTCTCAAGGCAGTGGGTTCCATTCTGCCCCATGCGGTGTCTAGAAGTGCTGGGAGCTAGGACCAGGAAAGTGGGCCTCATAACTGACTGGTGCCCTATCCTGTGGTGGCTGAGCTGGTATCCAAGATGCAAGACAATGTCTTCCTCACTCTTCTCTCTCCTCTCAAGTGGAAGTAAGGGGTCTCTTTTGGAACCATAAGCTGTGAAGCCTGGGGTTAGGGGAAGGCTGATGCCAGCACTCCTGTAGCTGCCCCAGCTGATGATGTCCCCTCAATCCACTGGCTCTGAGCCTCCTTCATCACTAGAACTCACCTAGGAGTTGTAGCCCTCGTTGCCTAGACTGCCTTCCAAGTTTATTTAGATCCCCATGGCACTTCAGCCTGAGGTTGCAAGGCTTGCTGGAACCCAAGCTCTGACCACTGGAATTGGCAATTCCTCTCTGGCTAGGGCTGGTTTAAATACTCCCTCTGTGGGTGGGCATCAGCTGAGTTTGGTTGTTTTGATTTCTGCTATAATAGGGTAACACTGAGTTCAATGCAATATGTCACAATTGATACATTCTCCCTCTACTAAGTATACAGATTCTCTCTCTGAGCTCCATAGCCATCACCAGGGGATGGGGGAGGTGTGCATCAGTGACTCAAGACTGTTTTTCCTACCTCTTTATTACCTCTTTCAGCAATATGAAATGAAAACCAGGTACTGTGAATGCTCACCTGATCTTCTGTTCTTATAAAGGTGCTTTTCTTGTGTGTGTAAATAGTTGTTAAATTGGTGTGGTTGTTAGCAGAAAGATCAGTGGAGCCTTCAATTCTACCATCTTGCTTGACCCGGCCTTCTCAACCAAGAGATACAATTTGGAAGTGTCAAATGTTCCCCCAAAGTGGCCACTGAAATTCCAGGTTGTTCTTAATAAAATTATGCTATTTAGAAGGTTAAGTTCATGAAATAAGATTATACTGTGAGCACATATAATAAACCAGAGTCTGTCAGGAGGTGGCATATATTTATTTTAGACAGATCCATGAGGATTAGGTCTATGGTCAGTTGGATGTGCCCACTTATGAAACTGTTTTCAGCTCTCCAATATAGTTAATTAAAGCTAAGTGTTTTTTTCAGAGAGGGTCTCACTCTCTCACCCAGGCTGGAGTGCAGTGGTGCAATCTTGGCTCACTGAAACTTCTCCTGGGCTCAAGTGATCCTCCCACTTTAACCTCCTGAGTAGCTGGGACTATAGGTGTGTGCCACTATGCCCAGCTAGTTTTTGTATTTATTTATTTATTTTTTTTAAGAGATAGTTTCGCCACGTTGCCCAGGCTGGTCTCAAACTCCTGGACTCAAGTGATCTACCTACCTCTGCCTCCCCAAGTGCTGGGATTACAGGTGTGATCCATCCTGCTTGGCAAGTTAATAATTCTTAAGGAAGAGGGAAGGAAAAAGAGCTGGAAGGAGAAACGAGGCAAATGAGCGTATCTCGGATAATTGACCAGTTCATACTTTATTCACTATTTGCTTTGTTCTATTGATTTATGAAACAGATTCTCATACTTGTGCCATAGGAGTTTAATTATTGAGCTATAGAGTACACTTTATTGTTTGGGAGATCAGGAGAAACCACCTCCACTGCTTATTCTTCATTATTAGTGTTTTGGCTCTTCTCATAAATTCATTTTCTTGAATTGCTTTGTTAAAGAAAATTTATTGTGATTCTGCTTAGAATGTCATAAAATTGATTGTTAAATTAGAGATTGGGGTACTGGTAATGTGATACTAAGTTTTATCATCTAGGAGCATGGTAGATGCTTTCAGTGTGGGTGATAAAAGAAATAATGATTCAAGTCTTTTTTTATTCTACTCAAGAAAATTTTGTGCTTTTCTTTAGAGAGGCAGAGAAAATTTTCCATATGTTTATAGTTTTAGTTAATGTTATTATTAAAATATTTTCCTTATATTTTAAAAGTAATTATTATTGCCTATCAGAACATATTCTTTATAGATAACGTATAATCAATAAAATCAATTGGGATTTCCAATCGAGAGTTGGCAGTTCTATTTTATGCAAAATAATGATTGTTATGTTTCATGCTTTTTTCGTGTGTATTTTTTCTTTTCTATTGCGTTGGATAGAATTTTCAGGGCGGTACAACTTATAAAGATCATAGACACCATCCTTATGTCTTATGTCTAGCATTTCACAGTTGGAATGGATATAGCTAAAAAGTGGTGCAACTGGGGTTTAAGCCCCTTATACATCAAAAGCCTATGCTCTTTCCTTTTTGCTGTAATAACTTACTGTTACTGAGCATAGATAATGGAATTATTTTATTTATATTTTTAAATTTAAGTGATCCTAATTCTTTTAGTTACAGGCACTAACAAAACTTTGCCTTTTAACTCTAGCATTTCTATATTCTTTTTGTTAATTACATAATTAATACCTGGAGAATGAATTTTATAACTAGCATTGTGGTTATAAGGCAAACATGGAATTTTCTTTCAGTTTAAAAAAATGGTGACTTATTTTGTCTTCTCGAATACATTGTTATTTCTTTCTATTTCATTGCTTCATAGTTACCCCCAAAACTTAGTAACTTAAAACAATAATTTATTATTTTTCATGTTTATGTAGGTTGACTAAGTTCAACTATGTGGTTTTTGTCAGAGACACTCATGCAATTGAAGTTAGATGTTGGCTCCACTGGAGTGGACGGTTCACTCACGTGCTGGGCAGTTGATGCTTACTGTCGGCTGGGAGCTCAACTTCAGAGCCTATATTGGCTTCCTTATGTGGCTTGAACTTCTCATAGTACTTTAGCTGGCTACTAAGAGGGAGTTTTCCAAAAGTGAACATTCTAAGGGGCAACCGGGGAATCTGCCAGGCAGGCCACTTAAGTACTATTCATGGAACTGGCACGGAATCCTTTTTGCAGTGTTTTACTGACCAAAGAAATTTCAGGGTCCACCTAGATTCAAAGCACTAGAGCTGTGTTTCTCAACCAGGGACAATGTTGTTCCTCATTTTTTATTGTCATGACTGAGAAGCAAGCTGTCCTACTGTTATCTAGCGGTAGAGATCAGGAATCCTGCTAAACATCCTATGATGCACAGTACAGACCTCCACAACAAAGAATTATCTTGTCCAAAAGGTTTTTTTTTGTTTTGTTTTGTTTTTGTTTGAGACGGAGTCTCGCTCTGTCGCCCAGGCTGGAGTGCAGTGACCAGATCTCAGCTCACTGCAAGCTCCACCTCCCGGGTTTACGCCTTTCTCCTGCCTCAGCCTCCCGAGTAGCTGGGACTACAGGCGCCCGCCACCTCGCCTGGCTAGTTTTTTGTATTTTTTAGTTGAGACAGGGTTTCACCATGTTAGCCAGGATGGTCTCGATCTCCTGACCTCGTGATTCGCCCGTCTCAGCCTCCCAAAGTGCTGGGATTACAGGCTTGAGCCACCGCACCTGGCCTTATCTTGTCCAAAATGTTAATAATGCCAAGATTGAGAACCCAGATTAGAGAGAGAGATTCCACTCTTGCTGTGGGAATGGCAAGATCACATTGCAGGAGAGCTTGTGGAATGGGAGGTGTTGTTGTGGCTATTGGTGGAAAATATAATCTACCACACATCTCTTCCTCCCTTTCATGTTTTCCATCCTCTTCATGTTTTATTTTTTATTTTTATTTTTTTAAATAATTTCAACTTTTATTTTAGATTCAGGGATTCATGTGCAAGTTTGTTACCTGAGTGTATGGTGTGATGCTGAGGTTTGGGTATGATTGATATCATCATTCTGATACTGAACATAGTACTCAATAGTTAGTTGTTTTTTTGGTTTTTTTTTTTTTGAGACAGAGTCTTGCTCTGTCGCTTAGGCTGAAGTGCAGTGGCGTGATCTTGGCTCACTGCAAGCTCCGCCCCCTGGGTTCATGCCATTCTCCTGCCTCAGCCTCCCGAGTAGCTGGGACTACAGGCGCCCGCCACCACCCCCAGCTACTTTTTTTGTGTGTGTATTTTTAGTAGAGATGGGGTTTCACCGTGTTAGCCAGGATGGTCTCGATCTCCTGACCTTGTGATTCGTCTACCTCAGCCTCCCAAAGTGCTGCGATTACAGGCGTGAGCCACCGTGCCTGGCCAATAGTTCATTTTTTAACCGTTGCCCCCTTCCACGCTACCTCCTCTAGTAATCTCCAGTGTCTGTTGTTGCCATCCATATGTCCATGAGTACCCAGTGCTTAGCACCCTCTTGTTAGTCGGAACATGTGGTATTTTATTTTCTATTTCTGCATTAGTTTGCTTAGGATTATGACATTCAGCTACATCCCTGTTGCTGTAAAGGATATGACTTTATTCTTTTTTATGGTTGCATGGCATTCCATGGTGAATATGTACCACGTTTTCTTTATCCAATCCACCATTAGTGGACACCAAGATTGATTCCATGTCTTTGCCATTGTTAATAGTGCTGTGATGAATATATAAGTGAATGGGTCTTTTTGGTAGAACAATTTATATTCTTTTGGATACATACCCAGTAATCCAGTTGCTTGGTTGAATGGTAGCTCTGTTTTCAGTTCTTTGAGAAATCTCCAAAATGCTTTACACAGTGGCTAAACTAACTACATTCCCACCAACAGTGTATAAGTGTTCCCTTTTTTCCACAGCCTCACCAGTATGTTGTCACTTGACTTTTTAATAATTGCCATTCTAACTTTATGTTTTATTGCTTTGTCTTGGTTTCCCCAAGTGCTGATCTAAAGTTCAGGTTCTACAACAAGCATTTATTTGCTCTGGAGGACTCCCATACACTCCATATCTCTGAGATGATGCACAGTCTAATATAGGCCCTTATGCCAGTCTTGTGGTTTGGGAACCTAGGCAGGGCATCACCAGAGGAATATGTGTTTCATTACACTCAATTGGTTTTTTTTTTTTGCTTTCCAAGGGTGCTATGTTGTTTACACCAGCTACCTCTGTGTTAGCTCCAGAGCTAAAAATGTGTCCTGGCGCTTTCCTTATTCCTTGAGAACTTTTCTTTTTGCGTTTTTGAGTTGTGTCTTTGCTTTTACCAGTGCTTCTGTAGACTAGAATCCACACTTGGGTCCGTGACTCTGTGGATAGATCTTTCTTCATTGCCACCAGACCCTCACATAAATTGGTTGGATAGAGATCCATAGCTCTTTCCTGCAAATTCCCTTCATATCTTCCCTTTATTTCATGGGAATTATTTTCCAATGATAGCCTGTTCCTATGTTCTCTGTTTGCCGAACCTCTTCCTGTGACTTAATTCCAAGACCCTTCAAGATTGCCTACTACAAACTTAGGGATCTTCCTAGTTTGGGGCTGATGCTCTAATCTCACTGTTTATGTAAGTATTTGATCCTCTGGATTAATATCATGGGGGATTTTATCTATCTAGCAATTTCCGGTGTTTCTCTATAATTAGAATTTTATTCAAATTTGCCACCCTGTTTTTAATAAAGCTCTGAAAATTCCAGTTTTTCAGACTTACAAGATAATATTTATCTTAATCAAGAATATTCTGTTTGCTTTCTCACTGGGAACTAACCAGTTTACACGTATCTTCTGTCTTTAACACTTAGGTATTGAGCATCCTCTCCTTACTTAGAGTACGGAACAGTCATGAAGATGGCCACTTGAGTTTTTTCTGCCTAATCATTAGGAGCCAGTGATGTGGTCTGAATTTATGTCCCCACCCAAATCTCATGTTGAGCTGTAATCCCCTGTTGGAGGAGGGTGTGGTGGGAAGTGATTTGATCATGGGGGCAGATTTCCCTCTTGCTGTTCTTGTGGTAGTGAATTCTCATGAGATCTGTTTGTTTAAAAGTGCATAGCGCCTCCCTCTACTCTCTTTTCCTGCTTCCCTAGTAATGTAAGACGTGCCTGCTTCCCCTTTGCCTTCCACCATGATCATAAATTTCCCAAGGCCTCCCCAGCCATGTTTCCTGTACAGCCTACAGAACTATGAGTCAATTAAACCTCTTTTCTTTATAAATGACCCAGTCTCAGGTAGTTCTTTACAGCAATGCAAGAACTGACTCCTACAGTCAGATATGCATGGATATTTGATTCCATATTCTCTGAATTTTTTCCCTTCTTAGACATAGTTAATCCTTCCTTCTGTTGTTTAGACACCATTTGAGTCAATTGTATCCTAATAATGTTTTGTCAATACTTAACTATAAATATTACTTTACTGTTGCATAATTTATTTATAAAACTTGATTGGAAATCACATTTTTAAAATGTTCTATTAAAAATTAGTCTTTTCCGAACATTTAGCAAGACAGCTATATTTTAAACATTAAATGTTACTTTTCCTAAAAATTGAAGAAACAAAAACCCAAAGGCAGACCCTAGATTTTTTTTTTCTGATGTTTTCTGAGTAGTAAGGGTTTTTGAATCCTCTCTATAACAAAAGAAGCAAAAAGGTAATATTTATATGACTAGAAGCTTAGCGGTGAGCTGCCTGAAACTGCATGATTTCTGTTTTCTAAATAGAGAAATATTTTTTCTCCATAGTTGCCTTTTTATCTGCAATGGCTTTCTTTCATTTTTTGGAAGAAACAATTTTCAGATTTTTCCACTTAGTCTTAATTGATTACTTAACTCAGTCATGTATATTCTTGTGATACTTTCTGTTAAATCCTTCCTTTAGCAACCATCACACACTGGGTCAGATAAATGTAAATTCTGACAGAACTTGGGCTAATCCTCCTCCACTATAGTCTCCCCCCATAATTATTGTTCTCTATTTAATATTAAGTACTTTTAAACCAATATCTTCAGTAACCTTTAAAAGGTTACACAAATGTATAGTGATTTTCCAAAAGCTCTTCTCTTTTGGCCTCTTATTCTTTTTCGGTAGAGAATTTACTTTAGCCAAGAGTGTGATGTCACACTGACTAGGATGGGTCTAAGTCAGAAGAGATTAATATCTACAGTTCTTTACAATTTAATATTCAAATGCATTAGAATATTCTAATAAGGAGGAGTATGAGAGATACGCATCTTGAAGCTTATCTGATTATGTCTTCAATTTGTTGCTAGATTTTATAATAACTTATAAAATCTATATCAGGGTTTAATGATCAGTCTAGCTGAAGTTCTAGACAAGCTGAATTTCTAGATAAAAATTGATGTCCATGAAGTAATTCCAAGACATATAGTTGACAGATAATCTTGAATTGAGAATATTTTTACTCTTGGCAGTAATTTTCTGCTGAGATCTATAGCCATAGAAATTTCTACACCGATGTTCCTTAACTTGTCCAGTGTTCAGTAAACCCATTGTGAGTTGAAAATATCATAAGTTGAAAATGCATTTAATAACCTAACCTATTAAACATCATAACTTAGCCTAGCCTACCTTAAACAAGCTCAGAAAATTTACATAAGCCTACAATTTGGCAAAATTATTTAACATAGGTATATTTTATAACAAAGTGTTGAATATCTTGTGTGATTGACCAGTATACTGAAAGTGAGAAACGGAATAGTTGTGTTGGTACTAGAAGTACAGCTTTTACCAAATGTGTATCACTTTTTCACCATCATAAAGTAAAAAAATCCAGAGGTGAACCAGCTTAAGTCAGGGACTGTATGTATTCTGAAGATGATTAAATTATACTAAATCTGTATTGTAAATATTAGTTGCTAAAATAGGAAATAGGTTAAAACCTACTCCCCTTGATTATAGGATTTTTAAAAATATAAATTGATGTGCTAATAGTTCCATAAGTTATTCTTAGCCTCGATTAATGTTCTAGGCATTTATCTGCAGATTACTTAAATTTATCTCTGCTGTTATTAGTCATTGGATAAAGTCCAGGCTATTAACAAACTTGAAAATCGTTGAAAAGGAAGAATAGATTTATTAACCCAAAATATGATGATTACCTTATCAGGTTTCAAAATTTTTGTTTTGACTTTTGTTCTTCATTCAAGGTTATTTACCAAAATATATATGTTGAAATGATCTTGGCCATCACCAGTTGGTATCATAATGCAATCACTCTCATTTATACCTACATTGAGCTTAAGTCTATCACTTTCTGCAATATAGAACTGGAATATTACGGAGTGGTTTCCAGGGAAACTTTACATTTAAATAAGAATGGAAGATTCACTCTATATAGACCTCAAATAATTTTTCACTAGGGGCTAAAATCTAAAAGCATGTGAGAAACCGTCAGACTTCTTGTGTTATCTAAATAGGTGCATTTAACCTTACCTGAAGAAAGGCATAAGTGAAAGTATTCAGGAAACACTTGCATATCTAGAAACATAGCCATGGAAATATGTAAGGGAAGTGGCACAGGCTTTGGAGTCAGTCACACAAAGGTTAGAATCACAGCTCTGCCATTTTTATATTTCTAAAAATCATATAATCAAAGGAAATAGATTTCTATCCTGCTTAGTTTTAGCAACTAATATTTGCAATATAGATTTGGTATAATTTAATCATCTTCAGAACACATACAGTCCCTGACTTAAGATGCCATTTACTAACTTGGGCAAGTTACTAACTTGCTTTTCTTCAGAAACCTCAAGTAAGCAGGGAATATAACTACTTTTGAAGAGTATAATGCATGTCAAAATGTCTAACACAGTGCCTGATATATAGTAGATATTAAAAAAATGGTAGCTTATCTTCCTGTATTGTCTTTTAAAACATTTTAAATTTTAAGTTTTTATGGGTAGATAGTAGATGTATATAGTTATGGTTACATGAAATATTTTGATATAGGCATACAATGCATAATAATTACACCAGCATAAATGGGGTATCCATCATGTCAGGCATTTATCCTTTCTTTGTATAGCAAACATTTCGATTATACTATTTTAGGTATTTTAAAATGTACAATAAATTATTAACTATAATGCTATCCTGTTATGCTATCAAATACTAGATCTTATTCATTCTAACTATATTTTTGTACCCATGAACTAACTCCATTTTCCCCTTCCCCCCACCTCCATTAAGTTCATACAAATGAGCGAGGCAGATTTTGTCATGATAATCTCAGACTCCAATGTATCAGCAGTATGACCCTGAGGTTCTCTCTAAGATGAGGAACTATTCTAAGAAAACAAGGAGAACTCTCTAAAATGAGGAACTATTCTAAGAAAACAAGGAAACCTTACTGGGCCCTGTGTAAATTTTTTTTTTTTTTTTTTTGGAGTAAACTTGCCTCTCTGTCAAAGCTGGAATACAATCTCAAGCCCTTTGGGAGGTTGGGGATTGAGATCAGTGAAATAACATCAGTGAAGATCAGCTGACACCTCCCTGAAGGCTTGAGCACAGTACAACCTCAGATGTAAGAGCCAGGAGCGGAGGGAGGAGTAGAGGGCAAGAGATCTTAGGGGAGTAGCCCCCACAGTCAGGCAAAGTATCCTTTTGATGATTCAGCTTTGAAGCCGATGTTGTTGGTGACTGTGCCTGGAGAACAGCACTCTAACTGGGAAAAGAAAACAAAATAGAGGAGTTAATTGAATAGTAATCGGTATGATTTGCCTTTGCCTAAGTTATAGGCAATTGGGAAAAGAGAAAATATTTCCCATTGCCTGGGACATGATTTCAATGCTTGAAGATTTAATTTCAGCTCAAAAAAGTTGGTCGTTGTTGTTGTTGTTTTTGAGGCAGGGTCTCACTCTGTCACCCAGGCTGGAATAGAGTGGCGTGATCACGGCTCACTGCAGCCTTGACCTCCTGGGATCAGGTGATCTGCCCACCTCAGCCTCCTGAGTAGCTGGGACCACAGGCACACACCACCATTTTTACTTTTTTTTTTTTTGTAGAGACAGGGTTTTGCCATGTTGTCCAGGCTGCTCTCAAACTCCTGAGCTCAAGTAATCCGCCTGCCTCCACCTCCCAAATTGCTGGGATTAGAGGTGTGTGCCACTGTGCCTAGCCTGTGTTGCTTTTTAAATGGATCTAGCTTTGTTACATTTGGGTCTTGACAAGGTTATCAACTTAAAGGGAGGGTATTGGGCTCTTCCTTTTATTTTTCTCTGACATTCTTTTGTACCCAAATTTGCATTTCACAGGGTCAGAAAACAATGCCAACTGGCAGGCTATGTACTGAAAAATACCTTTTTCTTTTTTGGGTAATGGGAAGAGGTGTATGGGGAGTCTCAAGAAAGCTTAGATACCATTCTAAGTTTAGAGTTCTAAGTTTACCATTCTAAGCCTAGAATTTAGAATTTATTTTCAGGAAAGCTGGGAGCCATTGAAGGTTTTAACATTGCACTATAAAAAGTACTAATAGCTATTTTTGGATATGTGGATTTAAAAGTTTGTTTTCTATGGCTGCCATAACAAATTACTACAGGTAGTCTAAAGCAACACAAATTTATTATGTTACAGTACTCTAGGTCAGAAGTTTCGAAGATTTTACTGGACTAAAATCAAGGTGTCAACAGAGTTACGCCCCTTTCTGGAGAGAGTCTGTTTCCTTGCTCACTCAGATTGGTTGCAGAATTCAGTACAGCTGTGATTCTAAAACTAAAATCCCCATTTCCCTGCCAGTTGTCAGGTAAGAGCCCTTCCCAGCTTCTAGGCACTGCTCACATTCTGTGCCTTGTGGTTCCCTTTTTATTTTTTCTGTTTTCAAAGCCTTCAATAGCTGGTCAGTTTCTTCTCATGCTTTGAATCTCTCCTGCCTCTTGTTCTGTTATTGCATCTCCCCAACAAAATCTTCTGCCTTCCTTTTGCACTTTTTTTGTTTGTTTTTTGTTTTTGAGACAGAATCTCGCTCTGTCGCCCAGGCTGGAGTGCAGGGGCGCGATCTCGGCTCACTGCAAGCTCTGCCTCCCGAGTTCACGCCATTCTCCCGCCTCAGCCTCCCAAGTAGCTGGCACTATAGGCACCCGCCACCACGCCTGGCTAATTTTGTTTTTGCATTTTTAGTAGAGACGGAGTCACTGCGTTAGCCAGAACGGTCTCAATCTTCTGACCTCGTGATCCGCCTGCCTCGGCTTCCCAAGGTGCTGGGATTACAGTTGTGAGCCACCGTGCCCGGCCGTTTTCACTTTTAAGGCCTATGTGGTGACATTTGACTCACCAGATAATCTAGGATAATCTCCCAATTTCGATGTTCATAACCAGAATCACATCTGATTATATTATATTATATTCATGAGATTAGAGTGTGGACATCTTTGCAGGGCCATTATTCTGCCTACTACAAAACTCATTAAAGTATAAATTGTATTTTAAACCATAAGAGTAGAAAATATTACCCAAGGAGAATGTGCAGTTTTTTCTTGACTCTTCACCTGCTCGAAGGTTACTTTACCCATTCTTGTCCTACATGTCCCAATCTTTTGGATATCTGGAATTACTCCATCACCTATAACAGAATGCTGTGGACTGTGTGAGGCTTATAAACAACAACAATTTATTTCTCACGGTTCCGGAGTCTGGGAAATTCAGGATCCAGGCATAGCAGATTTGGTGTAAGATGAAATTCACTTCCTGGTTCATAGACTGCTGTCTCTCGCTGTAACCTCACATGGCAAAAGGAGGAGGTGAGCTCTCTGGGCTCTCTTTTATGAGGGCATGAATCCCATTTGTGAGGGTTCTGCCTTCATGAACTCATCACTTCCTGAAGGCCTCACCTCCAAATACCATCACTTTGGGGATTAGGTTTCAACTTACGAATTTTGGGGGGACACAAACACTCAGTCTGTAGTAGTGCTTTACCAATTTCTCAAGCATAGGACTGACTATTTTAGGACCATGGTCTGTGGCTAAGCCCAGTTTCTGCCCTTCACCTCATCTCAGCCATCTCTGCCTTTCAAGCTCTGTTGCTGCCTGTATCTTCTTTGGATTTATATGACATCTTCACCTTTCACTGGAGCTGCCAAACTCGCTTGTGGACTTGATTTATGATTGTTGCCTTGTTCTGAAGTTTTGTTTTTCACTTTCTACTCTTCCACTAACTCACTCTCTCTCTGAACATACTGCAATCTATGTCGCACTGAGATGAGGTATGACTTTTTTTAGGAGAGCTTATCCCAGTACCCAAGATCTTAGCCACAAGTGAGAGCTTCAAGTCCTTTGAGTGGAAAGAGAGGGAGGCAAATGAATAGGAGCCAACATCTTTTGTGATGCTGTAGACTCCCATGTAACACTGAGGCTAATAGCAAGGGATTTAGAATTTGACAATTTTGGGTTCCATTTCAGGCTCTGGTATCCACCAGCTATGGGCAATGTTAAATAACCTCTTTTAGCCTGCATTTTCTCATTTGTAAAGCTGGAACAAAAGATAACCTCAAAGGTTTGTTATAAGCATTAAATGAGATGATGAATGTAATCCAGGACAGTGTAGTAAATGCTCATTTCATGATTTGATCTTAGTTCTTCACATCATTGTAGGATACAGAGACACAAACAAGAAAACATTGGCTACTGGTATGCTACATTCCCAAATTTTCATTTGGAGATTTTATTTTCAACTGAGGGAAAATTATCTGCTTGTATAGTCCATGGCAGAGCCAGTGGAATGCAGAGGGAGAAGTAGGGTCTCACTTGTCCTTAGCAGTGTTCTCAATCCAGGATACATATTTGTAAACATTGGTGTAGATGCCGACATCCCCTCCCATGAAGTGCCCGACCTCGATCCCCTGGAGCTTGTCTTTGCAGATGACAGTAGCAACGGCCACCTCCTACCAGAGATCGTGAAGAGATAGAGATAGAGAGAGAAAGAGAGAGAGAGAGAGACACAGAGAGAGAGAGTCAGATCTCACAGGAACCCTAGTGTCCCGCTTGGGTGAGCCCTGTCTGCAGGCGTATGCTGGACTCATGAAAAGAGGACTGAATCGGGGACAGGAAGCTTGAGCCTTTCTCTCACTTTGCTGTAATTAGCTTTGTGTGACCTTGAGAAAGTCAGAGGACAGTCTGTCTAGAAATCACATGTAAAATGGGTGAGACTCCATTTTTTGAACTGGTGAAGGCATTTTCTATTTGTGAAAAGTCTGATTTCTTTTTAAAGAAATGCCTGTTTTCACAATTTTACTTGTAGTTGTAAGAATGAATACCTAGCAAATGGTGTGTTTAACTGGAAGTACTTTATAATGTCCTTTAATGAATAAAGACAATTTAAGGGGAGCCCATTACTGAAGAAACAATGCTGGCTTCACAGCAGCCTTATCAAATTCTCAAGAAATCATTTAGACATCTAAAAAAGTTTTTACATCAAGGTAAATAGTTAACTGGGCATATGCAGGTAAATGAAAGCTGAATACAGAGAAAAGATTACCCCAAAAATTCGGCTGAATACTTTCACAAATTTCACACATAAGGAATTCCTGTGGCTTTTTCCTTGTTCTGTTTTCTGGCATTCTTTATCAGACATCACAGGGGCCTCCAGGTTCTGCCGCAAGTCAGGGTGTCGGCCTGAGGGAGATGGGGATAAAATAAAACATCCTGTTGACAATTGTTATTTAGTCCTTCTAACCACCAGCCTATATTTCAACTGGTATCTTTTTGTGTGTGTTTAAAGAAAATAAGGAATGCGAAAAGGGAGAAATCATCAAGAGCATGGTTATGAGCTAATCTTGAGGATTTTGAAAAAGGCTTTATGTCTCTTTAAGGTAGAGTTTAGTTTTAATTGATGGCCTGAGTCAGTTCTCAGAGGGGTCCTTTACAAGTGAAATGGCATGTATGAGAAGTAGGACCACACCTTCTTCATGTGAATTGTGCCTCTGCCAATCAGGAAGGGCTGGGCCTCTGTGCAGAGTCAGATGGCCTGGTGGCTCCAGCTGCCAAAGCCCTGCAGAGGCAGTGGGGCATTAGACACCCTGGGAAAGGAGGAGTTTTGTTTCTCTGGGCACGTCTCTGTTTGCCAGACCACTCAGGTAGCATCTCCACTGGGTCTCCTTTCATTCTCCTTTCCTCCTCTCAGCTATGAGGATATGGATGTTCCTCTTAAAGGGCAACTGTTGACCCTGATTTGCTGTGGAAGGCACACTTACCACTGTTTTCTTGGCTCCAGTCCAAACCTGAAAGTAGACAGACAGTGCCTGGCCGGACATTGGTGGTAGCAAGGGGAAGGGGCTGGACTTTGGGATTGAGCATGGCAGGCTTAGCCAGCTTGATGAGCATGAGGTCATCCTGTGGGGCACTATCACTGTAGTTCCAATAGCGGACGATCTGAATGGGGTTAATTGTCTGTTCAGTACCATCTCTGACTCTACTCTTGAAATTTCCCAGCATCACTTTCAGATTTCTGGAGGGAGAGGAGTTGGAAGTAATCATTATCATCATCATCATCATCATTGCTAAGATACTGAATGTTACAAAGTGCCAGGAATTATACCAAGTGCTTTTTCTGGATTATCTCATTTGACTCACAAGTCTATGCAGTGGATTCTATTTTTATCCCCATTTAGTGCATGAATTAATGGGGCACATAGGAGTAATTCACTCAGGGTGATATAGTAAGTAGTGGAGCCCTTCACTACATTTTAATGTCGTGTTCTTTAATGTAGTGCCCCCTGGTTGTGACAACCAAAACTATCTTCAGACATTGCCAAGTGTACCCTGGGGAGAAGTCACCCTTATTTGAGAACCACTGATCTAGAATGAACAGTAGCTGTTTTGAGGTTGGGGATGCCCAAATACTCAACGGTAAATAGCAGTGAGCTGGGGCCAGCACCCAGCTGGGTTTGATGAGGACGCCCACACAGGGGTTGAAGTGAGACTTCAGGTATACCAAATAGGGAGCAGGGTCTTCTTTCTGAACAGATGAGTCAGCAAATAAAAATGTCCCTGAGAAAATTACAAAAATAAGGTAAACAGTCTCCTACTTGAAAAGGAATCTGGATGACTCTTAAACAGTTACCAATTGGCCAGGAAGTGTTAACATCTTTGACATGTTTTTCTAATAAGAATGTAAATTAAAATGATATGCCATTTTATCTCATATTTATAGTAATTTTGTTTAATATTGATAATATTCAATCTGAGTATAATGAGACTCTCATCACTGCTAGTAAATTGATTCCATCTTCTTGAAAAGCAATTTAGAAATAGGCATCAAGAATCATACATTGTTTATAACCTGTGACCTAATCATTCCAACCCCAAGAATCCATTCTAAAGGAAAAACTCAGTATAGACAAGGTTTACAAACAAGTATGCTCATATTAGTACTATTTATAATAGCTGAACATTGGAAACATAAACATCTGACATAGTAGTGTTGGACATTGAAATGAAGCACATGAAAAAGTGGAACATCATGTAATAAAAATTAAACTATTTAGAATATTAAACAGTGAGATAAATATTAATAATGCTTATTTAAGTTAAAAAGAACAAGAAAATTGTGGATATAATCTATTTGTCTCAAAACATAAATGAAAAACCATGTAAATGCAAAGAATATATAGAGTCTGGGAGTAAACTCGAAGTGTTAGCATGTGTTGACTAAGAGGTGGGATTATGAATGATGCTTATTTTTCTACTTAAAAAATGTCTAAATTTTGTAATATGAACGTATATTGTTTTTATAAATGAATTATTTAAAACATACCCTAGAGAATAAAGGGGAATAAGGCTGATTCTAGTACCAGAAATAAAGCACTGTTCTTGTCTTGTCTTCTCTTGGTACTCCTGTTAATCTTCCCCAAGCCTGGGCCTGTACCTCACCACACCCTTCTGTGTGATCACACAGTTAGGAACCCCAAAGAGAAAGGGTAGACTATCAACAAGGGCAAGAGACATTGAGCTCTCTCTAGCAGGCACTATTCTAAGTGCTTTACATAGATTTATTTAATCTTCACAATAATTCTATAATATAGGTAGTCATACCCCCATTTTGAAGAAATTGAAGCACAGAAGAATTAATTGGCTAATCTCACACAGCTAATGTGTGATACAACCTAGGCAGTCAGAGAGTGGTGGGAAATGCCTCACCTCCAAATTTGGTCATCAGAAGAACCCCACGTGGGGCAGGGACTACAGAAGGCAGGGCCCTAGTATTTGATCTTTTGTTTCTACCTTCTCTGTTTCCTGCATTCTGAGTCTTCAAAGTTTTAGAAACAGATGAATATCAGAGGTCAAAATGAGTTCTGTGTCCTTGTGACCACACTGGGACTTAGCTGGATGGTGATGAGGCTCACCTTTTTCAATAATTAGGGTTGGCAGGAGGACACTCACTGTTAAGCCTTCTCCGGGGCACATGTGTGCCTTAACCCACCCTATAGCTTAACACTAGAAAAGTGGGCTCAGCCTATCTGGAGAGCCTTTGGATGGAGTCTAAGAGGCAGGACCCCTAATTCTGCCGATGACACTATTTTTGACTCTTTTTCTGCACCCTTCGCAGTCCAGCCTCTGTCTCACCCCATCCGTTAACCTATGCCTCACAGGACAGAGTACAAGGTCTGGAGTACATACCAGTGAGGACACCCAAATAGAAGATAAATTTCATGGTGATCCAGCTCTTCCCCCTGTAAGATGTAGAAGAAAATCAGCAGAGTGTGGAGTGGTTGCTTAGTTGTCTCCTCAGGAACACCTGGTAGACTCAGTGGCTATGGTTAGGTACGGGGACACTCCATGGGATTGGAAAGCAGCTCTGGGCATAAACAGGGGAGGGAGATGGCTTCAGAGTGAGAGATGAAAGCCCTTCTGTTCCAGGGAAGGTGGAGGACTGTGCCTCTGTTGGCGCATTTCAGGGAAGGAAACTCCTGGATTCAGCTCCTTCTATCTGGTACCCCTAAAAGCATATCTATTTGAGGGTAGTTCAGTGGTCTGTGGAAATGGCAGCTCTAGGCTCAGGACTTATCTTCCCCACAGAGTTTCTGAGACCAGGGCTGTGAGGGACAATATTCTTTACCTTAGCTCACGGAGAAAGTGTCCTGAGGTTTGCTGTGAACTTCCTAATAGTTATTTATACTCTCCCCAGCCCCTCCCATCTTTGTTACACTAGCTTCATGTGTCCCTTTGATCACTATTTCATCACTCAGTCATCAGCACTAAGTTGGTGTTTGTTGTCCTGACCAACAGCATTGAGCCAAGAAAATATGGAAATGAAAAGCATTCATAGAACAGTTATCTTGATAGTTGGGGAATTGTTTACAGTCTAGATGACATTAGGCCTCGTGACAATTCAGAAGGCAGTACCTCTAATACTTAAAGATTCAGACTAATAATAGACTACCAAAGTCATCCTTGGATAACTGGGAGCACAGTCTAACAAGAAAAAGAGCGGTAACACTAATAGCTGATATCCTCTAAGCATTTACTGAATCCTAGACACTGAGCTAAGATCTTTATGGACTTGTTAGTAGAGATTTTATATCAGATTAGTCTGAGATGTAAAATTCATTATACTTTGTATCACTCTAACACTTTAAAGTTTCTTAAACCCATAATCTCATTCCAAATGTCACAACAACCTTAGAAAGAAGAGATAGGGCTGGGCCTGGTATCATTATTTCTGGTGTGTGGGTGGCAGAACTGAAGCAGAGAGAATCTGAGTGATTTTCCCAAAGTTACATGTGGCAGATGATGAGAAGTAGGCCTTGTTACTGGTGTAGGGTTGCAGGTCCCCCACCGGGTTACTTAAGGGTGTATGGCCACTGCTTGAACCTTAATGGCCAATGGAGCAGGTGTCCTTGATGGCCAAGTGGTGAGTCAAGGCCATGGTGCCCAGCCACGGAGCAGGTGTCCTTGAGTACCCAAACATCACAGAAAATATCTGAGAACCTAAGGAAAACAGTCCCATCATGCACACACAGTAGGCAAAGAGCCAGAAAATTAGCTTAAAAGCAGCTTAGAGATGCAAAGTGAGGCAGGTCTCTAAAGCTGTTCTCTGCTATCTAGGAGTGTCTCATATGTAAGTCCTAATAAACTTATCCACTGGCCAAGCTGGACTTGTCTGAGTCATTCTTTGGTCTCTTGGCTCCCTCCTACTTTGAGGGGAAGGTTTTTTAAAAATATGATTCTGGATTTTTCTTGTTACAACTAGCATCACAAACGGGGTCAGAGAGAACAAACATCGAGCCAGGAATGGGTGTCTATGGTGGGGAATCCCTGGGCAGTCAGCAATGTCTATGTGAAGTGGAGTTGCCCAACTGCACAACCTTTGTGGGCCACCGCATGAGTACAGGGATGCTTGGAAAACACTGGCAAGGACTGAATACCTATTGCAAGAAGCCAAGATATTAAAGTATGATAATGATAGTAAATGTTATTGCAATAAGACTGGCTAATCACAAATCATTAGAGCAGGAAAGGGAGAAAGGGTAGAAACTTCTGCAGAAGTTCAAAGCCATGGTTTTCTAATCCTCCAGCTGGTTACATATTGTGACCCTTTCTTGTGCACATTTTAAAACTGATGGGCAAATTACAACAAGAAAAATTCAGAGTTCAGATGGTTAATCTACAACTATAGAATTAAGTAGAGTCTTCTAAAGCTCTCTATTTCTCTTTCTTTTTCTGCCTGCTTTGAATCTACTGTTATTAAGCTACCGGTATTGAGATAAAACTAATTCAAGGCCAGTTTGAGATTTCATTTTTCTTATACTGTTCAGCCAGTTCTAGCTAAAATGTAAAGAATTAAACTCATTTGGAACTGAAAAAACTATTTTCTGGCTGGACATGGTGCCTCGCTCATAATCCCAACATTTTTTAGGAGGCTGAGGTAGGAGGATCACTTGAGCCCAGGAGTCTGAGATCAATCTGAGCAAGGTGGTGAGACTCTGTCTCTACAGAAAAATCTAAAAATGTAACTGGGTATAGTGGCTTATGCCTGTCTCAGCTACTTGGGAGGTGGAGGCACAAAAATCCCTTGAGTTCAGGAGTTTGAGGTTGCAGTGAGCTGTGATTACACCACTATGCTCCAGACTTGGTGAGAGAATGAGGCCCCATCCTAAAAATAAATGAATAAATAAAATAAAAATTGTTTTCTTTGTGTTTACCTAGGAGATTATGTTTTATATCCTAAATTTATAACACTATGGTTTGTATTGATACCCATTTAACTGCAATATCATGCACAAACTCTAGTCTGTATAGCTCCAGTCCCCCCTTTCATGTTGTTGTCATAAAGTATATCTTTGTCTATTGCATAACCAAGAAAATAGATTTATAATTTTAATTCTTTTGTCTTGTAAATTTTGTATGAAATAAAAGGTGGAGTTAGAACAACCAAAAATACAATAAAACATTTTTATATTCGTCCATGTAGTTATCTTTAGTTAAGATCTTTATATACTCATTAACTTGAAGTTTCTGTCTAGGGTTCTTCCTCTTCAACCTGAAGGACTCCTTTTAGTATTTCATGTAGGGAAGATACTGGTACCAAACTCCCTTAACTTTCGTATATCTGAGAATGTCTTAATTTCTTCCTGTTTTTTTGAAGGATGGTTTAGTTGAACACAAAATTCTTAGTTGAAGAATTTTTTTCCTCTAAGTATTAAATGTACTACCTTACTACTTTTAGCCTACATAATTTCTGATAAAAAACTGACAGTTGATCTTATGAGAATCCCATGTATGTGACAAGGTGCTTCTCTTTTGCTGCTTTCAAGTTTCTCTCTTTGTTTTTTGACTGATTATAATGTGCCTTTGTGTGGATCTCTCTAAGTTTCTCCAGTTTGAGTTCGTTGAGCTTCAGTGATGTGTAGATTCATGTTTTCAACAAATTTGGGAAGTTTTAGGCCATTATTTCTTAAATACTTTTTATGCACATTTCTCTTTATTTCTTCCTTCTGGGGTTTCCATTATGTGTATGTTCAAGTGCTTGATGGTGTCCCACAGGTACCTTAGTCTGTGTTCATTTTTCTTCTTTCTTCTTTCTGCTCCTCAAACTGGATAATAGCAATTGTCGTGTCTTCAAGTTTGCTGATTATTTCTTCTAGCTTAAATATGCCATTGAACCTCTTTAATAAATTTCCCGCTTTATTAATTATTATACTCTTTAGCTCTAGAATTTCTGTTTGGTACCTTTTTTTCTATTAAAATATTTTTCTCTAAACATTTAAAAAATGTATATTGACATTCTCATTTTTTTCATACATCATTTTCCTGAGTGCCTTTAGTTCTTTGTACCTATTTTTCTTTAGTTCTTTTGAACATATTTAAGACAGTGATTTAATGCCTTGGTTTATTAAGTTCAATACTGGTCTTCCTCAGGAATGGTTTCTGTTGATGTTGATTTATTTTGTTCTTTTGAATGGACTATACTTTCTTATTTCTTTGAATACTTTGTGATTTTTTTGTTGAACCGCAGACATTTGGATATTATAGAGTCACAATTCTGTGAGTCAAATTATTTGTCTTCCCAAAAGTTTGTTGCTGTTTTTTTATTGTTGAAGCCTTTTTTTTATTGTTGAAGTAGACATCCACTTGTTTAGTGATTTTGGAATACTAATTTTATAAAGACTGTATTCCTAGACATATATGGTCATTGAAGTCTCTGTTTCTTTAGCTGTGTTTAGCTAATGTTTTGAGAGAGATTTCACTGAATTCCTGGAACACAATACAAAAAAACAAAACAAAGCAAAAACTTCAAAAGCTAACAAACAACAAAAAAGTCAAAACACAAGTAAACAAGGAAACAACAACAAAAAAAACCCACCCAAACAATCTCTTTCATCTTAGTAGGTTGACTCTGTGCTGGTGTAGTTCTCCAGTACGTAACCAGGCTTAAACTGAACCTAGACGTCAGTCAAAAGTAAACGGTTAGGATCTTTTTTGATCTTTTCTGATCATGTATTTTGCCCCTAGATAAATGTGTGATTTTCTAAATTTCCCAGTATATATTGTTTCTTTTGAGTTCCATAGTTTCCCAAAGAAACTTTCCCTGACATTTCCTCTGAGACTTTAGATGGTGTATTATATGTCTCAATAGTAATCTTTTGCCCTGCAGAATTTTTGTTTTATGATATTCTTACACAATGGCTGCCACTTTTTGCCATGAGTAGAATCTGTGTTAAGTGAAACAAAGATTAGCACATTGTTCCAGTCCTTCAGGTAGTCCAGACAGATTAGAATAGACATACATAATACTTTGTGAATGAGGTTTGCTCTGCACCCTCTGGAACCAGAGGGTGATACAGGGGATACAGGCTGTCATTTTCAAGACTGCTGGTGAGGTGGGGAGAGGGTGGGCAAAGGTAAGTAAAAACACCGTGAAGCTTTCCTAATGTTTTTGAGTTGTGTTTTTTTTCTTGTATCAGTGTTCACTTGGTTGCTGAAAAACTGAATGTTTTCTGAAATTCTAATAAAGTTGATTTTGGGAGTTTCGGGTTGTTTTTGTCTTTTCAATTAAGAGTCAGGAGCTTGAAGCTGCCTATTCCACTATTTTCTCATGCTACTCATCCCTGGCCTCTGGGTTTTGATGTGTATTCATCAGGTTTCTCTAGAGGAAGAGAGCGAATAGTATATGTGTATACACACATGCACATGCACACACACACATACACATACACTCCCTTTCATATGTATATGAAAGGGAATTTATTAGGGAGAATTGGCTCACATGATTACAAAGGTGAAGTCCCCAAATAGGTTGCCTCCAAGGTGGGAAATGAGAAAAGCTGGTAGTGTAGCTCAGTCCCAGTTCAAAAGCCTCAAGACCAGGAAAGCTGACAGTATAGCTTCCAGTCTGAGGCAGGTTGCTGGTGCAAGTCCTAGAGTCCAAAGGCTGAAGAACCTGGGGTCTGATGTTCAAGGGCAGGAGGAAAAAAGACATCTCACTGTAGAAGGCAGAGAGAAAAAGAAAGAGAGAGGAATGTAAGAAAGCTGAATGTCCCCCTTCTGCAAACTTTATTCTAGCCTCACCCATGGCTAGAATAAAGCCTTCTCTTCCAGTCCACTGACCCACATGTCAGTCTCCCCTGGAAACACCCTCACAGACACTCCCAGAAACAATGCTTCACTGTCCATCTAGGCAATCTGTCAATCCAGTCAAGCTGACACCTGTGTTAACCATCACAGAGAGTGTAGTCTCTGTAGGGTTAAATGGAATTAGAGAGATGCACATGAGAGAGTGCAAGACTGACTTGACCTGTTTATAACTAGGACTTAGAGCCTAGAGAAAGACAGCCTGGGTTTTGAGAAACTCTTGATGAGGGAGATTTCAAGTTTTCCCATTACTCAAAACTTTTAAGAGTTCTCAAACCTGATTAGTCTCAGGAGACAAGAGCTGAAAGTTTCTTTGGTGTTTCCTTCACTGCATCCCCAGGGTTTCTCTGAACTAACTTAGTGAATAATATTCCTTAGGGATGCATTGCAGAGTGAAAGAAGGAGGGAAAGAGAAAGAGGGAAACAGTGGGGGCATCCCATGGCATTATGATTTCTAGACTTGCTCCTCAATGTTTGTGTGAAATCAGTTTTCTCTTTCACTGAGAGTGAAGAAGCAGCAGCTTCCTCTGGTGCACAGAGCGATCTCAGCACTAATCAGTCAGGAGGCAGCCTGGGTCGAGTCCTAGGCAGCCATTCAACTTTTTACTTCAGGGTATTTCTCTGGAGGTGAGTGTTTTCCAGGAGTTCTGCTCTGTGAAGGAGAAACTAGGAGAGGCTCAGGATGGGAAGTTCTGGGCTTGTTTGCCCTCTAGGATGAGGATATTCAGATTTTAAAGAGTCATAGGCTCATCTTCAAATTCTTCTTGCATAGCAGAAAGCACCTTCAGGTATTCTGTGACTCAGTGCTTGACATAGGCACAGGTTGTTGCTATTGTTAGAACCATTATCTCTCCTTTCTTTTCAGTGGGTCCCATGTAAGCAAAGATGGTGGAAATCAGACTGAGTTCTTCCATCAAGTGGGTCCTTGTTACCCAAATATCATTTTACAAGAGGTCTCAGAGCCAGGTGCGGTGGCTCACACCTGTAATCCCAGCACTTTGGGAGGCCAAGGTCAGCGGATCACAAGGTCAGGAGATCGAGACCATCCTGGCTAACATGATGAAACCCCGCCTCTACTAAAAATAATAATTAAAAAATTAGCCAGGCATGGTGGCGGGCGCCTGTAGTCCCAGCTACTCAGGAGGCTGAGGCAGGAGAATGGCGTGAATCTGGGAGGCAGAGTTTGCAGTAAGCCAAGATTGCTCCACTGTACTCCAGCCTGGGCGACAGAGCAAGACCCCGTCTCCAAAAAAAAAAAAAAAAAAAAAAAAAAAAAAAAAAAAGAGGTCTCTTAGAGAGGAGTGAATGATGACTGGGCAGTGTCTCATTGAGGACAGAAGGGAGAGAAAGCAGCTGCCTTCAGCATTGACCATAGCCAAGTGTGCCTAGGCTCTGATCATAGATTCATCCTTTAATGGATGAATTCATTCAGAAATAGTACTAGATTGTGAGACACAATCAACAAGGATGACAATCTTCTTGCTTTCATGGTGCTTACATTGTAAAATGAGTGACAGAAAGTAAACAAAAAGGAAACGTGTAATTTCAAGTGATGAAGGCTAAAGAGAAAAGTAGATCTTAGTGAGGAGATAGCGAGTGAAGGGTGGTATGTGTTTTTTTAGACAGAATGATGAGGACAGTTTCCCTGAACTTGGACACTTAAGCAAAGACCTGAAGGAAGTAAGGGATAAAGCCCAGAAACTCTAAGATACTCAGGAGATGAGATCTATTTTACGTTAGTGACAGCTGACTCTTTAATTTCTGGTATGATTTTGGGAGAAAAATGGGACTGTATAAGGAACATTGTAAAGTTGGTTCTGATAGTTTATGCTGTTTTCTTTTATTCCTCTGGAGGGACAGGAGCTTGGAGCTTTCTAGTCCAATATTCTGCTCACATCACTCACAGTTCCCTGCCCTGAGGATTTTTAATGTGTATCTTGGAAACTTTTATGGAGGCTTCTGCTTGTGAACAGCTTTGGCTTTGAAGGGCTAAATGGATTAAGAAAATGAATGTAAGAGAACATGGGGCTTACTTGAACCGTTTGATACTAATCAGGACTTGTAGCATAGAGGAAGGCAGCGTGAGTGTTGATACACTCTTGACAAGGAAGATTTTAAATTCACTCAGTATATAAAACTTTTAAGCGTTCTAAGACTTGATTGGCCTCAGAATAGAAGAGCTGAAACTTTCCTTTTTCTCTCCTTAACTGTGTCCCCGGAGTTTCCCTGAACTAGCTTTCCTCAATGAATAACATTCCTCAGGGACACAGTGTGAAGGGAGAGAGAAAGAGTAAAACAGTGCAGCATCCCATGGTGCTGTAATTCCTAGACTCTTTCCTAAATGATTGTGTGAAGACAGTTTCCTTTTTCAATGAG